>NW_024543954.1:600000-902500 GCF_018167655.1 Microtus oregoni | reverse complement strand
ATGTATCTTCCTTGATGATCCTAGGGTTTCTGGAACCAATCACCTTCACTGTTGTTATTACTGGAAAGGCAGGTAGAGCTGTAGGTAGAGCTTTGTGGGAATTGTCCCAGAGAGATTTACCCACAGATGGAGCTAAAATTTGCCTTTCTACCCTTTGCTCCTCTTCATCAGAATTTAGAAATTCCTCAATCTTTTCAATTCTGTTCACCATTGCCTTCTGCAATGTCTGAATCTCCTGTCCAGAATTATGTTCCAAAGCCTTCATTGAGGATTTTAAAGTATGAAGTTTGTCCATTAGAGATAACATCTCATCTTTGGACATAATTTTCATGGCATAAACCATGCCTTCTTGAATTGACAATTATTCTGACAATCTGTCACAGGCTTTAGACAAAATTCGATTGTCACATTCAGCAGTTTTGATTCTCTCAGTTAATGTTTCAGTTCCTACAGAAAGGGACTGAAGCTTACGATCCAAATCAGCTGTTCCCTCTTCCATAGTAATGAATTTCTCCTTAATATCAGCCGTTAATGTTTCAGTTCCTACAGAAAGGGACGGAAGCTTACGATCCAAATCAGCAGTTCCCTCTTCCATAGTAATGAATTTCTCCGTAATATCAGCCTGTACCTTTTCTAAATTTTGCTCAGTTGAACGAGTCATATTAAACAAAGATCTGTTCTCTTCCTGGAGAACTTCAAACTGATTCTTAAGAAGATTGTTGTCATTCTCAATTGTTTTTAAGAGTTCAACCTTTGCCTTAAGAATCCTAGATTCGTCTCATAAAGACTTTATCATATTTCTATTATCAAACCATATAGTACCAAGGAAAACTACGAATCCCAGAAAGATCCATAGATGTGGGGTGACAGACACCTCTTGTAAAATCTCCCACATGGTACAATCAAAAAGGCTGTTAAAGTCTTGAATGGTAACGTTTTCAGACATTTTCAATCAAATCTGTATTTATTTTTATTTATAAAGGAAAATTTTTTCCTGTTATGACCGTTTCCTGCCAGCAGATGGTTGTGGTGGCAAAGTGCACCTGAGTCCACGTGGTAGGAGTCTGAGCTCAAAACCCAAAACTGAAAGTTAACTGTAAGCAGCAGGGGGGAGGGCCAGGAAACAGGGCAGAGCCAAGGCCGAACTAAGCCACCTGTGGCAGAGCAGTCACGTGCACGGAGTGGCGTTGTGTACTGATCACGCTGTTTACTGCTAGGTGCTGGGGGGGGGGCTGTATACAGAGGCGCTTGCAACACTGTCGGGCCGGGCGGGGTGCACAGACTCATGCGGGGCCAATTGAATCTGCCAAACCACCAGAGTCCTGTTTGCCGACTTTCTAGCAAGTGCCAGGAAAAATCAAGTCGCTGCAGAATCTCAGCTGCTTCTGCCGCTGTAGTCGGGCAGAGCGAACTGGCAAGGAGCTGTGCTGAGAGGGTACAATCTGCATGGAGGGAGAGGCCTCCGGGGTGGGGGGAGGCCACTGGCTCCCAGTGGTCGCCACCCAGGAAGCTCTGATTGGGGTGGGTGTCTGCAAAGCCTCATGGGGCACCAAACTGTAATTGGCGTAATAACCAGGCTAGCTTAATATGAAACAGCAAATTTTAATAAAGGGATAGCTTACAACAACAGGGATCCAGCGATGAGCAGGAAATATAAAATAGAGAGCAGCGGGGCTCACGCTTGCCAGATTTATATGCAAACATTAGCCCGAGGTGAACACGCCCTCTAGGGGGCTGGGCTATCCCTACACTCCTGGCAGCATCAATCTACTTCAAAAGGAAGATGGGCATCGAAGAGGCTCCTTATGGAGTTTAATAGCCATTTGGGCAAGAAACTGCTCTTGCCTGGACTGTTACATAAACTGGACACAAAGAACCCGCAGAGAGAGGACTGCTGAACTTGCCTAAAGGTGAGATGATCTTTCGGGGTTCCTGTTTTGTTTTGTGTTTGTGGCCCTGAACAGACTGGATTCTCCCACCTCTTTCACCACAAAGCTGGGATTACAAGCATGGGCCACACATGGCCCATGTGTTTATTAAGGTTGTTGGAATAAAGATACTGGTTTTTGTGGATGTTGTGTGTGTTGTATGCATGAGCATGCAGGTGTATGTGTAGGCCACAGATCAAAGATCAACTTGGGGTGTCTTTGCCATTGCTATCCACCTTAGTTTTTTTATATTTATTTATTTATTATGTATATATACCATATTCTGTCTGTGTGTATGCTTGCAGACCAGAAGAGGGCACCAGACTTCATTACGGATGGTTGTGAGCCACCATGTGGTTGCTGGGAATTGAACTCAGGACCTTTGGAAGAGCAGGAAATGCTCTTAACCATTGAGCCATCTTTCCAGCCCTGCACCTTAGTTTTTGAGATAGTGTCTCTCAACTGAACCTTGATCTCTAAGATTCTGCTAAACTGGCAACAAACCTCAACTTACTACTCCTGCTTCTTTAGAACTTTAATAAGATATAATCCACAACCAGGTGTGATGGTACAAGTTTCTAATCCTGACATTACATTTGGGAAATAGATAAATTGTGGTGAAATATCCTTTAGTGACATAGGCTACTCTCAAGTGGAGAAGCTGTGAATCCTTTTATAGACTGTTTTGTCTTGTTTTTTGGTTTTTGGTGTTTTTTTGGTTTTTGGTTTTTTGGATCTCACTGAGTATCCCTGACTAGCCTGGAACATGCTATCTGAACCAAGCTGGGCTCAAACTCACAGAGATCCTCCTGCTTCTGCTTCTGCCTCTGCCTCCCCAATGCCAAGATTAAAGGTCTTTCTCACCATGCCTGGTCCTTCTGTAGACTTTTAAAGGGGAGATTTTCTGACATTAGCAGTTTAGAGAAGGCCCTAAATAGGCTGTAAGAGTGTGACTCAGTTGCCTTGGACCTGGGCAGCAGGAAGCTGATTCTATTGCCTTGTCCTACCCTGGGGCTGTTAAGTACTAGGAGTCTAGCAGTTTAGGGAAGGCACTAGATAGCATATTGTTATGGTTTTGGCCCCTTTAAGAGACAAGCCACACCCATTCCCCCTCCGCATCCGCTGAGGCAGGCTGATCTTCAGCTTCCGGCCTGAGCTCGTTCTCTTTTCCATCTTCCTCTCAGAGAGGCAGCTTCGCTTCTGCCTCTCTCCCCACTTCTCTGTCTCCCCTCTTCTCTGTCTCTTTCTCCTCTTCTCTCTGTCTCTGTCTCTCTCTCTCTCTCTCTCTCTCTCCCTCTGTCTCTGTCCCCCCTTCACCCTTCATCCTCCATAACCCCCTGAATAAACATTCAACCTCACCCTGCATGTCGTGTCTATCCATGTTTCTGTCTTCTGCCTGCCCGCCATGTGTCTCCCCGCCTGGAACCAGCCATTGCTCAGGGACCAGCAGCCGTCTCTGCCTGGGGCCCACTGCCTGCTGCCACATGGCCCGCCACCACTGCCAGGCCACCGCTCTGGGACCGGCAGCCATTTCTGCCTGGGACTGGCTGCTCCCAGAGCCCGCTGCCAGCCACCACATGGCCCGCTACCACCATTTGGGACCTACAGCATTTCTGCTGCCTACTGCCGCGGGGATCTTGCAGCATTTTTTTAAAAAAGAATAACATTTTGGTGCCGTGACTCAGATGATTTGCCAGCCCCAGACTTCCACCTGGGGCTGGAGTTCCAGCTTTAAGCTCCATCCAGGACTCTGAGCTCCCTCCTGGGGCAGAATCAGGGCCTGAGGACCTTCTCTACAACGACCCACGTGTTCCATCTGCCTGGATGCAGCTCCTCCAAACAACAAATCAACTAATCGTGAGTGTCCCCATCTCGGCCAGCTCAACCATCTCTTTTAACCCAAGGGATTGACCGTTGAGCTCCCGGCAACCCTTCGCAGTTTCTAGGGATGGGGGAACCTCCAACCGCGGGCTTTCAGGGCCTCGGTTGTTCCCTTTGCTGGCATTCAATTCAGCTTGTCTCCTGTGCTAAGCCTGTGCCTGAGACAGCTGGCCTTAGCCAGCCCCTCAGCTCACCTGTGCCTGGAGGTCTGGGATCTCCAGTTCTCCCTCTTTTTCTTTTTTCATTCCTTTTCTTCCTTCTTTTCGTCGTAACTGCTGCTACGGTGCAGCACGCTGCTACGGTGCGGCCTGACCATGGCTGAATCCCTCCTGCCCGGGAATCCCGCTCCTGTCGGAGGCTCAAGTCGATTCAGCCAGGTTATAGCACCCCCCCCCCCCCCCGTGAGCTCGGATGCCTGTTCACAGGGCCTGGGTGTTCGTGCCAACTGCATCTTGCCGTTCTCGTTGTAGGCTTGAGGTGCCACGGTTTTTGCGGGTGTTTTCACGGCCTTGACCATGGGAGCCAAGCCATCCAGACCTATCACTCCAGCTTCATGCTTTAATGCCTTACACTTATCCGTCTCTGTCCAAATAAGTGGCCCCATTAAAACTATACATGACCGTTTTTTGGTTCCAGCCTTTTGCCCTTCCCCGCTGTGGCTTCTGTTATGTCATGGCGGCTCTCTAACAGAGCAGACTACACGTGGTGGTCGCCATCTTCGCTGGAGGCCAGATGGGTCAGGTGACTTTTTCCGCCATCTTGGCTGAGGGCCAGATCACGTGACCACACTCTCCTGGTTTTACCCTGCCTCTTCACTCGGTTTTCACTAAACTCCTCATGCTAACTCTGTTAAATTTGTTTTGAGCAATGGTCAAATGCCTTTGATAGGGCCCGTCAGAGGCGTCCACGTTGCCCAATTCTTGTTCACTCTTTCTACGGATAATAATTATTTATTACATCTCATTTCAGACTATAAAACGTGAGTCTTATATTTTAAACTGCTATGTACCTTTAAGTCTCTTAAGCTGTTCTCTACCATTGTCAGTTCTGCCACTAACCTTATATTACGAGCAGTTCTTTCCCTCTCTCTGCCTTTTTACAAATGTAAATCTTACCTGTTGAGAGCCAGTGTGGTCAAGCTCAGACCCAACTTTCCAAACAAATTCTATACTATAGTTATACCTGATAAACAGCCCTCAACTGCTCAGAGATCTGGGGAATGTGATATTTAAGTATTTCATTATTAAAAACTTTTCACAACAATAAAAAAGAGACAGGTTGGCTCCTAGCAGCTGCTCTCTGATCCCTCCAAAGAAGACAGAAGACAGACACGCGCAGAATGTCCTTCTGCATTTCGTTTCGACTGCAGAACGCTGGCCATTAGGAAAACCTGCCTTTCACCTAAAGTAAAGACCTCTAGACGTGGACAGAATCACTGGAATCGACAGCCTAACTGCTCAGATCAAGGTAGGCCTGTCTTCCTACAGATTTCTTAGCCCACAGGGTCTTCTGCAGCCTGGCAGGCCCTGCGCTAAACAGCAAAGGTCAAGTGCAACCTTCCGCGACCATGGAGGACCCAAAAATGAGTAGCTCTGGGTGCTAACCAAGTACGTCCTCTGTCATTTTTTAATCAGTAACTCAAGTAAAATCTTATCCTTCTCAAAGATCTCTGACAGTTTGACAGCTGAGAGGTTTTGCAAGGTGACCTCACCAAACAAATTTCAAACCAAATTTATCTCTTATGCTACAGTCATTATATGTCTAAAACTTATGTTTTCACAAAGCCAAGGAGTTCTCGTGAGTTCCAGGGAGCCGAATTAAAGAATCCATCTTAAACAGGTCAGATACCCCCTCAATTCCCTGGTCCAAAAAAAAATTTTTTTCCCTTAATTTAACTTTGTTCTTTGTTCTGCCAATACCTTAAACAGGATAAGAGACACCAGACATTCCCATGCCACAGACACCGGTCAAAAGCAAAGAGACCAGCTATGCCAGGATGTTCCCAGCACCCAGCCTTCTCTCGCGCCCCCCCCCCCAAAGACAACGCCCACAATCAGCCGGAAGCAGTCTTGAGAGTTCGCCGCCCCAGTTCCTTTGGGCTGTGCTGCCTGGTCTCCTACTTTTTATTATAAGGAAGACCTGGGAATGTTGTGCTTTCTTGTCGCTTTAAGGGACAAGCCATGCCCACTCCCATTACCTCTGACCTGCCCGCCGCCATCTTGGTCCCTTCCTTTTCTGCTTCCTTGACGTGCGTGCTTTTTATTATAAGGAAGACCTGGGAATGTTATGGTTTTGGTCCCTTTAAGAGACAAGCCACACCCATTCCCCTCCCCATCGGCTGAGGCAGGCTGATCTTCAGCTTCCAGCCTGAGCTCGTTCTCTTTTCCATCTTCCTCTCAGAGAGGCAGCTTCGCTTCTGCCTCTCTCCCCACTTCTCTGTCTCCCCCCTTCTGTCTCTTTCTCATCTTCTCTCTCTCTTTCTCTGTCTCTCTCCCTCTCTCTCTGTCCCCCCCCTTCACCATTCCTCCTTCATAACCCCCTGAATAAACATTCAACCTCACCCTGCATGTTGTGTCTATCCATGTTTCTGTCTTCTGCCTGCCCGCCATGTATCTCCCCGCCTGGAACCAGCCATTGCTCAGGAACCAGCAGCTGTCTCTGCCTAGGTCCCACTACCTGCTGCCACATGGCCTGCCACCACTACTCTGGGACCAGCAGCTGTCTCTGCCTGGGACTGGCTGCTCCCAGGGCCCGCTGCCTGCCACCACATGGCCCGCTACCACCATTTGGGACCTACAGCATTTCTGCTGCCTACTGCCGCGGGGATCTTACAGCATTTTTTTAAAAAAGAATAACGTATAAAACTGTGGCTCTGATTGACTTTGGCCTAAGATGGCAAAGAAACTGCAGAAGGTGGTGGCTAATCACTATATAGTGGTAGATCTAACAGCTGGGATTTCAGTTCTGCACTACCAAATCTGCTTTGAACACCCTATCTTTTAATGATAACTCCCAAGTACTGTGTTTTCCCTTCCAACCAGAGTCCACTACTAATATTTCTATTGCTGTAGATTTACTCAAGTGTGAAGAATCTATTGGTAGATAGATAGAATGCCTAGCATTCAGGGATTTGAGTGCATTCCTCAGCACCACATAAACTGATTACAATCACCTATAACTCCAAGGAATCTGACACCTTCGTGTCTCCTTGGCCACCTACATACAGGTGGCATATACTCACCCAAATAAAAATAAGTGGATAAATAAATACTCTTGGGTTTGGATCATTTTTCTTTAGATTGAAGAATGTCTTTAGTGTTGCTTATTTTAGTCATGTGTGTTTGGTCGGAAGCATCACCCCAGCTTCCTAACACCCCTTTATACAGAAAGTCTGGATTGTTTGGGAGCTTCACCCCAGCTCCTGGAATAAGTACCCTCCCCTGGGAGTTGCCTCAGTCTAAAGCCTGCCAAATGGTGACCCCCTCCCCAGGGAAGGTCAAGACCACTCCCACAGGCTGTTTAAACTGCCCCCCCCCAGAGAATGAACACCCGTGGTCTCAGGGTTTCAAGTGGTCTTCCCCTCTCCATGTTTTCCCAGGGTCTCCTGGGAGTAAGGTAATCTATTAAACATGGGCATCTTTAATTCGGTTTGATTTGGTTGGATGGGAATTATTTGCATCAGCAGAGAGGCTCCTTTAAGACAAAATACCTAACAATGTATAGCACATGCCTCTCATCCCAACACTTAGGAGGCAGAGGCAAAAAGATCACTGCAGTTTAATTCCAGCCCAACCGGGGCTATATAGAAAGACCCTGTCTCAAATGAATTTTTTTTCTTGAGCTGACAAGATGACTCAGATGTTTGCTATATAGTCTGATGACTTGAGTTTGGTCTCCATACCAAACTGTTTGATCCCACAGTGGATTAAAGGTTGTCCTCTGACCTCCACATATGTACCATGACAGAAGTACACACACCCATCACCCTCACACAAACAAACAACTAAATAAAGCGTTTGACCCAAGTGTGTTGGAGTACAGGTTTAATTCCAGCACTTTGAAGGCAGAGGTAGATAGATCTCTGAATTTGAGATGAGCTTGGTCTACATAGTGAGTTATGGGACAGCCAGAGCTACATAGATTATCTCCAAATAGAAAAAGAAGGGCTAGAGAGATGGCCCAGTGGTTGAGAGCACTGTTTACTCTTCCAGATGATCCAGGTTCAGTTCTCAGAACCAACATGGCAGCTCACAACTGTCTGTAACTCCAGTTTCAGGGGATCTGAAGTCCTCATACAAACATACATGTGAACAAAATACCAATGCACATAAAAATGAATCTTTTAAAAAAAGAAAAAATTGAAACTGAGTACCTAAATTAAATATCTTTAATTTGTATTTTTTGTGACTGATGTTATATTAAACCTAACAACTGTCTGAAAATATATTTACTATCTTTATTGTTTTTGTTTTTATTTGAGATGGGGTCTCAGGTAACCCAATCTGACTTTGTACTATTTATATAGTAGAGACTGACCTTGAACTTCTGAACCTTCTGCTCCAGCCTCTGGAGTGCCAAGATTATGAGTGTGAGCCACAACACTCTTGCATTCATTTTTTAAAGGGTATTTACTGTTGGCAGTTTTCTGCATATTTAATGATTTTTATTACCTTTCATTATTTCTTTTGAAAAGTTAGATTCTGAGCTGGGCGGTAGTGGCGCACACCTTTAATCCCAGTATTCAGGAGGCAGAGGCAGGTGGATCTCTGAGTTCGAGGCCAGCCTGGTCTACAAAGTGAGTTCCGGGACAGGCCCCAAAGCTATAGAGAAACCCTGTCTCAGAAAAGAAAAAGTTAGATTCCTTCCTTCTTGCTACTTAAAATAGTTTCTTGTCTTTGATTTTCAGTAGTTAAACCATAATGTGGCTAACTGTGGTTCTCATTATATTTATTTTACTTAGTAGTTGTAATCTGTGGTTTGATTTTAATGGGTTTGAGGAAATTCTCAACCAGTGTCTGTACAAATACTGTTTCAATGTTTTCCTTTTGCCTTTGGGGAATAGCACTTTAAATCTTGTTCACAGTGTCGTTATACAGTGCTCTCAGTTCAAAAGATAATATCCTGGACAGGCTTGGTGAGGAACACTTGAAATCCTAACTCACGGGAGGTGGAGGTTCGAGAAGGAGTTCAAGGTCGTCCTTGGCTAAAAAACCAGTTTGAGGGAACCCTAAACTTCATAACAAAACAACAAAAAACCCAGTGCCTGTCAGGCAGGTGTCTCAAACCTAGGAGGTTGAGGTAGAAGAATTACTGGAGTTCAAGATCAGCCTGGGTTATAAGACAAAATCCTGGGTCAGCACCCCTTACAGATCCAAAGGAGAGAGAAACAGTCCTATAACCTTCTCAGTGTCAGACCGCTGGAAATTACTCTAGCATGTCCACAATTAGAAGTTCTCAGTCTGGAAGTGCAACACAATGGTAAAGCTTGTGTAAGGCCCTGGGTTTGAGCTCCTGAAGTTAAAAAAAAAGTCTCTAGAAGTTAACTGAAATTCCAATTCCAACACCAAATAACCAGTACATTTCTTGTGATGGTTAATCTTGATTATTAGCTTGACAAGGTTTAAAATCATGTTAAGAGATACACTTTCTGACCAGGTGGTGGCACAGACTTTAATCACAGCACTTGGGAGGCAGAGTCCAGCCTGCTCTACAGAGCAAGCGCCAGGACAGGTGGGCTGTTACAGAGAAACCTTGCCTTGGGCGGGGGTGGGGGGTAGGGTGGGAGGTAGGGTGGGGGGTGGGGAGGGACTTCTAAAGAGAGAAGACGCCTGGATGGAGGAGGTAACACCATTCCGTGAACTGAGGTCCTGGACTGAGTAAAAAGGGAAGAGGGAAGAGAGAGAGGAAAAGAAGGGGTGAAGGGAGGGATGGAGAGAGACAGTAGCTAGCTAAGCAACAGAATTCACCTCTCTGTGCTTCCTGATTTGGAACTCAATGTGACCAGCTATTTCATGCTCACGTCATCACATCTTCTTTCTATTCCATGATGGATTGCACTATTAAACCATGAGCCAAATAAAAACCTGCCTCCTTAAGTTGCTTTTTATCAGGTACTTTGAGATAACAACAGAAGTAACTAATTCACTTTTTGTTTTCTCTCATTAAACCCAAATTTCTGAGGCCTGCATCATGGCCTGAGCCACTATGGTCTCTCTGATGGGAGGTGGCAGTGGCTCATGTCACACTAGAATATGAATATGAAGCAAGGGTCACTTCCCAAAACTAGTCTTTGTCCTTCCCATCTCAGATGTTAAACTTTCCCTTTGATTTAGCCTTCTTCATGACAGGTCTGGCCCCAGTCAATCCAGAACGACATGGAATCAAATATGTGTGCCTTAATTTCTCTCATTGAATTATTTATTCCTAGGGTTTAGTTGTTTTAGTTTGAGACAGGGTTGCCCAGTGCTAGCCTCAAACTCCCGAACAATCCTCCTGTTTCCATTTCCTAACCGCTAGGATTGTTGGCAGGCACCACCGGTGTGGCTTTCTCAATTTAAATATGATTGATACTCAGCAACAGGGATAGGAATGTTTGCTTTCATATCTTTCTTTCTTCTCCTTTTTTTTTCTAATAATCTGCAAGAGCCATGCTGTGATCTATAGGCTACCAGTTGCTGGAGCAGTCTTGAGCAAGCCCTTGGAAAAAAGGAGGCTTGTTTCACACTGTCAGCAGGAGCATCTAGAATGAAGCTGCAGTCAGTGAAGGCTGCTTATTAAGTAGAGATAAGGACACCCTGGCCCTGGGAAAAGGCTATAATCTGTGAGGGACAAAAGAGGGAAGAGACTCTGCTCACTTAGAAACTAGAAGGGAAGACTTGCATCTTTCTACCACCTTCACTCATTTTTAAAAATCGTCTCTCAAGACAGCAGATGTCACACTGGAAAAAGCCCTCACTTGTCCTCTGAGAGAATTAAAGTCAGGCAAAAGCAGTGGCGGGAGGCCTCCCTCTTGGGTTGGGTTTTCTGCTTAGTCACTGCCTTAATGGCCACAGGAGATAACCGACTCCCCCTCTCCCCAGCTTGTTTCTAAGGCAACCATTGAGCAAGCCAGCAGTGAAGCCAGGTCAGAAGCACCTCCCAGGCTGCCGCCATGTTACCGTTACCTGTTTTATTTTTACTGTCCAGTCTTACCTAAACTCCTAGAAAAGAAAATGCTGGCTCCTAGTAGATGTAGTCACAGTGGCCTCCAAAATATTAGGCTGTAGCAAAAGGATCACCTGTGCAAATTTAGAAAGTTAACTTTATTTGCATTATTGTTAGGGATTTAGGCATTCTCTCTCTCTCTCTCTCTCTCTCTCTCTCTCTCTCTCTCTCTCTCTCTCTCTCTCTCTCTCTCTCTCTCTCTCCCTCCCTCCCTCCCTCCCTCCCTCCCTCCCTCCCTCCCTCTCTCTCTCTCTCTCTCTCTCTCTCTCTCTCTCTCTCTCTCTCTCTCTTCCTTCCTCTCCCTCCCTCCTCCCCTCTCCCTCTCCTACTGAAAGACCCCAGTGCTGGGCAGTCTTTCAGGCTGAGGAGACCCTCCCAAGGAACAGCGAGTCACTCTTCGGATGCAAATAGCAAGAGGCTTTATTTAATACACAGGTACCTGGGGCGGCTTAGTCTCTCGGAAGACAAGCGCGCGCCTGCAGACTGGGGGAAGGTCTTTTTATAGGAAAGAGGGCAGCAGAAGCAGATTACAGAAGCAAATGCATCGTTAGTGGTCAGTTGGAATGGGGCAAGGGGCACAGGTGGTTTTTCCTCTCCCAGCACAGATGTATGGGAACAGACATCCTGTTAATTGATGTCCTGTCCTAATCTATGGATATAAAGATCCTGTTTTGCAGCCAGGGACCCTGACCTTACTCTGCACTTACAGTCGTTCGTCAAAAGCTTTGTGAAATGACGTTACAGCAGATAAGCTGGGATCTTTCATAGGGGGAGTTGTCTTCTTCTGTGAATTACTGACATTCTAAGTTGGGCACATGTGCTGACTATAGGCATCCCGTTTCCCTAAGCAAATGGGATGTTCTCATTAGAGCAGGCCAGCTGCGGGTTCCTTATCGCTTGGGGCCAGGTGGCTGACCGGCTGACCGCAGATATCTCGCCTGGCTTCTCCGCCCTTGCTTTCAAGTCGAACTTCCCTGCTCTAATTACTTGCGTTGCTCCAAAGTTTAAGCCTTGCAAAATGGCATTACTGCTGCTTAGTGAGTGGGGGTCTTTCATTCCCCCCCTTTTTTTTTATCATGGATTTAATCATAAATTCATGTGTTTAAAGACCTCTACGTCATTCTGCTTTAATATCTGATATTGCTGGGAGAGTACCATGGTTTGGATAACTGAAAGTCTGTCTTTTATAAATTGCACCAGGCGATTTAAAATGTAAGGGCCGATTGTAAAGATAAGAAGTAAAATAAGTAGGGGCCCAGCTATAATGGAAATTAAGGCTTTTAACCATGGTGATTTATTAAACCATCCTTTAAAATATCCTTGTTGAGAAGATAGTAGAACATCTCTAGGGTTTGCAGAATAGCTCTTAGCAAAACTATCTGAATGAGGCTTGAAAGTAACTACATGGTAGACATTGTGAACCACTGTAGACCCGAGAATAGCACCCAACATTGTGGCAATAATAGTCTATTGACTACAAAGAGCTTAACTCAGCCCTAAGAAACACATGGATGCCTTCTCCTAAGAGGCAAGTTTAGTATTATGAAGACAAATCTCTTTTGCTGTAGACACCGGGAGTGTTGTTCCTCAGCTCCAGAGAATGTGCCGGAGAAGTCAGTTTCGGTCCAGCTGGCACCACATGGCATTTACGAGTTTCCATTGCATCCCGTAGCATCAGCTTTATCCAAATGTACAGGGTTGTGTCCATTGTGAGAACTTTAACAAACAATGAGAGAAAATGCAATACAGGATGACAAATGTTTAAAACAAAACAGAAAGCCCTAAAGCCAGAGGACAGCCAATGAGGACATAAATATCTTTTTGAGACTGACCTTACCCAGGCTTCACATTTGTAAGTACAGCATCAAAAAGTTTTAACATCCCATTGATATCTATTTTATTATATATTAAATTACATCTGTTTACCTTTTGAAAGTCATATCATTTTATAACCCCATAGATTAAAACAAGATTTTCCTGTAGAAAAACAAAACCTGTCAAGAGGTAAGGAGGCTTTAGGTGTGTTTGCTTCTCTCTGCAGTTATCTGCACAAAACGGTCTGATCTGGAAAAGTCTCAAACTGTACTAAATAATTCCTGTCAATAGGTCCCAGACACACAAAGGAGGAACAGAACAGAATTGTCTTTTGCTTCTGCTGTCTGATATTATGCTTCAAAAGACATTAAAAATGAGCAGAGCCCTGTGGGTTTCTGACTTTAGGAAAGAAGAGCCTTAAAGGTGATGTAAGCCCATCTTACAGCAGATGTGCCTGCCCTGTGCAAGCCTTGAGCTCAGGATTCCATCATCAAGGTCAACCATTGCCGGCAGATACATGAGCAGCAGCTAACTAGCCAGGCAACAGAGCTAGTGGCAACGATGCCGGGGTGTTTTGAACCCAGAACAGGACAGGAGGGAGGGAGGTCTGTCCAGTCATTTTTGCTGGTCTCCAGGGCCAATTATATCAATTTGTTTTTTTAGAATCTTACTTATCCTATCTATCTGACCTGAGCTTTGAGGTTGGTAAGCTTAAGTTCCAATTGATCCCCAATGTCTTGGCCACACCCTAACTTGCCTGGGCAACAAAGGCAGGCCTATTATGGGACATGATTATCTTGGCCATCCCAAACCTTAGGATGATTTTTTTTTTTTTTTTGATCTTCTTAGCCATTACATTGGGTGTCTCAATCTTGGTCAATGTATGATGGCTATCTTCTTTGGCAAATGCGTGGCCTCCTGGAGGCTCAAAATTTCCGCAGATGTCAACAGTCCTTTTTGTCTGTATATTGCTTTATATATATATATATATATATATATATATATATATAGGTGAGGGCAAAAGCATACCTGCTGTTAGTATAGACGTTTCCTCTGCCATCTGTAGAGCTTGTATCAAAGCCACAAGTTCAGCGTTCTGGTCGGGCCACCATCCCTGAAGGGAGGCTACTGGCCCAGATCATTTGCTTCCTGTCCACCAATGTTGCCCCCGCCTTCCGCTTACCTTCGGTCTTCTGTACCTGCTTAGCTCGGACCGCCAGCCTTGTACCCCTGGCAAGCTTCACCCTCATTTTCGGCTCTGCCTGGCACAGCTTAGCCTGCCATTTTGCCATTCGCCTGTCCTTTAGGCAGATGCTGGTAGGATCCATAGTCCATCGACGTCAGCCCAGCACAGGAGCAGTAGTCTGGCACAGGAGGGCACCTGTGGTAGCATGGTGACTGCTGTATCGCAGTCTGACATGGGTGAGGGGAGCAAGACTGTAGAGTGAGCAGTCAGGGCTCATGCAGGCTTTAGAGCAAGCACAGCATCAAGGCAGTTGCTAGGAGGTGAGGATTTCTTCAGCGGTGAAGGCAGGGAGAGGTGGTCATCCTGGTGAGGAGGGCGTGGTAGAGGCAGAGGCAGACAAGCAGCCTGTGTCTCCTGCAGAACTGAAAACAGCAGCGAAAGCAAAAGTCCCTCGTTTGGTCAACAAAAGGCTTTGGTCATACATTCAGAAGTGACCAGGGAGGAACGAGTCATTTATTTGTCTTTTTCCCAAATTTATAGTTCGTAAGGTGTCCAGTTTGTATTCTTTACTCAGTTCCAGTGTCCCTCTTTATCTGTCTTTGATCTTCTGTTGCCCAGGCTCCTAATCTGTCTGAGTCCTATCTTTCTTTTGCTTCCCGCCTCTCTCTCTCTTTCTCTCTCTCTCTCTTTCTCTCTTTCTCTTTCTCTCTTTTGTGGCTACTGCTGTCTGCTGACCTTCAGAGGTTGGGTAAAATGCCTGTAAACTTTCATTAATCATTTAAGGAACACAGATTTTAACTGGCCCCTGGAGAACCTCTCTTATCTCGGCCGAATTAGTGGGGTGCCTTGCAGCCCCCGCCTGAGATTTGCCATGAGCCCAGCATTTTGACTGTCAGTTTCTCCCTTTAGAAGAATGAAGATAGATCCATATTTTTCTCTATGCACAAAACTGAAATCCAAACAAATTAAAGACCTTAACATAAAACCAACAATATTGAACCTTTTATAGAAGGAAAAAAGTTTAAAATTTATTTTAGCAAAGGATATAATCAACAGAACGTAATATCAACCTGTAGAATGGGGAGGTATCATGAGACATATAAGGAACTTAGGAACTTAATCCTCATTAGTACAATTACGTCACAGACCAAAACTGTAAATTCTCAACAAATGAACTTGAAGTGACTGAAAGATATTTAAAATTTGTTTAAATACAACATCCTTAATCATCAGGGAAATGCAAATTAAACAATTTTGAGGTTTTATCTTATTCTTGTAAAACTGACCAAGATTAAAAATATCATTTGACAATTTATGCTTACAGCTACTTTGAACATTAGCATGGTGGACTTTCAAAATTAGATAACATATTACCTTAAAAACTTAGCGACATCCTTTATATTATCATTGACAGAATCTGAAAACAACTCAAAATGCACCTTTTTTATATTAATAATAAATGAGAATCTTCGCCATGTTTTTTTTTTAATAGCCATAAACATTATAAAGAGTCAAAAGGACCATTTTAACTCAACCTCATCATTTAGTAATACCCCCTTTGCCATTGTAGTGGGGTGAGAGGCTTTAGCAGATCTTTGTCTTGTGGGGCAACTCAGGGCCCCCACCTTATCACAAGCATTGTGAGCAGACAAGTGTTAAATTCAGATCTAAACATGGGCTGGCTTAGAAGCTCAGCTGGGCTGTTCATATGGCCCCGGCCCTGTGCCAGGCCTTCTACAGCAATAGTTCTTGAAGACAGTGTAGTCCTGCATCCATCTAAACAGAACTGGGAATTTACTTTTCTTCTAGACACACTGCATAGTAGTTTTTTTTTTCAAATAGCATATTATTTTAAAGTGACTTAATTTAATTTTCCCAATTTTTAAACCAGAGGCTTTTACCTGGATGCAGCACATGATGACTGGTATAGAGCATCCCCAGAAGACAGATGTTATTAGGGCTGGCAGGCCCTTTTAATGTCAGCTTATTCCATTAGCTACTACTCCTGAATCCACACTTATCATTTATCAACAGCCACAGGGAAATTTACTTGCAATCTCTTGCCCTACTGCCAAAATGGAAAGGTCCAGGTTCTTTAGGGGACCTTTGCTTTTTAATAGGGTATCCGACCCCAGAGAAATAGCCTACTGCAGGTTCCCAGGCTTAGTTCTGTGACCCTGGCGCTAGCACCAGCTATTTCCCCTGGGCAAGGGCCACAGATCTTTAGTACAAGGTTTTACATGGCATTTGCAGATGGGGGCTGCCATTCAGTCTCTAGCACCTTATTTTCTAAGGAAAACAAGCCTTCTCCACAGGGAACCCCACTGGGGATCCTCCCAGGACCTGGCTTCAGCCTCAGCTCTGTCCACAGTGAGCTCCTAGTTGTATAGCACAAGCTTCCCACATCCCATCTCTATACTCACAGCAATCTAGCAGCTTTTCTCTGAATGGGATTCCAGAGGCCCCAGGAGGCATTCCCTCCAGGGAACTTGTGAGGTCAGGATTGGTCCACTCAGTTCCTCTTAGCCCTCACACTGCCAGTAGCAGCTGGGAAGGCCTTTGCATTGGCTGTAGGGGGAGGGAACACCTTGGACTGTCTAAGGCAGCCCTCCTCCCCCAGTCCTCCCGTGCGGTGCTGGTGGACTTCAGGTCAGCAAGGGAGGACGTCATTTTCAGCACAGGGATTTCAGGGGGGGCCACGGCTGCCCCCTTCTCTGACTCGGGCCAGGGTTGCTGCCATGCCCCGCCCTGCGTCCTGCTGAGAGGTTTGCTCAGAGCTGGAGCCAGTTGCCCCGCCTAGGCCTGGCTCCAGACTGTGCCTCAGGAGATCACAGTCCTGTTCCCTCCCCCCTCGCGACAGCAAGCAGGGCAGTTCAGCAGCAGAGCCTAGAGAAGTAAAGGAAGGGCAGACTGTCTGCATTTCTTTTGGATTTTCCTAGAGTTAGGGTCAAAGAGATGGTTACTTACTGCCCCATGGTACCAGATTTAGACTCGAGTACAAACAGATATACAAAACAAAGAACATATTAAGCACAAAAATACACAGACAATACAGATGCGCGGGCGCGGTTTCGGCATAATGCCGAAAGCAAAATTTCAGACGGAGACTCTGAGGATCCGGATTCCTCGTCTCCCAGAAGAATCACGTACCCTTCGGACTGTGGGGGTGCCCCGAACAATCCTATTCGGTAAGGATTCACAGAGTTACCGATGGGCCAGGCACCACATCCGGCCCCCAGATGCCTCTGAGACGTCTCCCAGGGCTGCGGTCGGGAGTGAGAGCCCGTCGGCTCCTCCGCGGTCCGCCCGATACAGATCTAGTCAGCCAACTAGTACAGAGTCAGTCGCAAGCGCAAACACAGAAACACCGAAACACGGATACACTGAAACACTGATATTCAGGGGAAACAATCGCTGGCCAGCTTACCTCCCGGTGGTGGGTCGGTGATCCCTGGACAGGAGTCTCCAGATCTCGGTGGAACCTCCAAATGAAAGACCCCAGTGCTGGGCAGTCTTTCAGGCTGAGGAGACCCTCCCAAGGAACAGCGAGTCACTCTTCGGATGCAAATAGCAAGAGGCTTTATTTAATACACAGGTACCTGGGGCGGCTTAGTCTCTCGGAAGACAAGCGCGCGCCTGCAGACTGGGGGAAGGTCTTTTTATAGGAAAGAGGGCAGCAGAAGCAGATTACAGAAGCAAATGCATCGTTAGTGGTCAGTTGGAATGGGGCAAGGGGCACAGGTGGTTTTTCCTCTCCCAGCACAGATGTATGGGAACAGACATCCTGTTAATTGATGTCCTGTCCTAATCTATGGATATAAAGATCCTGTTTTGCAGCCAGGGACCCTGACCTTACTCTGCACTTACAGTCGTTCGTCAAAAGCTTTGTGAAATGACGTTACAGCAGATAAGCTGGGATCTTTCATAGGGGGAGTTGTCTTCTTCTGTGAATTACTGACATTCTAAGTTGGGCACATGTGCTGACTATAGGCATCCCGTTTCCCTAAGCAAACGGGATGTTCTCATTAGAGCAGGCCAGCTGCGGGTTCCTTATCGCTTGGGGCCAGGTGGCTGACCGGCTGACCGCAGATATCTCGCCTGGCTTCTCCGCCCTTGCTTTCAAGTCGAACTTCCCTGCTCTAATTACTTGCGTTGCTCCAAAGTTTAAGCCTTGCAAAATGGCATTACTGCTGCTTAGTGAGTGGGGGTCTTTCATTCACTACCTCCTCTCTTTTAATTAGTTTACAAAATAGGTTTCAGTGGGCCTTTAATCCCAGTGCTTGGGAGGCCGAGGCAGGTAGAGTTCAAGGCCATTCTGGTCTACATAGTTCCAGTACAGCCAGGACTACATGGAGAAACCCTGTCTCAGAAAACCAAACAAAACAATATAAAAGAAATTATCAAGTTTCATTGCCTTTTCGGTTGCTGTTTTGAGGGAAGGTCTCCTTGTAACCCAGGCTGACCTTCAGCTCCCTGTGGAGTAGAGGTTGACCTTGAGTTCTGATTCTCATGCCTTCTCAGGAGTGCTTTGTGCTGCCACACTTGGTTTTTGTGGTGCTGGGGATTGAACCCAGGGCCCTCTGAAGATACTAGGTAAGCACTTTCTGAACTGAGCTACATTCCCAGGTCCCCTTCATTCTTTTTTTTTAGATTTATTTATTTATTTATTTATTTATTTATTTATTTATTTATTATGTATATAGTGTTTTGCCTGCTTGTATGCTTGCATATCAGAAGAGGACACCAGACTCATTACAGTTGGTTGTGAGCCACTATGTGGTTGCTGGGAATTGAACTCAGGACCTCTGAAAGAGTAGCCAGTCCTCTTAACTGCTGAGCCACCTCTCCACACACCCCCCCACTGTCTTCATGTAATGGAGATTGCTCATTTGTTTCCTGGCAGCCAAAACCCAAATAGTCACACAAAAACTACATCGATTACAACACTGTTTGGCCAGTAGCTTAAGCATATTCCTAGCTACCTCTTACATCTTAAATTAACCCATTTCTATTAAATCTATGTATACCACGAGGCTGTGGCCTACCAATAAGGTTCCAGCGTCTGTCTCCTTTGGCAGCTACATGGCATTCCTTGACTTTGCTTATTCTCTTTCTATATTTCTGTTCGGATTTCTCACCTGGCTCTACTCTGCTAAGTCACTGGCAAACACAGCTTTATTTATCAATCAATAAAGCTACATATATACATTCCACATCATCTCCCCTTTCTGTCTAATTAAAAAGGAAGACTTTTAACTTTGACATAGTAAAATTACATATAACAAAAGTTATCAAGCAAGAATTAGTTACAATATTTATATCTAATTTATCTTTTATCGTAACTAAGGAAAACTATATATGTCTTCAACTCCACCAAAGACCTCAGAAGGATATAATACTACCTAAGTAAACAGGATGTGCGTTGTAAACAACTTGCAAAACTCTAGAATTGACAGACACCTCTTGCTGCCTGGACAGTCACCCAAAGTTCTTCTGTAACATTGGGGCATCCATCTTCAACTTACTGGCCCATAGTATCCAGCAGACTTTTCAGTGAAGCAGGAAATTTGAAGATTTGTTCTGTCTTGTACCGACAAAGTTCATCAGTTGCTTTCCTTCTGTGTCCTGTAGAATATCTGGCAGACTCTTTCATGAAGCAGGAACCCTGAAGGACTGTCTCACCTTCTTTTGGCAAGTTCAGCAGTCTATTGGTTATCTGTAATCATTTTATGATCAGGAAAGTATTTTTTAAAAGAAAATGATAAGTGGGCATGGCTAAGACTAATTCTGTGGCTTTGCCTGTTAGCTCTGCCCCATCCAACAGGGTGGAGGTACATTCACCACCCCTGCAAGCCATGCTCACCACCCCAGCTCCAAGGATACAACAGCTCTATGCCACCATAAAGCAATTTGTAACACACTGCTCACAAACCCCATTTAAGTGCTCTGTAATAGGACCAGCATGAACCAGGAAGCCAGCTATTAAAGGAGTCATGCAGTTTTTGCTGCTAAGACTGAGTCAGAAAGCCTTCTCTGAAATGAATCATGCCTCTGCTTGCCTCTAGCAAACAAAGCCCACCCAAGAAAATACTGATACCAAGAAGCCACACTTAATTCTGTTCTTTTGTATCTAGAATTCCTTCCCAAGCTCTCTCAAGTTTTATGTGGCTGTAGTTGCCCCCACGTTGGGTGCTATTTTGTAAATGGAGACTGCTCATTCATTTCCCAACCACCCAGACCTGAATAATCACACAGAAACTATATTAATTACAACACTACTTGACTTATTAGCTCAAGATTCTTATTAACTAACTCTCACATCTTAACCCATTTCTATTAATCTGCATATCACCACAATGCTGTGGCCTACTGGTAAATTTCTGGTGTCTCTCTCCTTTGGCAGATGGCATCTCCCTGACTCTACCTATTTTCTCTATATATCTTTATTCTGATTTCCCACCTGGCTTTATTCTGCCCTTTCTTAGACTGAAGCTACTTCATTATTAATCAATGGTAATATAACATATCCACAGCATAAAGAGGGGAATCCCACATCATCTTCACTTATCTTTTATTTCACACACTTAACCCTTAGTCTGATTTTCCTTACTATGCACTTTCTTCTTCTTAATGGTGGGACCAGTTCTTTCCACATTTTTATGTGTATAATTCTGATCTATACATATACATTGAAATATTTTCTTCTAGTTGGCAACAACATTATTCTGATTTGATACTTTTTACATAGAAACTGACTAATTTTTAACAGCTCTGGCCTGCACATCAGGCTTAAAAAGCTTTTATGTACGTCGTGATTATTTATTTCTTTATTTTCGATTTATTTTTATTTTATGTGTATGTATGTCTACCACACTTATGCCTAGTGCCTGCAGAGGCCAGAAGAGGGTGTCAGATCACCTGGAAATAGACTTATAGACAGTTGTGGGCTACTATGTGGGTGCTGCGAACTAAATCTGGGTTCTCTGCAAGAACAGTAAGTGCTCTTAACTTCTGAGGAACAACATCAGGCTGGCAGATACACATAAGGAATATGTCTAATATGTAACAGGGGCTACACAATCTTTTCAAGCATACATGAAACAGGAAACTATCATGTGGTAGACCACAAAGAAAAGCCCAATGACTTTTAAGAAGTGGAAACTTGATAACATTTCTGTTTACAATGTAAAGAAAACAGATTGACCAAGAAAAGATAATAAATAGCTCCTTCCTGGAAAACCTCCTATTGAAAACAATATAAAATAAAATTCCCCTTATAAAAGAATCTTGAGTTAAGAAGGAAATTAACAGGTACCTTTTTTGTTTGTTTAGTTACTTTTTTGAGACAGAGTCTCATTCTGTATCACAGGTAAGCTTGTCTCAAAGTCTTAGCATCATGCCTAAACCTCTTCAAGTGCTGAGATTACAGGCATGAGTCTGAAGAACATATTTTTCTCACCTTGCATGAGGTAATGACAGTTTTTATTTAAGCAAGCTCCATTAAAAGAGATGGGTCTCTCCCATTCCCAAAAGGCCTGGTGCTGCATCTGCTCCTGCTCTTTGTCATCGGGTAGCTTTGAACCCTATTCTGTACCTGGCTAAATTGTGAATCTATCAGCAGCCAGCAGAGTCCCTAAGAGGTGCTGAGGAGGATCCACCTAATTCCCTTCTCCCAACTGAAGTCTTGATTATAGACTCTCCAAAATGACCATCAGAAATATTTACAGGTGAAGCCAAATAATCAGTTTCTTTTTCCACAGGGGAAAACAACATTTACAATTGAAGAAATCAAGAATTTGGAAAAGACTTACATGTCTGTTACACTGACTTCAGGAAGGCATTTGATAGCATTTGTCTATCTGGGAGGAAACCTCAGTTCAAAGGAGGGAACTATTTCAGATGTCAAGAGGCAGCTAGAGATTGTGAGGGCTGCATTCCAGGTACTAGAAAAGGTTTGGTCAGCAAGATACATAGCGACAACAACAAAATTACAAGTATGTGAGACACGTGTCTTGAGCTGCCTTCTTTACAACTCCGAAACCTGGACAATGAAACGCTCCTTAGAACAGCACCTGAATGTGTTTGAGATGGCGTGTCTCAGGAGGATTCTAGAGTCACACAAAGAGATTGATCAGCTGCGCAACAATGACATTAAGAAACATCTCCGTCTGCTGGGTGGTGCTAGTGCATGTCTTTAATCCCAGCACTCGGAGGCAGAGGCAGGTGGATCTCTGTAAATTTGAGGCCAGTCTGTGCTACAAGAGCTAGTTCCAGGTCCTCCCCTCTCCGTCCATTCCTAGGAAGGTGAACATCCAAACTGGCTAGGCTCCCACAAAGCCAGCACATTACGTAGGTTCAAAACCCCGTGCCATTGTCCTTGGCTTCTCATCAGCCCTCATTGTTCGCCATGCTCAGAGAGTCCAGTTTTATCCCATGCTTTTTCAGTCACAGTCCAGCTGGCCTTGGACTGGAGAGGGAGGGGGAGAGGAGTGAAGGGAGGGGGAGAAGGGTGGGAGGAGGGGGAGAACGGTGGGAGGAGGGGGAGGGAAATGGGAGGCTGAGAGGAGGTGGAAACTTGTTTTTTTTTTCTCCTTTTCTCAATAAAAAAAATGGAAAAAAAAAGAAAAAAAACTTAAAAAAAAAAGAGCTAGTTCCAGGATAGGCTCCAAAGCTACAGAGAAACCCTATCTTGAAAAAAAAAAAAGAAAGGAAGGAAGGAAGGAAGGAAGGAAGGAAGGAAGGAAGGAAGAAAGGCGCCAGATGAAGGCGAAGGCGTAAGTCAAAAACAATCCCACACCAGTTTAGAATTATGATTAATAGAATGGTTATTTATTTAAAGGGGAAAAAACTTACAGATCACTGTCCCAGACAACAGCCCTCTGTGCAATCAGGAAGGGAGTGTAGTCGCTGGAAGAGGAGCAGGAAGTAAGAGAGAGTGAGAAGGGAAGTGGCCACTTTTTTAAAGGGAGAGAGACCACGCCCCAATGGGCTGGTATCTCAGTGGCTATTGGCTGGAGGAGCAGAAGGACCTCCCGCAACACCTCCCCCTTTTGTTTAAGTAAGAGAGTTCTAAACCTGCTACGAAATTATATACAATAAGTACAAATATCCTATTCTAACTAGCTTAGGTCTTGTATAATAAATAGCTTGGCCAAGTCATGAGTGGAAAGTAACTACATTTATATAGTCTTCAACCCCATTGAAGATCTGAGAAGGGAAATAATGTTACCTGAGTAATTAGGAAGTACAATCAAACAACTTCCAAAACATGCAACAAATCACAGAGACAACTAGCTACCTGGGCAATCACCCAAAGTCACGTTTGCAGCGTTGAAGCAACCAACTTTGGCTAAGGCCTAACATAACTGACATACCATTTTCAAAGGCAAGCAACTTTTCAAAACTATCTTACCCTGTCTTGGCAGGATATGACAGTCCTGTTTTATCCTGTATCTCTGTCAGTGGTTGAGGTATGGGCATTTCTTTGCCCAAAGGCCAGTTCTGCCAAAAAGAAAGGCTCCAGGTAGAGTGTCTTTGGTGCTCAACATTCTCTCGGGAATAGAGTGGTGTTGCCAGGAGCAATTGTGTCTCACTACCACAAAACTCTGAGTTAGATTAAAGGCCATTTTCTACAGCTCTTTGAAGAGGTTGAAGATTTTCTATCTATACAGAATATAATCTCTATGTATCTAAAGAACCTGATTAGTCTAATTATAAATGACAAACTTAGAATACTATTGATCTATATAATTCTCAATACCTATCTAACTTAAAGACTAAGACAATAAATGACTGTGAAACAAATGAGGACAATGACCTCCAAATATAAACAATTTATGACATGTTAAACTTTTTATTGATTTTTTTCATATATATGAGATGACTCAGTGAGTAAAAGGCAGTTGCTACCAAGCCTGACAACCTGAGTTTGATCTTCAGATAAGTGAAAGTGCAGAATCTACCCACAAGTTGTTGTCTGCCATCCATGTGAATGCTATGACATGTACACCCTGCTACACAAATAAGATATAATATATATTATATAAATAAAATATATATATATATGTCCCATATTTCTAGGCTACACAGCTATATTTGTTTTCTTCCTTACTCTTTCAGTCTTTTTTTGAGACAGAGTCTCATGGAGCCTAGGTTGGCCTTGTATTCCTGACCCTCACTCCTAAGGGCATCAGCAGGCCCAGTTACCTTGAATTTTTCACATTTTTGCAAATCTCAAAACAAATCCCGGACTAAGAATGTGGTCAGTGGCAGACTGCCTGTCTAGCATTTGAGGGTCTGAGAACCAAGAAGTAGAACTAGAGTTCAGAATTTAAACTGCTGTTTCAGTATCAACTATAAGGAGAACTTTCTAAGATGTGTTCTTTGTATTTCTTTCAGGAAATGTGAATCCAAGCAACTGGTGGGGCTGAGGTAGCTCAATGGCAAAGCTTTTGTCTATTTTTGTGAGACCCTGTATTGACACCTTAAAAAAGATATAATGATTGGGATGGACATGTTATTATTACCAGCACTTGGAAATAAAGCACGATGTGGGATTCCCCTCTGTATGCTATGAATATGGTTTAAATACCAATGGTTAATAAAGAAGCTGCTGCAGCCTATAGCAGAGCAGAAATGTCGTCAGGCTGGAAGAGATATAGAGCAAGAGTAGGCAGAGTCAGGGAGATGCCATATAGCTGCTGAAGGAAGCAAATACCAAGTAACTGCTAATGGAGGCAAATGCTAGATCCTTACCAGTAAGCCACAGCATCGTGCCAATACATAGATTAATAGAAATGGGTTAATTTAAGATATAAGAGATAGCTAGGAATATGCCTGAGCCATTGACCAGTGTTGTAATTAAAATAATTTCTGTTGTGATTATTTGGGTCTGGGTGGCCAAGTTATGAATGAGTAGTCTCCACCTACAAAAGCAGAGGCCAGAAGATAACTAAGTTCCAGGACAAGTAAGTATATACAATGAGACCCTGTCTCAAATTTTAAACAGGAGACAGAGAAATGATGACAGTGAGATGATCATGGGAATGTTAATGCTTTACTACTAC
This sequence comes from Microtus oregoni, assembly GCF_018167655.1. NCBI lineage: Eukaryota > Metazoa > Chordata > Mammalia > Rodentia > Cricetidae > Microtus > Microtus oregoni. The sequence goes on along the minus strand of NW_024543954.1, from coordinate 877,421 downwards.
AGATACTCTGGAGAAGCACTAGAGCAATGGTTTGCTTTTATGGCTTGTGATGTAAGCATGAAGCTTTCAGATTGCACTGTTTAAAAATGTCTATATTATTATTCACCCAAAACATTTCCACATTCCTATCAAGTGGTGGAGCCTCTTTTGCTTATCTGATTTTTCTGCTTCTACCTCCCAAATGCTGGGATTACAGGTATGTGCCCCACACTAGGCTGTTAGTTATTGTTTAGTTTTGAGACAGGCTTCATACTCCCTATGTACCTGGAGATTACCTTGAATTCCTTATCTTGCTACCTCTACCTCCCAAGTATATCACATCCAGCTCAACCCTTGTGTGCATGTGCTCATGTGTGTCTGTGACGTAAACTATAGTTGATTTATCAGAAAGGAATAGCATGGTATTTACCAGGTGTGATTGAGACATTAGGAAGAGGAACCAGTACTCCAGGTGGATAAAGTAAGTACAAGAGTGTTGAAGGAACTGTGGGCTGTGTTCCACCCGGCTCCCAGCCGCCTGACTAGCTTATGCCCCAAAATAACAACACACAAATTGTATTATTTTAAACACTGCTTGGCCCATTATATCTAGCCTCTTCTCGGCTAACTCTCGCACCTGGACTAGCCCATTTCTAATAATCTGTGTAGCCCACGAGGTGGCTTACCAGGGAAGATTCAGCATGTCTGACCTGGTGGCTTGCTTCATCGCGTCTGCCTGGAGAGGAGAGCGGCATGGCATCTGTCTGAGGTGTCTTACCTCACTTCCTCTTCCTCCCAGCATTCTGTTCTGTTTACTCCACCCACCTATGTTCTAACCTATCAGGGCCAAGCAATTTCTTTATTAGCCAATGACCTTCCTCCATCACAAGAGTGCTATTGTAGAGCTTGGTGACTGCACTTAGTAGCAATGTATCCTATACTTGAAAGGTGCTAAGACCTAGATTTTAACCAAATCTCTCTGGAGGGATACATTGCTCAGCCTAGATATAGTAGGGAGGGCCTTGATCCTTCCTCAAAGCAATGTGCTAGATTTGGTTGACTCCCCCTGGTAAAACTTACCTTCTCTGAGGAGTGGATGGGGGTGGGGTGGGAGTATGGGGGGAAAGTGGAGGGAGCAGGAGGAGGGGAGGGAGTGGGAACTGGGATTGGTATGTAAAATGAGAAAAGATAGTTTTTTAAAAAAAGGAAAAGAAAAATAAGTATGTGAATTGGTACACTATATACCTATGTCAAAATGTCATGTTGACTGGGAGTGGTGGCCCATGCCTGTAATCTCAGCACTTGGGAGGTAGTGGCAAGAGGATCAGGAGTTCAAAGTCATCCTCAGCTACACAGTAAGTTTAAAGACAGACTGGCATATATGAGACCCTGTCTCAAAATAAAAATCATGTTGTGCTACATAAGTACTTATTTGTTGTTGTTCTTTTGTTTGAGACAGGGTCTCCCTATGTAGCTCTAGCTGTCCTGGAACTCAGTAGACCAGGCTGTTCTCACAGAGATCTGCCTGTCTCCCAAGTGCTGGGATTAAAGGCATGAACTACAATGCCCAACTTCATAGTATTTTTTTTTTTTGGTTTTCAGGACAGGGTTTCATTGTGGTGTGTAGCCCTGGCTATCCTGGATCTCACTCTATAGACCAGACTGGCCTCAAACTCACAGAGATCTCCCTGCCTCTGCCTCCCAAGTGCTAGGATTAAAGTCGTGCACCACCACTACCCAGCTCTCATAAATAGTTTCAGTTACTGTCAGTTTAAAAAAAAATTCCCATCTAGGGAAAAGATCTTCACTAACCCCACATTGGAGAGAGGGCTAATCTTCAAAACGTACCAAAAAAATCAAGAAACTGGTCATCAAAAAAAAAAAAAAGCCGGGCAGTGGTGGCACACGCCTTTAATCCCAGCACTGGGGAGGCAGGCAGGCGGATCTCTGTGAGTTTGAGACCAGTCTGGTCTACAAGAGCTAGTCCCAGGATAGGCTCCAAAGCCACAGAGAAACCCTGTCTCGAAAAACAAAAAAAAAAAAAAAATTAAAAAAATGGTGTACAAACCTAAACAGAGAAATCTCAGCAGATGAATCTAAAATGACTGAAAGATACTTAAGGAAATGCTCAACATCCTTAGTCATCAGAGAAATGCAAATGAAAACAACTCTGAGATTCCATCTTACACCTGTAAGAATGGCCGAGATCAAAAACACTGATGACAACTTATGCTGGAGAGGATGTGGGGAAAAGGGAACACTTCTGCATTGCTTGTGAGAATCCAAGCTGGTACAACCCCTTTAGAAATCAGTACGGTGATTTCTCAGAAAATTAGAAAACAACCTACCTAAAGACTCAGCAATACCACTTTTGGGTATATATCCAAAGGACACTCAATCATATCACAAGGACATGTGCTCAAGTATGTTTATAGCAGCATTGTTTGTCATAGCCAGAACCTGGAAACAACCTAAATGCCCCTCAATGGAAGAATGGATAAGGAAAATGTACATTTACACAATGGGTACTACAGAGCAGAAAAAAAAATAATGACATCTTGAGTTTTGCAGGCAAATGGATGGATCTAGAAAACATCATTTTGAGTGGGGTAATCCAGACCCAGAAAGACAAATATCATATGTACTCACTCATAAGTGGTTTTTAAACATAAGGCAAAGAAAGCCAGCCTACAAACCACAATCCCAGAGCACTTAGAAAACAATGCGGACACTAAGAGAGACTTGCATAGATCTAATCTACATGGGAAGTAGGAAAAGACAAGATCTCCTGAGTAAATTGGGTGCATAGGGACCATGGAAGAGGGTTGAATGGGAGGGGAGAGGCAGGGAGGGGAGCAGAGAAAAATGTAGAGCTCAATAAAAACAATTTAAAAAATTCCCATCTAAATTGGGTTATGGTGCTACAGGTCTTTAATTCCTGTACTCAGGAGGAAGAGGCAGGTGAATCTCTGTGAGTTTGAGGCCAGAGTGAGTTCCATGATAGTCAGGGCTACACAGCAAAACCCTATCTCAAGACACTGTCTCTAAATAGCTAATTATTTTCTAATTAATTAATTAAATCATCCCTCTTTTAAGTTGCCTTTCCCCCCCAATATTTTGTCACAGAGATAAAAACAAGCAAATTGAGGGGGCTGGAGAGATAGCTCAGAGGTTAAGAGCATTGCCTGCTCTTCCAAAGGTCCTGAGTTCAATTCCCAGCAACCACATGGTGGCTCACAACCATCTGTAATGGGGTCTGATGCCCTCTTCTGGCCTTCAGGCATACACATAGACAGAATATTGTATACATAATAAATAAATAAATATTAAAAAAAACAAGCAAATTGAATAATACTACTATTGCTATGAACAGTATATAATGTCTACTCCTGCTATGAACAGGCTATACAAAAATTATGATTTAGTCCTGCTTTCAACTCTTTCACATTTACTTCTAGAAGTGTCAATACCATTGACAATCTACTGATGTCAAGTTTGCCACCTTTGAGACATTAATATTGTTTACATTGATGACTTTACTAGTTGATCCATCTGCATTATTTCTTGGTGCACATTCGAAAGTCAAATGACAACTTTGGGGAGGTTGGGGAGGTAGCTCAGAGGTTAAGAGCACTTGTTACTCTTCAGAGGATCTGGCTTTGGTTCTCAACATTCACATGGCACTTCAAAATCATCTCTAACTCCAGTACTAGGTGGTCTGATACCCTCTTCTATTCTCCACAGGTACTAAGCACACATGTAATACTGATATTCACAATGACACATCTTCATACAGTGTAAACAGTTTTGTTTTGTTGTTAATTTGTTTTCTGAGACAGGGTTTCTTTTTTAAAAAATATATTTATTTATTATGTATACAATATTCTGTCTGTATGTAGGCCAGAAGAGGGCACCAGAACTCATTACAGATGGTTGTGAGCCACCATGTGGTTGCCAGGAATTAAACTCAGGCCCTTTGGAAGAGCAGGCAATGCTCTTAACCACTGAACCATCTCTCCAGCCCATGAGACAGGGTTTCTCTGTGTGTCTTTTACTGTATCCTGGAACTCACTCTGTAGACCAGGCTGCCCTTGAACTCAGAGACCTGCCTGCCTTTGCCTCCCAGAGTGCTGGAATTAAAGATGTCCCACCACCACTCAGCTTTGAAGTTTTATGTTATGTGCATTTAATTTTGAAAATGTATTTTCTAGACCTAGGCTATTCTAGACCTACCTAACATTCATGAGGCACTAGGTTCAAATTCCAACACTGAAAAAAAAATGCATTTTCAAGTGAAATTTAGACCCAAGGATATTGCATCAAGGAGTCTTTGGGATATAATTACAAACAAAAGTGACAGATGGAAGTCCAAAGCCCTGAGGTAAACCTTATTCTGGCCACTTCCTACCTCCATGAACTTGAAGGACACTCAGCTTCTCTAAACTTATTTTCTTTGAGTGTAAGTCCACAATCACTGTAAGCTGCTACCAGTATGGCCTAGATCCCCTCATCAGTAATATGGCCAACAAAAGAGGAGGGCCTTCCTCCTTACAAGAGGCAGAAGTAGTATAGGAAGGCCTGCCTTAGTGTGTAATTTGATTGCTTGTCTCACTATGTAGCCCTGGCTATCCTGGAACTCATTCTGTAGCCCAGGCTGGCCTCGAACTCAGAGACCCACTAGCCCCTGCCTCCTGAGTGCTGGGATTAACAGCGTGTGCCACCACACCCAGCTTAGTGTACACTTTTATTAAACTACCTAACTCACCTCCAGCAAAAAGAGGAAAGTGAGGCTCTGAGTTCTCAGGAAGCTTACCTAACACCTCTTATTACTGAATTAGCAGAGATTAATCTCAATTGTTTCATACATTTATTGGAGAGGCACTGAAGTTCCACGGTACATGTCAGTTTTCTCCTTCTACATGAATTTCAAGAATTGAACTTAGGTTGTCAGCCTCAGCACTAGGCACCTTTATCTTCCAGGCAATATCATTAGGCCAAATCCAACTTCTATAAAAAGATAGTTAATAGGGTTAGGGATATAGCTCAGTGATAGAATGTTTACTATTCAAAAACTCCTGGGTTCAACATCTAGTGCTGTGGCTAAATATACATAGCATGAACTTACCATCCTAACCCTTGGAAGTGTGCATACAGTTTGGTGGCATGAATTATTGCTGTGAGACAATGGTCTGTACCCTGTCACTTGTATTTTAAATAAATGATGATTGACCAGTAGCCAGGCAGGAAGTATAGGTGGGGCAACCAGGCAGAAAGTAGAGGCAGGGCAATGAGAACAGGAGAATTCTGGGAAGAGGAAAGCTCAATCCGCAGTTGTCACCCAGACACAGAGGAAGCCAGATACAGAGCAAGCAAGTTGTGACTGCCTCACCAAAAAAAGGTACCAAGCCATGTGGCTAACACAGACAAGAATAATGGGCTAGTATAAGATGTAAGAGTTAGTAAGAAGCCTGAACCAATAGGCCAATCAGTTTATCATTAATGTAGACCTCTGTCTATTTCTTTGGGACTTAACAACTGTGGGGACATGGCAAGACAGAAACCTCAGTCAACAGAATGGTGCCCAAAGTGGGGCTGACCAAATCCACTTAAAAACCTGAGAGAGCTTGGGAAATTATTCTAGACAGAAAAGAATAGAGTTAAACACAGCTTCTTGATAGCAGCACTCTCTCCGGTGAGCTCTGCTTGCTAGAGGCAAATGCTCTCATTTAAGAGAGATTTCCTGACTCAGCTTTAACTGCAAAACCTTGAAACTCTTTCAAGAGGTCTTGCCACAAAACACTTAAATGGTGTTGATGAAAAGCTGACTGCATTCTTTTGGGTGGTGGCAGGGTCCTTAAAATGCCATAGAGTTGTGGGAATAAACATAGCTCTGGCCCGTACCTCAGCCATGAGGCTGGACTCTCAGCCATCAAAGTCACTGCTTTAATACTAGCCATATCGCTTAGCAAATTAAAGTCTCGTGTGTTCAGAAAAAGAGATATATACAGTAAAGATAGATTCAAAGACAAAGAAAACCCCTAAATTGTTTACTGTGTGTTTAAAAATATATGTAGGCTTGGGGGAAAAAAGAATAAAGTCCTTAAAAGAAAAAAAAGAGAGTAGTTAGGTGTGGTGGCACATGCCTTTAATCCCAACACTTAGGAGGCAGAAGCAGACATATCTCTGTGAGTTCAAGGACAGCCTGGTCTGCAGAGTGAATTCCAGGACAGCCAAGTGACACAGAGAAACCCTGCCTCAAAAAGCCAAAAATTAAAAAGAAAAGAAAAGAAATTGAGGTTAAAATAAAGTCACGTAAAGATGAAAAATACACAGAGAATCTTGATACTGTATGCTATTATGCTCTCTTTGAATTGTTTGAATGCTGAGGAAGAAGCAACAGCTGCTAAAAGATATTTGTTTATAAATGCTGCTGAATTAATCCAAGACAGGTATTTTGAAAATGCTTTGACTTTAAAATTTAAGTCAAAAAATATGTTACTTTGGAAAAGAGGTTTTGCTTTGTTTGCACAGGAAATGAGGGACTGTGGATTCATTCTGCATTAAAAAAAATCAGGTTTGACCAAGGAAGACTCCCTGAAAAATCTCCAATAGGAGGAATGGCCCAGATATCTGAGTTCTATATACAGAATAGTTCATAGATTGCTGCCTGAGATGATCAAGCCTCACAGGATACTCCTGTCAGGACTTGATCATAAGTCTAAATTTTCTTTAGGTCCCCATAAGATTAGCAGTGCCCCCAGTCAGTAGGAAGTAGCCTGGAAAACTATGCCCATGTTCCCAAAAAATATATTATAGATGTTTGTCTTTGTTTAGAATGTTGGTTGCAAATTGTTATGGATAATTGTCAGGAGAAAAGCTAAACAAAGGAGATTTAATTCAGAGTTCTTGTTTTAAAAAAGGAAGGAAGTGCTGTGGGACAATGGTCTTTACCCTGTCACTTGTATTTTAAATAAACACTGATTGGCCAGTAGCCAGGCAGGAAGTATAGGTGGGGTGACCAGGCAGAAAGTAGAGGTGGGGCAAGGAGAACAGGAGAATCCTGGGAAGAGGGAAGTTTCAGTCTGCAGTCATCACTCAGACACGGAGGAAACGAGAAACAGAACAAGCAAAATGTGACTGCCTCACAGAAAAAGGTACTGAGCCATGTGGCTAACACAGACAAGAATAATGGGCTAATATAAGTTATAAGAGTTAATAAGAAGCCTGAGCTAATGGGCCAATCAGTTTATGATGACCTTTGCGTATTTCTTTGGGACTGAGCGAATGTCGGAACTAGGTAGGATAGAAACCTCAGTCAACAAATTATATTCACAGTGCCATGCAGCCCTCACCACCATCTAGAGAACTTTTTCATCTTTCATTTCCTTTTTAGGCTTTTGAGACAGTAGTTTAATCTGTAGTCCAGTTTGGCCTCAAACTCACTATGAAGTCCAGGCTAGCCTTAAAACTCATGGCAATCCTCCTACCTCCTGAGCACTATTAAGATGTAGAATATTATTTTAAGATGTGTTACATTTGTTTATGCTCTGAAACATTTGTTCAACCATGTAAAAATGTGTTGCTTTTGCTTGTGCTACATTTGTTTAACTATGTGAAGCCATGTTACTGTGCCTGTATAAACACTTGGTGGTCTAATAAAGAGTTGAATGACCAATGGCAATGCAGGAGAAAGGATAGATGGGACTGACAGAGAGAATACATAGAAGGAGAAATCCAAGGAGAGGGAGATCTAGGAGCAAGAGAAGTAGAGGACTCCAGGGGCCAGCCACCCAGCTACACAGTGAGTCATTAAGTAAGAAGGAAAGAAAGGTATACAGAAATAGAGAAAGGTAAAAACCCAGAGGCAAAAGATAGACAGGATAATTTAAATTAAGAAAAGCTGGCTACAAATAAACCAAGCTAAGGCCAGGCATTTATAAGTAATAAGTCTCTGTGTGTATTTATTTGGATGTTGGGTAGCAAGGCCTCCAAAAGAGTAAGAATAAAAACAAACAACAACACTGAGATTCTAGGTGTGAGTTAGCAACCCAACTTGATCTCTTCCATCTCACAAAACTGAAACTCTGCCCATTAACCACTGATTCTCCCCATCTCTTCTTTTACTCTCTGCCACCTACCACTCTGTGTGTCTCAATCTTAGTGCTCTAGGGATCTCCAGAAGTAGCATCAGAACAGTATTTTTCCTTTTGTGCCTGACTGATTTCACCGAGAATGGTGTCCTTAAGGGTTATCCCTATTGTGAGAATTCCCAGACTTAAAAGGACATATAGGAAGTCTTTCAGGAAACTTCTCAGAAGTGTGATTGCTATATCATGGGACACATCTATTTAATTATTTGAGGCAGCCTTGTGTTCAGTTGGAACATGCAACTTGCTCCTGCATGGTTTAGAAAGCCCCATTCCTGTCTGTCTCCCCAAACCCTGCCTGCTCAGAGAATCTCTGAACAAAGGAAAGGTGTTAAAAAGCCCCGTTCCACTTGAAGGCTACTGCAACTTCCTCTCCAGCAGTTACCAGCCACCCAAATCCCTGCCTAAAGTACTCAAGTGTAATACCTGATTCTGTGTTACCCTCTCGGTACAGTTCGCGGGCCACTGTACCATATGCAAGTTGGGCAAGGACCTGGAGATTGAAAGAACAAATAAAGAGACCTGGGTCATTAGAAAGGAGATCAGCTGAATGTCATTTATTCAACCTTGGGGAAATCCTTATATACCTAGCTGCTGCACAAGGATTTCTACCCAGGCAGGTGGGAAATTACCACGCCAAAGATGGAGTCAACAATGCCTTACAGCTGATCACCAGGCGGGGCAGAGGGAACACAGGAACAAACAGAATGCTTTAGTTAGCTGGCTGACCAGCAACTGTCCTCAAGATGCACCCCAGGAACAAGGGTAGACCCGGGCCCTACAACTCAGCTTTTGATCATACTTGAACACAACCCAGCTTGTGGCAGACACATCATCACCCCTCGCCTACAACCTATAAAGTCTCTCTGATGTCATTTGTGAGTGTGTCTTCTCTGGCCTCAATCTCTGGGACTAGAGAACCTGTCTGGGAGTTGCTTTGGTCAAATAAACCTGTTTGATGTGGGAGTGTCATATCAATCTGTTGCTTTCATTGGTTAATTAATAAAGAAACTGCTTGGCCTGATAGGTTAGAACATAGGTGGGTGGAGTAAACAGAACAGAATGCTGGGAAAGAAGAGGAAGTGAGCTCAGACGCCATGCCTCTCCTCTCCAGGGCAGACGCAATGAAGCTCCGACCCAGGATGGACGTAGGCTAGAATTTTCCTGGTAAGTCACCACCTCGTGGTGCTACACACATTAATAGAAATGGGCCAAGCAGTGTTTATATGACTACAGTTTGTGTGTTGTTATTTTGGGGCATAAGCTAGCCAGGCAGCCTGGAGCTGGGTGGCAGGAACACAGCCCTGCAGCTCCCTTCAACACCTGTTGTTATACATTTTCAATTCAACTTGATCTGGCTTACTGTGTCAGTAAAGAAACCTATTATCAGAGGACAGAAAACCTATTTACCTTGATTTAAATCTGAGGCAATCAAACAAAAAGCAATTTGAGGTCACCCCACCAGCTCAGTACATGGTAAATCCTGTAGCCACACCAGGGCTAGAAACTTGGAGGCAGATATTTCAGTAAGCCCTTTGGGAAGAGGTTTGGCATCTTCTGCCTAAACTTCAGTGCTCTCCCCCATAAGCACCAGGCAGGCAAGGGAATGGACCCAGGAATGCTGCTTGAACAGGAGTGGCAAATAAAGACTGGTAAACACACATAAAAATACTGACATGGTAGATATCAATCACAGAGTTTACATTACAGGTGAGAAAGGGGCAAGAAGGGAGGTGTGTTAGGTTTCTATGGGTTGGAAGGGCAACCTTGAATACTCAGTCTGCAAGGATTCATGTCTTTCTTTTTGTTGTTTATTTATTGATTGATTGTTTTTTGTTTTTCCAGACTTTCTCTGTGTAGCACTGGCTGTCCTGGATTTTCCTCTGTAGACAGGCTGGCCTCAGACTCAGAGACCTCCCTGCCTCTGCCTCCTAAGTACCGGGATCAAAGGCATGCACTACCACTGCCTAGATGTTGTTTACTTTCTATCTATCTATCTATCTATCTATCTATCTATCTATCTATCTATCTATCTATCTAGTTTTTATTTGTATTTTATGTACATTGGTGTTCTGCCATTCATGCAGTATGTCTGTGTGATGGTGTCAGATCCCCTGTAACAGGAATTGTAGACAGCTGTGTGCTGAAATGTGGGTACTAGTACTTGAACCCAGGTCCTCTGGAGGAACAGCCATTACTTCCCAACCACTTAGCCATCTCTCCATCTCCCAATTTATTTATTTTAAGACAGGGGCTCATGTGTCCCAGGTTAGCTTCCAGCTGCTTACAGAGCTGAGGATGACCTTGGACTTTTGATCTTCCTGTCTATCTCCAGAGTGCTAGAATTTCATGTGTATGCCACTATTCCTGATTTATTTGGCACTAGGGATAGAACCCAGGGCCTTGTGCATAAAGATTCATGTCTGTACTGGCTAGTTTTATGTCAACTTGACACAACCTAAAGTCATCTGAGAAGAAGGAACCTCAATTGTGAGAATGTCTCCATAAAAATCTGGCTGGTAGGCATTTTATTAATTAGTGGTCAACAAGGTAGAGCCCAGGCCATTGTGGGTGGTACCATATCTGGGCTGGCAGACCTGGATACTCTAAGAAAGCAGGCTGAGCAAGTTGTGAGGAGAAAGCCAGTAAGCAGCACCCCTCCATGGCCTCTGCATCAGCTCCTGCTTCCAGGTTCCTGACCTGTTTGAGTTCCTATCCTGACTTCCTGTGATGTGGAAGTGTAAGCCAATTAAACCCTTTCTTACTCAACTTGCTTTTGTCATGGTGTTTTATCATAGTAATAGTAACCCTAACTAAGACAACATCAGGAAAAAGGATCTGAGCCACACTGGCTGAGCCCCTACTGGAAGTTAACCCAAATTTCTATTTATGCCTTTCCACGTGACTCATGGCTTGTTACATCATTTTCCATACATCCTGCTTCCTCTGAGACTGGCTGGCATCTTCCCTGACTCCTCCCTTCTTCCCAGAGCCCTCTGTGTCTGACTGTCCCACCTATACTTTCTGCCTGGCTACCATCAGCTTTTTTTTTTTTTTTTTTTTTTTTTGGTTTTTCGAGACAGGGTTTCTCTGTGGTTTTGGAGCCTGTCCTGGAACTAGCTCTTGTAGACCAGACTGGCCTCGAACTCACAGAGATCCGCCTGCCTCTGCCTCCCGAGTGCTGGGATTAAAGGCGTGCGCCACCACCGCCTGGTTTACCGTCAGCTTTTTATTAATAAATGAGGGTAATACATACTCAGTGTACAGAAAGATTATTCCACAGTAGTCAGGACACTGGAGAAAAACTGAGAACAAAAATCAAAAGAGAAGCTGACAATGGAAGAAACTACCAGAAAAATACAAGAAAATTAAAAAGACTGGGCATGCCAGATGGTGGTGGCACCTGGGAGGCAGAGGCAGGTACATCTCTGTGAGTTCAAGGCCAACCTGATCTACAGAGCAAGTTCCAGGATAGACAGGGCTACACAGGGAAACCCTGTCTCAAAATTTAAAAAAAGAAGACTAGGCCTACCCCCACACCCACCAGGCCCCTGATTTATCAAACCCACAGTAGTCCAGTACTGGCATCAAGATGGTCTCAAGCCTACTAGCTACAGAGATGTCACTTAGCAAAGACATCCCACCCAGAATGGAGGATGCTTGCCAGCACAGAATGCCAGGAGTATAAAAATAGATCAAGTCTGAGGAGACACCTGGGCTGAAACCTGTGGTGACAGGAAAGAAGTGTTCCCCACATTACTATTTAGGGACTTGCTTGAGGACAGAAACTGCCTTCTTCATATTATCTGGGGCTTCTATCATTAAGAGACTTTCAGATGAAGGGTAAGGCCTTACATTACCTAGTTGATGTGCCTGGCATTAAGGGCAGAAAAACCTATTTTGTCCCGGGCTATGGTGTAGTGTGTAACCATCTCCTTTTTCTTGTGAAACATGATCTCAAGACAATAGTGATAGTGACTTCTTTGGAGCAATTATGTTTGAGAATAATTGTTTGAATGCTGAAATGGAACACGGGGCCTCCTGCGGAGCATACTCTGTACTGAAATCTCAGTCTTGAGAATAACTATATTTTTTAAAAATATTTATTTATTTATTATGTATACAATATTCTGTGTGTATGCCTGCAGGCCAGAAGAGGGCACCAGACCCCTCTACAGATGGTTGTGAGCCACCATGTGGTTTCTGGGAATTGAACTCAGGCCCTTTGGAAGAGCAGGCAATGCTCTTAACCTCTGAGCCATCTCTCCAGCCCCGAGAATAACTGTATTTTTAAAAGAGATTTATTTCTACTATTTTCTTTATATTTATTTATTTACTTGTTCTTGTTTTCAGAGATAAGGTTTCTTTGTGTCACACCATGCATGGCTCAGAATGGCTCAGAAAGCTGATCCAGAAAGATCAGTAGTTCAAGGCCTGCTAGTGCCTCATAGGAGATCCAGGCCAGCATAGGTAACTTAGACTGTATCTCAAAAACAAAAAGAGATATCTACAAAGTAATGTGGGATGACCTTCTGTATATGTGTTTCTTTTACTGGTTGATTAATAAAACTGTTTTGGTCAGTGGCTAAGCAGAGTAAATTTACATGGGAAATCCAGAGAGAGAGAGAGAGAGAGAGAGAGAGAGAGAGAGAGAGAGAGAGAGAGAGAGAGAGCAGAATCAAAGTTATGCCATGCAGCTGTTGAAGGAGAAAGATGCCAGAACATTATTGGTAGGCCATAGCCTCATGACAATACATAGATTAATAGAAATGTGTTCATTTACAATGTAAGAGCTAACTAGGAATACACCTGAGCCATTAGCCAAGCAGTACTATAATTAATATAGTTTGTGTGTGATTATTTGGGTCTTAGCAGCCAGGAAACAAAAGCTCAGTCTCCATCTACAACAAAACCAAATAACAAGCAGTAGATTTTTAAAACACAGTTGGGTGAAAAAGATGGCTCCAAAGTTAAGAACACATACTACTCTTCCATAGGACCCAAGTTCAAAACCCCAGCATCCATGTTGGTGGTTCAACTACACTCCAGGGAATCCAAAACTTCTAACCTCTGTGGGTCAACACTCATTTGTGCATACTTACACAGACTCGTACACATAATTAAAACTAAAATAGATATCAAAAAAGAAAACATGCTGGGTGGTGGTGAACGCCTTTAATCCCAGCACTGGGGAGGCAGAGGCAGGTGGATCTCTGTGAGTTCAAGGCCAGCCTGGTCTACAGAGCTAGTGCCAGTACAGCCAGGGATATTACATAGAGAAATGCAAAAAACAAGCAAACAAATAAAAAGAAAACACATTTGTTATCATATAAGAGATAAAAACTTAATGTCTATAATATAAAAAGAGCTCCTGGTGCCCAGAACATACCTCAGTTGGTAGGAAATGGGTAGGAATGGATCTAGTAGGAGTGGTTTGCCCAGCATGCATGGAGTACTGGGTTCCATTCCTAGCACCAGATGAAGAGGTGTGATGGACACCCACAATCCCAGCATACAAGAAGTGGTGGCAAGAAGATCAGAACTCCAGGTCATCTTTAGCTACACAGTGAGTCCTATGTCAGCCTGGATTACCCTGCCTCAAAACAAGCAAATAAAAAGAATGACTGCAAAGTGATAACAGAAGAAAAACAAAACAAACAACTCTCCACTAAGGAAATTTCTAGAACAAACTGGAAACAGACAAATGTACATTCACCAGTGTAACTGGATTTTTCTTTGGGCCACCAGCTCACAAAAAATGACATGGAGACTTATTATTAACTATAAAAGCTCAGACAATAGCTTAGGCTTGCCCCACTAGTTCTTATAACTCAAATTAACCCATATCTTTTAATCTATGTTCTTTTACGTGGCTCAGTTACCTTTTCTCTGTACTGTCATGCTGTTTCCTCAAGGTCTAGCTGGAAACTTCTCTTTTCTTCTTCCCAGAGCTCGCTCTATCCAGAACTCCTGCCATACCTTCTGCCCAGATATTGGCTGCCTAACTTCTTATTAAGCCAATCACAGTGACACATCACACAGTGTAAAGCAATATTCCACAACACACCAGTGTGTCTACCTTCATGTGTGGGCTGTTAGTCAACAAATCAAACTTCCACCTGAGATTGGCATGGCACGAAAAGAGCCCCCCTTTCTTTCGGGTAAGAGCCAGAGGCAGTGCCTGAAGTTACTGGTAAAAATGTGAATTGTGAAAGTTCTGGGAAAACTGATACGTGGATGGGAAGCATAGTTACTTGTCCACCCACCTGCAATCTGCCTCCTTCTACTCAAGGAAGTGAGTAGAAGATACATACAAGTGAGTAGAAGATACATACAAGATGCAGGGGTGATACACACTGTTTCCAGCATCATGTGTTTTTAAGACAAATTGAGATTAGAGGCACAGTTGCGAGGCATGTGGATCCTTTGAGTCAGCGACAAAGACACTGTATGCTTCTTAAGACTGCATGCATGCCAGTCAACTGCGAATGATGTGTGTTATGAGGTTTTGGAAGTCATTTTAGGTGGTTGTGGATAATGTTTAAATTCTATGCCGTTCATTTCCTTGCCCTATGAGCCTGTATCACCTACACAATCAGAGCAGAAACAATAAGACTTGTTTTTCTGTTTAAGACAGGGTCATGCTATGTGTTCCTCGCTGGTCTCAGATTCTCAGTCCTCTAGCCTCAGTCTCCTGAGGACTGGGATTCCAAGCTTGTATGCCATGCCCAGCCAAGAAAACATATCTTTCCCCTGGGAAGAAAATATTCAGCAATAACACCTAAAAGCACTTTTTCAGGCAGAGATTGCTGGCCCCCATTGTAGACACCTGGCCTTCGGATGGTCTGGGCTGTGACTTTTCAAGCCAAGTAGAAGCACTCCAGTTTCAGTTTCTTATTCTGTAAAGTAAGAAAATTGTGCAGATGTCTTCTGAGATCTCCTCCCACTATCTTAGGAACCTCGAAACTATAGTGATATTTTGTTTGTAATTCAACAAATAAAGCTTGCCTGAAGATCAGAGTGCAAAACTAAACCTCTAGAGGCCAGGGAGTGGTGGCTCACACCTTTAATGCCAGGACAGAAGAGACAGAGGCAGATGGATCTTTGTTAGTTCAAGGCTACCCAGGACGACAGGAAATTGATCCTGTATAAAAGAATTCACACAAAGTTGATTCTAGCATTTG
This sequence comes from Microtus oregoni, assembly GCF_018167655.1. Lineage (NCBI taxonomy): Eukaryota > Metazoa > Chordata > Mammalia > Rodentia > Cricetidae > Microtus > Microtus oregoni. The sequence continues at coordinate 862,111 of NW_024543954.1, read as the reverse complement.
GGATCCCACACCTTTAATCCCAGCACTAAGGAGGTGGAGACAGGAGTGATATGGCTGAGCAGAGAGAGGAATGTAAGGTGGGAGGAATTGGGAACTCAGATGCAATCTGGAGATGCATTCTAAGGAGGCAGTCCGAGAACAGGAAAGGATCACCCCTTCGGTCTGAGCACTGGTAGAAGAAAAAGGTCCGGGGCTGGAGAGATGGCTCAGTGGTTAAGAGCATTGCCTGCTCCTCCAAAGGTCCTGAGTTCAATTCCCAGCAACCACATGGTGGCTCACAACCATCTGTGGTGAGGTCTGGTGCCCTCTTCTGGCTTGCAGGAAGAATATTGTATACATAATAAATAAATAATTTTAAAAAAAAAGAAAAGAAGTAAAAGATCTCTCTAGTGATTGCCTGCTCTGCTTCTCGGATCTCTTAACTTTCATCCCCTAATATCTGACTCCTGGTTTTTATTAAGAATAATTAGAATCGGTGCTATACTAAACCATTAGGTCAAACATGGGGGAGACCCTATCTGGCAACCAACCATTGGCTCCATAGCTGTATAGTGGCCACACAGAGGAGCAAGACTGAAATCAGTAGTCACAAGAACTCAGCATCGGCCCCTTCCTCCAGCACTATAGATGGAGGGCTGAAGGCCAATCAAAATGGAGTGGGGTTTTTAGACCCTGAACTACCAGAGCCCTTTCTGTTCCTCTGCTCAGTCTATATATGCTATAGAGCTTCTGGCTGTGTTTGAATTAGCTCATTGTTGGTTTAGCAAAGAAAAACACAGAAGAGCCGGGCAGTGGTGGCGCACGCCTTTAATCCCAGCACTTGGGAGGCAGAGGCAGGCGGATCTCTGTGAGTTCGAGACCAGGCTGGTCTACAAGAGCTAGTTCCAGGACAGGCTCCAAAAAAAAAAAAAAAAAAACCACAGAGAAACCCTGTCTCGAAAAAAACAATAAAACAAAACAAAACAAAACAAAAACAGAAAAACACAGAAGAGCTCAGAGATGGGCACTTGTGGTGATATCTTGTTTGTACCCTAACAAATAAAGCTTGCCTGAATATCAGAGGGTGGAACTAACCACTAGTTAACCATAGAGGTCTGGAGGTCTGTACCAACAGACAAGAAGTGATATGGCTGGGCAGAGAGAGGAATATAAGGCAGGAGAACATAGTAGTTCGACTCTTTTTTGGCTGAGGAGTTAGCAAGGCAAGAGTTGACTATGGCTTGCTCCTCTCTCTCTCTCTCTCTCTCTCTCTCTCTCTCTCTCTCTCTCTCTCTCTCTCTCTCTCTCTCATATCTTTCAGCATTTACCTCAATATCTGGCTCTGGGTTTTTATTATTAAGACCAATTAGACCTCATTCAACAATTGGCACCCAACTTTACAGCACGAATTCATGAAAAAACTACTTGTCTGTGGTTTTGCAGTCACTGGCACATGCGGGGATGGGGAAGTCTCCTGCCAGCTAGGTTTTCTTTTTTTTTTTTTTCCAAACCCTCTAAGCGAGTTTGGAATTTTCCTATTGTAGCCTCTCTACAACAGTCTCTAACTTCCACACAAACTCCAGAAGTACCTGGGCTCCAAACGACATAGGGCTTACCCATCCTAGACCTACTGGCTCTGCCTTAAGGCAGCTCCTGCAACACATACTTCTACTGCACAATCCTGTGTGCATCTTTCAAACAACCAGCTCCCTCTCCCCTGTGGGTTGTAGGCTACCTCTGAACCCCCTCCTCAAACTGCTGCCTTACTGGGTAGCTACCTTGACACTTGCTCTGCTCAGGCTTCTACTGCTGTTGCAACCTCCACACACTCTCAACTCACAGGTACATATTGGCAGCTGCAGCTGTTCTCAGCCAAGCTGTTCACTGACTGTGTTCTCTGCTCAGACATGCTATGACTCACATTGTCAGCAGATTTGGTGAGACAATTGAGAATTCTTTTTTTTAAAACAATCTTTTTTATTTTACATACCAATCCCAGTTCCCTCTCCCTCCTGTCCTCTTGCTCCCCCCAACTTCTCCTCACCCCACCCCATCTACTCCTCAGAGAGAGTGAGGCCTCCCATGGGGAATCAACAAAGTCTGTCATATCACTTGAGACCAAGGCCCTGCCCCCTGTATCTAGGCTGAGCAAGGTATCCCTCCATAGGGAATGAACTCCAAAAAGCCAGTTGATGCACTTGGGATAAATATTGGTTCCACTGCCAGTGGCCTCACAAACTGCAATTGGGAACTCTTAAAGGGAGGAATTAGTTAAGAGAGAGAGAGAAAGAGAGAGAGAGAGACAGAGAGAGAGAGAGACAGAGAGACAGAGAGAGAAAGAGATAGAAAGAGAGGGAGATTTTCCCATGTTAAAAACTGAAAAACACTATTACAATGGAGGGAGGTCTCTGTATGATTACACAATGGATGGTTTAAACTGGAACAATTAGATGAAAGGATAATCAATTTAACTGGTATTGACATAATCATTACTTTGATAATATTTATTGTTGGTTTGATAATTCTTGGTTTATCCTTTAAATGGTGGGTTGATATGAGTGCCAAGATACAGGCCTTAGAAAAACTTATTAAAACAGATCATAGAGCTATTCAGATCACAAAGAGGAATTTAAATGGGAGCCAATCTCAACATTACATTTTAAGGTTAGAGAGGAACAGCCTAAGATGTTCAAACAGCCAACTTTAATTTATCCAGTAACCTTACAGGAACTGACAAATGATAAATATCCCAAGTCTGTGTAAGAGATGAATGGACTCCTGTGGAAATGTCAGATTTAAGGAGATTCAAGGAAACAATACTCTCATATGGCATACATTTACCTTTTGTGAAGCAGGTGTTAAACTCATGGTCAACTTATAATAGAAGTATCCCTAAAGACTGGAGAGACTTGGTTACAGCAGTCTTGGAGCCTGATCCTCAGTTATAATGGAGGACCTTGTGGAAATATGAGGCTTAGACTACTGAACAACAAGGTAGGGCTAGAGGTATGGAAATCTCCCAAGACCAACTTCTTGGAGGAGGAGATTATACTGATATGCAAAGGCAATCTTTATATAATGACCACACACACCCTGGATTTATGCCAGCAGCTTTGAATGCTTGGGACAGAATTAGAGAAGAAAGAAAATTGAGTCATTTAATAAAGTTATACAGGGCCAAATGGAAACTTTCCTGGATTGCTAACAAAGATTGACATCAGCAGTAAATAGAACGATACCAAATTCAGAAGGTAGACAAGTAATAATTAAATCTCTGTTTTTTGAAAATGCTAATGTACAATGAAAAAGGACAATTAGCCTCTTAAAGGCAAGATCAGCACCCTTGGAAGAATGGATCCGAAATACAATCAATATTGTCATCATGACCATGATGGCGCTTAGATAGGAAAGGTTTTGAAGAAAAATCAAAATGTCAAGTGTTTCAACTGTGGTAAACACAGTCACCTAAAAATGGATTGTAAACAGGGTGTTCCTAGAAACAATGTTTTTCTAAGCATAATTCAAACAGAACACCCCTCCCTTCTGGATTATGCAGAAGGTGTGACAAACGCAGGCATTGAACTGATGAATGTAGATCAACAAGGGACATTCAAGGTAATCCTCTGATATCAGGAAACACCTTGAGGGGCCTTTCACTGTCCCCCACACCAAATTTGGTTCAGTTATTTCCTGTAACCATGTAAAAATCTCCTTCCCAGAGCAATTAAAGAACCTAATGCCTATTGTAAGAAACCATACTACTCTGAATAATAGAAAAGCTATAGATGAGAGAACAAAAAATCCAGGAGAAACCATAAAGCAGATATTTTGGCAAACTTCTATAAATAAACAAAGACCAAAATTTAAAATATGAATAAATTACATCATTGAAGGTCTAATAGACACAGGTGGATGTCACAATAATTGTACCAGAATTTTGGCATCCAAACTGGCCTCTTCAGGAGGACAATGTTCAGCTTTTAGGGATTGGAACATGATCTCAGGTAAAACAGAGCATGATATGGGTTGAATGTATAGGGCTAGAAGGACAGAGAGGAAAATTAAAGCCATACATGGCTAGCATAGCAATTAATTTGTAGGGCAGAAGATTTGTGACAGCAATAGGATACTCAGATTAGCATTCTCCCAATTTTAGGAACAAACCATAAATTAATGTATGTTTCTAGAAAAATATTAGAAGGTATTATAAAGAATAGTCACCAACCATTCAGGTTGTACAAGAAGGGGGCATAACAACTGCTGATGTTCCAAAGTCACCAACAGCCCTACCTTTAAAATGGTTAACAGACAAACCAATATGGGTTGCACAATGGACTTTAACAACAGAGATGCTTCAGGCTTTAGAACAGCTGGCACAGGAGCAATTAAATGCTTAGCATATTGAAAAAACAACCAGCCCTTGAAATCTCCTATATTTCTTGTTAAAAAGAAATCTGGAAAATAGAGAATGGTAACAGATCTAAGAGCTGTTAAAAAGGTGATTCAGCCAATGGACTTTCTACAGCCTGGAATTCCTTTGCCTTTTCTATTGCCTAAAGGATGGCCTCTTATAGTTATTGATTTAAAAGATTGTTTCTTCATTATGCCTTTACAAGAAAAGGACAGAGAAAAATTTGCCTTCAGAGTGTCTACTTAAAATAATTCTCAGCCTGCAAAGAGATATCAATGGAAGAATCTCCCACAGGTAATGCTAAATAGCCCCACCCTGTGCCAATATTTTGCATGTCAGTCATTGGAAATGATACATAAGCAATTTTCTCAATCTATAATTTACATGGAGACATTTTGCTGATTCAAATATAGATACTTTAGAAAAGAATGTTTGAGAAGAAAATTTTGCCTTGTTGGGAATTACAAATTGCTCCTGAAAAAATACAGAGGAAAGTCTATTAATTATTTAAAATATAAAATATATCTACAAAAAATTAGACTCCAAAAGGTGCAAATTAGGAGAAATGGATTGCAGACTATTTTGGGGGGGTTGAGACAGGGTTTCTCTGTAGCTTTGGTGCCTGTCCTGGAACTAGCTTTTGTAGACCAGGCTGGCCTTGAACTCAGAGACCTGCCTGCCTCTGTCTCCTGAGTGCTGGGATTAAAGGTGTGCGCCATGACCACCCAGTGATTGTAGACTCTTAATGACTTTCAAAAATTGTTAGGAGACATTTCCTGTCTACAGCCCACTATTGGGGTAAAACCTAATGAACTGAGTAATTTGTTTAAAACCTTAGATGGTCTCAAGGACTTAAATAGTCCAAGAGAATTATCAGCTAAATCTGAGAGAAAATTGGCTTTGGTGGAAAAGAAATTACAGGATGCACATGTGGATCATTTGAATCCAAAGCTTGATTGCATTTTAGTTATTTTACCCCTCTAAGCATTCTCCTACAGGAATACTAATGCAGAGGGAAAGGGAAGATATTATCTTAGAATGGATCTTTTTACCTGTTAGAGTAAAAAATTAAAAGCTTATGTGGGAAAGGTCTCTGAGTTTATTCTAAAAAGAAAATTGAAACTTCATTAATTAGCAGGAACAGACTCAGCAGAAATTATAGTACCTTTTTGCTAGTAATAAAATTAACAAATTATGGGCAGAAAGTGAACCTTGGCAAAGAGCTTGCAGTAATCTTTTGGGGAGAGATTAACAACAAATATCTCAAAGCAAAAGAATACAATTTATAGAGAACTAACTGGATCCTTCCTCACATTGTACAGGACACACCAATATCTGGAGCCCCTACATTCTATACTGATGAAAACAAATCAGGAAAGGCAGGTTACAAACCAGAATATTTAAGTAAAGTAGCTCAAAGTCCTTATGATTCTGTCCAAAAGTCAGAATTATATGTTATTCTCATGGTATTAATATATTTTTTAGAACCTCTTGATAAAGTTACTGATTTGCAATATACCAAAAGAGTTGTTTTGCCTATTGAAATCACCGAATTTATACCAGATGATACAGAATTGACTTTCCTACTTATTCAGTTACAAGAAATAATCAGGAATAGCAAAAATCCCTTATACACATAGGTCTGCCATGTCCTCTAGCTCAAGGTAATAAAGAAATAGATCAATTATTGATTGGAAATGTGCTGAAGGCCTCAGAATTTCATTTAAAAATCATGTCACTAGCAAAGATTTGAAAAAATTATTTCCATCATTTGGCAACAAGCCAAGGAAATTATAAGGAAATGTCCTAACTTGTTCTTTATATAACTAAACTCTACTACCTGCAGGGAGTAACCCAAAGGGTATTCAAAAGAATGAAATCTAAAAGATGGATGTGTTCCATTTTGTAGAATTTGGAAAATTAAAATATGTATACCACACCGTTGACACTTATTCAAGTTTTCAATGGGCAATGAATTTGAGTTTGGCAAAGGCTTATTTGGTAATCACACATTTTCTAGAAGTTATGGCCATCATGGGTATACCTACACAAATTAAGACTGAAAATGCTCAGCATATGTCTCTGGTAAAATGAAATTTTTTTGCTTATTATAATATAAAGCATGTTACAGATATACCATACAATCCTACAGGCCAGGCAGTTATAGAAAAATCAAATCAAACTATAAAGGATATGCTAAATAAACAGAAAGGGTTGATAAATACCCCCAGAAATAGATTGCATAATGCTTTATTAACTTTGAATTTTCTAAAAGTTAATGAGAAATGAATAACAGCTGTGGAGAGACATTGGACAGTAGAAAGAACTATGGAATGAAATCAGCCGGTATATTTTAAAGATGTACTGACCTCAGAATGGAAACCAGAACATGTATGTTACACTGGAGAAGGGGTTTTGATTTTGTTTCCATAGAAGAAAAGCTATGGATACCATCAAAATTGATAAAGGTTCAATCTGAACAAAAGAGACTTCTTAATTAGAAAGGATGATAGTTCATCAAATAGCAAGGCCATTTAATCTAAACTAACCTATAAAATTAATAACTCATCATTTGATCATGTGTGTGTGTGTGTGTGTGTGTGTGTGTGTGTGTGTGTGTGTGTGTATCTTGCCAAAAGGGAACCTCCTTTTGTTTCGTTTTTGTCTTTTCAAGAGAATGAAGGCATCCACAAAAGGGATCTAAACACCACTGGACAAATGAAACATCTGAAGAAAAAAGATGAATCATCCAAAGATAATGTCCCAAGAAAAAGAATAAATTGGCCTATTAGTATATCACATATCCAACAGGATAAAACTTCATAAATCTTCCCAAATGTTTGTTTCTGCTATTCTCTACAGACATATAATGTAAATGGCCTTTTTGTAGTCCCAATCTAAATAAAAATTAAAGCTGGCTTTGGAGTTGGAGTGTGACTCTCCCCTTCTCTAAACCCAAGCATGCTTGTTTTTTTATTTGTTTGTTTGTTTGTTTTTAGTTTTTCGAGACAGGGTTTCTCTGAAGCTTTGGAGCCTGTCCTGGCACTAGCTCTGTAGACCAGGCTGGCCTCGAACTCACAGAGATCCACCTGCCTCTGCCTCCCGAGTGCTGGGATTAAAGGCGTGCACCACCACCGCCTGGCCCAAGCGTGCTTGTTGAAGTAAAATCCAAAATCTCTGACTCACGTCAGAAAAGTCACCTGGTGACAGAGGCGCAGCGGCGGCACCAGACGCACAGAGGCGCAGCGGTGGAGGCGGCGCCAGATGCACAGAGGCGCAGCGGCGGCGGCAGCACGGCAGCGGCGCCAGACGAGGCTGAGCGGCGGCCAGACCCAAGCGGCTGGGACAGGCGTGCAATAAGGAGAGCAGATCGCCCTACTACAATTGAATCAAAGAGGTAGGCCTTTGGTTGGCCAGGTCACTGGCACAAGGGGAGCCTGGTCCTGTCCTGAAGATCCTTCGGAGGGGTGAGAGGGTTCTTGGCCTGCAGCAGGAACCACAAAAGAGAGTGAGGGCATTTTGTAAGCGGAGCCCTTGGCCAGCAGGGAAACCTGATCCGGTTTCTAAAGGATCCATTGGATAGGATCAATAGGAGGAGATGGGCAGGCGCCAAGGCAAGAACTCACCCAATAATCCGAAAAACAACATGAAAACATCAGAACCCAATGATCTTACAACAGAAGTATTTGAACAACCTAACACAGAAGAAGTGGAAAAAATCGACTTTATGAAGATAATAGAGTCCCTTAAACAACATGTAAAAAATGCCCTTATAGAAATGGATGAGAAGTATAATAAAAAGTTTGAAGAAATGAGTAAATACGTACATGATACCCTGGGAAACCAAGAAAAAACCATCAAACAGGTAATGGAAACAGTTCAAGAATTGAAAACTGAAATGAAGGCAAAGAAGAAAATACAAACTGAGGACCAGCTGGATATGGAAAATCTAGGCCAACGAGCAGAGTCTACAGAAACAAGCATAATCAATAGAATACAAGAGCTAGAAGAAAGACTCTCAGATGCTGAGGACACCATAGAGAAAATAAACGAACAGATCAAAGAAAACAGCAAAGCCAACAAATTCTCAACACAAAACATTCAGGAACTATGGGACACAATAAAAAAACCAAACCTAAGAATAATAGGAATAGAAGAAGGAGAAGAGTCACAGCTCAAAGGCTCAGAAAATATTTTCAACAAAATTATGGAAGAAAACTTTCCCAACTTAAAGAAAGATATTCATTTAAATATTCAAGAAGCATACAGAACACCAAACAGACTGGATCAAAGAAAAACATCTCCTCGCCATATAATAATCAAAACACAAAATATACAGGTTAAAGAAAGAATATTAAGAGCTGCAAAAGAAAAAGGGCAAGTAACTTATAAAGGTAAACCGATCAGACTTACACCTGACTTCTCGATGGAAACTATGAAAGCCAGAAGGTCCTGGATAGAGGTTCTGCAGAAGCTAAGAGACCATGGATGCAAACCCAAACTACTATACCCAGCCAAGCTATCGTTCACTATCAACGGAGAAAACAAGACATTCCAGGATAAGAACAAATTTAAACAATACATAGCCACAAATCCAGCCCTACAGAAAGTAATAGAAGGAAAATCGCAACCCAAGGAATCCAACACTGCCAACACTGCCTACAATAACCCAGGCATCTAATGACCCTTCACGAGCACATCTCAAAGAAAGGAGACACACAATCTCTACTACCAAAAGCAATAAGAATAACCGGAGTAAACAACCACTGGTCATTAATATCACTTAATATTAATGGGCTCAATTCACCTATAAAAAGGCACAGGCTAAAAGATTGGATACGAAAACAGGATCCAACATTCTGCTGTTTGCAAGAAACACATCTCAACCACAAAGACAGGCACCTACTCAGAGTAAAGGGTTGGGAAAAGGTGTTTCAAGCAAATGGTCCTAAGAAAAAAGCAGGTGTGGCCATACTAATTTCTAACAAAACTGACTTCAAACTAAAATCAATCAGAAGAGACCGAGACGGTCACTTTATACTCATAACAGGAACAATTCATCAGGAGGACGTCTCAATCCTGAATATATACGCCCCCAATATAAAAGCACCTACTTATGTAAAAGAAATATTACTAGAACTCAAGGCAGACATCAAACCACACACACTAGTAGTAGGAGACTTCAACACACCTCTCTCTCCAAGGGACAGGTCAATCAGACAGAAACCTAATAGAGAATTAAGAGAATTATTGGAGGTAATGAAGCAAATGGACTTAACAGACATCTATAGAACATTCCACCCAAATAGGAAAGAATATACCTTCTTCTCTGCAGCTCATGGAACCTTCTCAAAAATTGACCACATACTCGGAAACAAAGGAAACCTCCACAGATACAAAAAAAATATCAGTGTCCACCTGTGTCTTATCAGATCATCACGGATTAAAGTTAGAAGGCAACAACCACGCTGCCCCCAAAAAACCGACAAACTCATGGAAACTGAACAGTCAACTACTGAACCACACCTGGGTCAAGGAAGAAATCAAGAAAGAAATTAAAGTCTTCCTTGAATTTAATGAAAATAAAGGGACAACATACTCAAACCTATGGGACACAATGAAAGCAGTGCTAAGAGGAAAGTTCATAGCACTAAGTGCCCACTTAAAGAAAACGGAGAATGCATACATTGGGGACTTAAAAACACACCTGAAAGCTCTAGAAAAAAAAAGAAGCAGACGCGCCCAGGAGAAGTAGAAGACTGGAAATAATAAAGCTGAGGGCTGAAATCAACAAAATAGAAACACAGAAAACAGTCCAAAGAATCAATGAAACAAAAAGCTGGTTCTTGGAGAAAATCAACAAGATCGACAAATCCCTATCCAAACTAATTAAACGACAGAGAGAGAACACACAAATAAATAAGATCAGAAATGAAAAGGGGGACATAACCACAGACACAGAGGAAATTCAGAGAATCATTAGATCTTACTACAAAAGCCTGTATGCCACAAAACTGGAAAATACAAAAGAAATGGACATTTTTTTAAATAAGTATCATATACCAAAGCTAAACCAAGACCAGGTGAATGATCTAAATAGACCGGTTACTCGCGAAGAATTAGAAATGGTTATCAAAAATCTCCCTTCGAAAAAAAGCCCAGGACCAGATGGTTTCAATGCAGAATTCTACCAGAACTTCCAAGAAGAATTAATACCTATACTCCTTAAGGTATTTCACAATATAGAATCAGAAGAGTCATTGCCAAATTCCTTTTATGAAGCTACAGTTACCCTGATACCAAAACCACAAAAAGACCCAACCAAGAAAGAGAATTACAGACCGATCTCACTCATGAACATCGACGCAAAAATCTTCAATAAAATACTGGCAAACCGAATCCAAGAACACATAAGAAAAATTATCCATTATGATCAAGTAGGCTTTATCCCAGAGATGCAGGGCTGGTTCAACATACGCAAATCTATCAATGTAATCCACCATATAAATAAACTGAAAGAAAAAAACCATATGATCATTTCACTAGATGCGGAAAAAGCATTCGACAAAATTCAACACCCCTTTAGGATAAAGGTCTTGGAGAGAATAGGGATACAAGGGTCCTACCTAAATATAATAAAAGCTATTTACAGCAAGCCAACAGCTAACATTAAATTAAACGGAGAAAAACTCAAAGCCATCCCACTAAAATCAGGAACACGACAAGGATGTCCACTCTCGCCATACCTCTTCAATATAGTGCTTGAAATTCTAGCAATAGCAATAAGACAACATAAGGAGATCAAGGGGATTCGTATTGGAAAGGAAGAAGTTAAGCTTTCGTTATTTGCAGATGATATGATAGTGTACATAAGCGACCCCAAAAATTCTACCAAAGAACTCCTACAGCTGATAAACAGCTTTAGTAACGTGGCAGGATACAAGATCAACTCCAAAAAATCAGTTGCCTTCCTATACACCAAGGATAAGGAAGCAGAGAGGGAAATCAGAGAAGCATCACCTTTCACGATAGCCACAAATAGCATAAAATACCTTGGGGTAACCCTGACCAAGGAAGTGAAAGATCTACTTGACAAGAACTATAAGTCTTTGAAGAAAGAAATTGAAGAAGACACCAGAAAATGGAAAGACCTCCCTTGCTCTTGGATTGGGAGGACCAACATAGTAAAAATGGCAATTCTACCAAAAGCAATCTATAGATTCAATGCAATCCCCATCAAAATCCCATCAAAATTCTTCACAGATCTGGAGAAGACAATAATCAACTTTATATGGAAAAACAAAAATCCCAGGATAGCCAAAACAATCTTATACAATAAAGGTTTGTCTGGAGGCATTACCATCCCTGACTTCAAACTCTATTACAGAGCTACAGTATTGAAAACAGCTTGGTATTGGCATAAAAACAGAGAAGTCGACCAATGGAATCGAATAGAAGACCCTGACATTAACCCACAAACCTATGAACACCTGATCTTCGATAAAGGAGCTAAAAGTATACAATGGAAAAAAGAGAGCATCTTCAACAAATGGTGCTGGCAAAACTGGATGTCAATCTGTAGAAGAATGAAAATAGATCCATATCTATCACCATGCACAAAACTCAAATCCAAATGGATTAAAGACCTCAATATCAGTCCGAACACACTGAACCTGATAGAAGAGAAAGTGGGAAGTACTCTACAGCACATGGGCACAGGAGACCACTTCCTATGTATAACCCCAGCAGCACAGACACTAAGGGCATCATTGAATAAATGGGACTCCCTGAGGCTGAGAAGCTTCTGTAAATAAAGCAAAGGACACTGTCACTAAGACAAAAAGACAACCCACTGACTGGGAGAAGATCTTCACCAACCCTGCAACTGACAAAGGTTTGATCTCCAAAATATATAAAGAACTCAAGAAACTAGACCGTAAAAGGCTAATCAACCCAATTATAAAATGGGGCACTGATCTGAACAGAGAATTCTCAACAGAAGAACTTCAAATGGCCAAAAGACACTTAAGGTCATGCTCAACTTCCTTAGCGATCAGGGAAATGCAAATCAAGACAACTTTAAGATACCACCTTACACCTGTCAGAATGGCTAAAATAAAAAACACCAATGATAGCCTTTGCTGGAGAGGTTGTGGAGAAAGGGGTACACTCACCCATTGCTGGTGGGAATGCAAACTTGTGCAACCACTCTGGAAAGCAGTGTTTCGGTTTCTCAGGAAATTCGGGATCAACCTACCCCTGGATCCAGCAATACCACTCTTGGGAATATACCCAAGAGAGGCCCTATCATACAACAAAAGTATATGCTCAACTATGTTCATGGCAGCATTGTTTGTAATAGCCAGAACCTGGAAACAACCTAGATGCCCTTCAACGGAAGAATGGATGAAGAAAGTATGGAATATATACATATTAGAGTATTACTCAGCAGTAAAAAACAAGGACTTCTTGAATTTTGCATACAAATGGATGGAAATAGAAAACACTATCCTGAGTGAGGTAAGCCAGACCCAAAAAGAGGAACATGGGATGTACTCACTCATATTTGGTTTCTAGCCATAAATAAAGGACATTGAGCCTATAATTCATGTTCCTAGAGAAGCTAAATAAGGTGAATCCAAAGACAAACACATAGGCATCCTCAGGAATATTAACCTTCATCAGGCGATGAAAGGAGACAGAGACAGAGACCCACACGGGAGCACCGGACAGAAATCTCAAGGTCCAAATCAGGAGCAGAAGGAGACGGAGCACGAGCAAGGAACTCAGGACCACGAGGGGTGCACCCACACACTAAGACAATGGGGATGTTCTATTGGGATCTCACCAAGGCCAGCTGGCCTAGGTCTGAAAAAGCATGGGATAAATCCGGACTAGCTGAACATAGCGGACAATGAGGAATACTGAGAATTCAAGAACAATTGCAGTGGGTTTTTGATCCTACTGCACGTACTGGCTTTGTGGGAGCCTAGGCAGTTTGAATGCTCACCTTACGAGACCTGGATAGAGGTGGGCAGTCCTTGGGCTTCCCACAGGTCAGGGAACCCTGATTGCTCTTCGAGCAGATGAGGGGGGGGGGGACTTGATCGGGGGAGGGGGAGGGAAATGGGAAGCGGTTGTGGGGACGAGGCAGAAATCCTTAATAAATAAATAAATTAAAAAAAAAAGAAAAGAAAAGTCACCTGGTATGGGAGAGAAGAAAAACAAAAACTTAAGGACTACTTTATTGCCACTAATCTCATAATCCTTTGGTTTTATTTTGTTTGTTTGTTTTTTTGAGACAGGATTTCTCTGTAGCTTTGGAGCCTGCACTGGAAGTAGCTCTTGAAGACCAGGCTGGCCTTCAACTCACAGAGATCTGCCTGCTTCTGCCTCCCAAGTGCTGGGATTAAAGGCATGTGCCAATACCACCCAGTTTATTTTGATTCTTTAAAGCTTTTCTTAAGGTATAAATATTATCTTAAAATTTAGAAGATTAATATATATATATGTGTGTGTGTGTATGTGTGTGTGTTTCTATACTTTTTATCATGATATTAATGATTATATAGAGTACTAACTAATTCTAAAAAAGGCTTCATCTAGCTTCCTGTACATGATTTCAGGTTTGAGTCTCTATCAGGCAACTAGGAATTAAGTTTTTTTTTTAATATTTATTTATTTATTATGTATACAATATTCTGTCTGTGTGTATGCCTGCAGGCCAGAAGAGGGCACCAGACCCCATTACAGATGGTTGTGAGCCACCATGTGGTTGCTGGGAATTGAACTCAGGACCTTTGGAAGAGCAGGCAATGCTCTCAACCTCTGAGCCATCTCTCCAGCCCCGGAATTAAGTTTTTGTACTTTGGATGTACATAGCAAACACCAATCCTTAACCTCTTTGAGATCTGCTGCATACAACACCTTAAATGTTTAAATGTTTTTTGCAATGAACCAAAACCATGCCTAACCATGACCTTTGAAATCTCCTAAAAGATGATGGGGACCCCCAACAACAATTCGACCAGGACTATGATAGCACCTCTAAGCTGAAAAACACCACATAAAGATCGACTTTGAACTACAATCTGTTCAGGATAATTTCAAGTGGTTAGCTGAGATGATCTAGCCTCACAGACTACTCTAGCCAGAACTTAAGACAGGCCATGCTCTTTAGCATTATGCAGAGACTAGACAACAAATGACACAGCTACCTCTCCCAGGACTTAACAATCCGAATTTTTCTTTTCAAGACCCCCTAAAGATGCTGTTGCCCCCCAGACAGAAGGAAGTAAATTTAAGAACATGACACCCACATTCCCAAGAAATGGGGTGGTTGGTTTTTGATCTTTCATAGTATGTGGATATTTGTCATTGTTTAGGGGAGTTGATTTCAAGTTGTTGTTGTAATGGTTAGGGAAAAAGCTGAACTAAGTAGAATAGATTTAGGGATCTCATTCTAAAAAGAAAAAAGGAGATAAAGATATGATAGTATATAAGGGTAAATTATTGAATCTACTCTGAAAAGAAAAAAAGAGGGATATAGATATGATAGGATGTAAAGGTAGATTATTGAGTATACTCTGAAAAGAATAGGGGTTATAGAAATAGGATAAAAAAGTAGATTATTGAATCTACTTTTAAACAAAAAAAGCAACTACTTGTTTTAAATATTTTATATTGATATGGATCTTTGTATATTGATACAAATTTGAGATTAATTTTATTAGAACATTTTATACATCCATTTCTCTTAAAAATATTTATTATTATTTTTAATTATTTGTACCTATGTGTTTACAGGTGTTCTTGGAAGCCATGCCAATGGATGCCCTGGAGCTAGAGTTACGGGCACTTGTGACCTGCCTGACATGGATGATGGGAATCGAACTCTGCCAAGACAAGGTAGGACAGCCCTTCAGAATATCCTGCTTCACAGAAAAGTCTGTCAGCTTTGCTAGGTTTGTAGGCTGAAGATGGATGCCCCAATGTTGCAGAGGAACTTTGTGTGCAGTACAACTTTGTTTGTAATGGTGAACTACTAACTTGCATTTCTTTATATCCTAATTAGTTGATAATAATAACTTTCAAGGATCAGAAATTTACATTACATTGTTAAATGAATTGTATAGGTACAATACCTTGAACAAGATTATAAATGTATGTACAGGGGCTGGAGAGATGGATCAGTAGCTCAGCGTGTAATTGTAACACCCGATTCTGTGTTACCACCTCGGTACAGTTTGCGCGCCACTGTACCACGCCACTGTACTGTACGCTAGTCAGGCAAGGACCTGGAGATTGAAAGAACACACAAAGAGACCCGGGTCATTTGAAAGATCAGCAGAATGCCGCTTATTCAACCTTGGGGAAATCCTTATATACCTAACTGCTGCACAAGGATTTCCACCCAGGCAGGTGGGAAATTACCGTACCAACGATGGAGTCAACAATGCCCTACCAGGCGGGGCAGGGGGAGCACAGGAACAAACAGAATGCTTTAGTTAGCTGGCTGACCAGCAACTGTCCTCAAGATGCACCCCAGGAACAAGGGTAGATCCGGGCCATACAGGTCCCCCTTTTATATAAATTATATGACTAGGCCTGTCTTGGGTGGCATTGGACGTCAGGCAATACCCCTTACCCGTCATGGGAAAGCATCCTGTCTTAGGTTGGGGCAGCCCCCCCCCAAAAAAACCTTTCCCGTTATTGGCTCACTAGTCATCCATCACCGAGTTCAGCCAGATTTGTGCTGAAAGATTCTATGGGGCAATAGCTAAGAGGACTTGCCATGTGGCAACATTGACCTGAGCTTGCCTTTGGCTCTGGCACCATGAAACCATGAAGATGATACTCCAGCATATATAAGCACTCCTTAAGGAGACTGTGCCTGCTCAATCCTTAATAAGTCTGCCCAAATTGGAGCCCTTTAAGTAAGGTCTCAGCGCTGGTGGGAGGAACCCTGGTATAGTAAACTAGAATAATCTCATGAGCCAATCTGTAAATTGTGCACTCCAGGGTCCGTGAATAACAGCAATAAGCCTTTTACTGTAATATCTAGCAGTGGTCTTTAACCACAACCAATCACAAAGTTAACTGTAATACTCATTTGTAAATTTAGCTCAATTTGAATGGCCAAGGCATTTGCAACCTGCCCTGAGAAGGTATCCATTGTGCTAGCAGAAGCAACTGACTGACTAATGAAAAATCCAGCAGCTCTAGCCGCTCTGGCGGCCACAGCAATGGCTGCCAATATCATGGGATGGGTAGATAGGTAGAGGAATCCTTAGCACTCTGACCACCACAGCCAGCTGCTCAGGAATCCCGCAATTCTTCAGTTGACAAGCCAGAATCTCCTTGATCTCTTGGCTCTGTCCTGTTTTCATGCTTCTGGACAGGAAAATCCACAGCACGCACCAGTCGCTCAGGTACCCATATTGGATTATCAGCATCCTGCGGGCAAACACAAACAGCCCCTCTTCCTCACACCAGTACAGGATCTGGACCATACCAGGTGCCATCTGCTAGATTCTTCCATTTGACATGAGGCATCCCGGAAGAATCTGGCCGCCAATGCCAGTCAGCAGCAGTATGAGATTGAGCATCAACAGTCAAAAAATTTAAAATGTATAAAATAAAAGACAAATGGCCTCTGGGGGTGGAACCATATTCCCCCTTTTTTGTTTACAGCTATCAATTCAGCCACCTGAGCAGATTTAGCATTAACAGGCTGAATATCAAAATCAGGAGCTCTCCCGGTGGAAGACCCTTCAGTAAGCATACCGGATAATTTTTGAAAAAGGTGACCAACTTATCAACCAAGTTATTTCTGCCTGGGTATATGGTGTAATAACCTTATCAGGTAACATTCCAAAGGTTTGTAAACTAAGCTTATACCCTTTCTGAATAACATGTAGCACAGCTGATGGGTACGAGATAACAATTTTTACAGGTGACACATGTTCATGTACCCACAGGATGGGTCCTTGCTGCCAAAACACTCCAGTAGCACTATGCTGAGAGGGAAAAATTATCAATAGCAGCTGCTGACTATAGTCAAAATAATGAATATGAGCAGAGGCAAGCTTTTCTTCAATTAAAGTAATACATTGCCTTGCCTGAGGTGTCAACTCATGGAAGGAGGTTGGATCTGGATTCCCCTGCAGAATGTAAGACTCTTGTAGGAATTCCCACAGGTTGAGGCAACCCAGGTTGAATTGTCCCCATAGTTTTTACTGCTCTAAGATCTTGCAACAACCTCCATTTACCAGACTTATTCTTAATAACAAAGATAGGGGTATTTTAGGAAGCAGTGGATGACACTGAGTCCTGCCTCTAGCTGTTCCAGGAACTCATTCTGTGGACCAGGCTGGCCTTGAACTCACAGAGATCTGCCAGTCTCTGCCTCCAGTTGCTGGGATTAAAGGCCTGCATCACCACACCAGGCTTTCTCCCTGGACTGATAAACTGCCCCTTTACCGGCAGGGCAGTTCCTTTTGACGTGTCCTGACCTTCTACATTGAAAACAATTCCGTGACCTAGCTCCACCTTGACCCCCACTAAGGGCAGAAACAATTAGCTGACCTATCACGGGCCTGCCATCACTGTCCCTGCACAACCGGATAAAGTCATTTAAATTTCCATTTCTATGGGGGCATAAGTTCCGTAGACAGTAACTGCTTCTTTTAGTTGCTTGATGTCCTAAAAGACCAGGGGGTTATGCTGCCTGATCCTCTGTCCCTGCGGATCAATAATTTAATTTGTGCTGCTAAACCCAGGCACCTTTCTACACCAGCCAACATGGCAAGGTTACGCTGGAGGGAAACCCATTATAATCCTCCTGTATTTTACCTCTCCACAACAATCTCCTCCCAAAAGACAGGCTCTGCAAAGCTGCCTTCCTTCTTTTACTAACTTTTTTTATCAGTGCAATCTCCTTTTCCAAAGTTTTTTTCTTTCTCTTCTATACTCTTAACTTCCTGCTCCTCAAAACTCTTAATAGAACTCACAGATTCTGCATCCTGAATCTCCTCAAAGGTTTTGTTCAAATTCTCTAACTGCTCTTTTACTTTACATCATCACTGAGAAGAGCATCTCTGACTAAACGCCATAGTGAAAATATTGCTATGGGGAATTCATCTGGCCCTCGCTCTTTCAATGTTTTACCTTTACCTGCTCCCAATTAGTAATATTAAAGCCCCCTGCATGTAGAAACTAGGGACTAAACTCTCAAAAAATTAGGCAATTAACTACCTTACACAAAAGAAAACTGTCTTAAGGAACTTTTGTGCTATCTTATTTTAATACCGGTGCCTTCCTTGCCTTGCTTCTCTAAAAGCACTATCAGCTGGCCCTTTATAGGCCATCAATACCAAAACAAAATTACTTGCACCCATTACCAATACACCCTCACCACTCAATTTCTTACCTGCTGGCCAGCCTTCCAAGGGTGACCTCTCAGGGATCTCTACTTCCCGATCTTGCAGATGGGTCTCCGACTGTAGTTGCTGAAGATCCCAGTGGTGCGTCCAATTGTAATACCTGATTCTGTGTTACCCTCTCGGTACAGTTCACGTGCCACTGTACTGTACGCTAGTCGGGCAAGGGCCTGGAGATTGAAAGAACACACAAAGAAACCTGGGTCATTAGAAAGGAGATCAGCTGAATGTCATTTATTCAACCTTGGGGAAATCCTTATATACCTAGCTGCTGCACAAGGATTTCAGCCCAGGCAGGTGGAAAATTACCATGCCAAAGATGGAGTCAACAATGCCTTACAGCTAATCACCAGGAGGGGCAGGGGGAGCACAGGAACAAACAGAATGCTTTAGTTAGTTGGCTGACCAGAAACTGTCCTCAAGATGCACCCCAGGAACAAGGGTAGACCCGGGCCCTACAGGTACACTGCTATTGCAGAGGACCTGAGTTCGATGGCTGAGCAGAGAGGACTACAAGGTGTTAGGAGATAGTAGTTTGGCCCTTTTTTGGCTGAGGAGTTAGCAAGGTAAGAGTTGGCTATGGCTTGCTTCTTTCTCTCTCTGATCTTTCAGCATTATCCCAAAATCTGGCTCCAGGTTTTTATTATTAAGATCAATTTTAACTTGTGCAACAGGCACTGAAGAATTTTTCAGTATAATGTTTCCTGTAATGCTTGAGATACATGATAAAATGTTACTCATCAAACCTACATATAATCTGGAAAACAAAGAGAGGAAAGGGGATGACTATCCCAAGACCTTTGACCTTCCCTCCTCTTGTGGCCACTCTCCCAAGGGTCCTAGAGTAGTTAATGTCCCATGTGGTTCCCATGTTTGTATGTGTGTGTCCACCCAATAGTTCTCGGTGATGCTGTCTTGAGTCACCCAAATCTCAGCATGCCACCTATTTCTGTGAGGACTCTGCCTGACATATGAGTTAAATGAAAACCAGAAATCTCAGAATTACTAAATATACATTAGTAACAATGAAAACTAGAATGAAATAGTGGTACTTGTTCTTTGTCTTTGCATTGTTCATTCCATACCTTTGAGCTGTATGTTGGTCATACTGGCAGGTTTTGATTGGGAGGGGGGTTCCTAGATCCTAAATGAAAAGCTCAATTCATGAAGACTTAGGTTCCTTTGCCCTGGGAACCTGTCCCTAGGAGACACAACT
Organism: Microtus oregoni; assembly: GCF_018167655.1. Lineage (NCBI taxonomy): Eukaryota > Metazoa > Chordata > Mammalia > Rodentia > Cricetidae > Microtus > Microtus oregoni. Next base: position 842,064 of record NW_024543954.1, on the reverse strand, counting down.
TCACCCTCCCTAAGATCTGAGATAGGAGTGGTTTGCTAGGGATGCCCATAGCCTTCTTTTTCTAGGGTACAACTTTGTAAACTGTGGGTCATGACCCCATATGGAGTTAATTAACTGAATGTGGCAGTCTCAAAACTTTTGCCTAATCAGCATGCCCCAGTACAGTTTGAGACTTGTGAGTGAATGAAAGGAGGACATGATTGCTCCAAAGTGTGGTTGAGGAGTTTGGGGGGTTTGTTGTTGTTGTTTCCTTTTTTGGTTTGTTTTTGTTTTGTTTGTTTGTTTTCTGTTTTGTTTTTTTTTTAGATATGAGGGAAGAGTACAGCCAAAGACATCTGGAAGAGTCCAGAGCAGGGAGAGGAAGTAGTAGACTAAACATGACCAGTAGACTGAACCAGGCCATGAGAGGATGGGTTGGAGGGAGCGATAGAGGAAGAGAAGAGAGAGAGAGGTAAGAGAAGGGACCAAAAACCAAGAGCATTAGGAGAGAAGACAAAAAGAGAATATAGCTGAAATGGGAAGTTTTTATAGGAATCAGATGCTGGGGAAAGGAAAGCAAAGCCCCTGACCTAAAGAGTGGATGGTTTGGGGTAGATGTGGTGATCTAGCTGCCCTCACTCCCCCTGACCAACAGGGAAACTTCCTTGTGGTCTGAAACTGACAAGGATGTTTATGTTCTTTCCTGTGCTGGGCTGGTGGCAGCAGCAGGTAGGGAATGGGGGAGGGGGAGAAGATCAGAGAGGAGCCATAGGTACTGAGTGAGCCTGGCTGCCAGTTTGTACTTTGGGATGCTAATAGATAGCACAGTTAGCCATTTGTCCTGAGTTTTTTTCTGGACTTTAAACTGGGTAGGGTGGGAGGCTCACTGGATAAATACACTTGTTACCAGTACCAGGCCTAACAACCTCAGTTTGAGTCCCAGGATCTACCTGGTGGAGGGAGACAACCAACTCCTGCAAGTTGTCCTCTGATTTCCACACACATGCTGTTGTATATATGAGTGTGCACACATAGATACAAAGACCTCATGTAACCCATTTGAATTTTCTATTTACCTGAGGCTGGTCTCGACTACATAGTTAAACTCCTAATCTTGCCTCAGCTCCCAAGTGCTGGGATTACAGGTTTGCAGGATCATTCTGGATTTCTATGCTTACTTTGCACTGAACATGCTGTATCATGCCCTACACCACCAATTCATGATGCCTAAAATATGGATACTATGATTCAAAACTACTGAATGTCATAAACTGCATTGTTTTTACTGTACATACAAGTTTTCTGCTCTTATAGACACACAATAATTTAATTACAAAAAAGACTGAATATTTTCCTACCATTATTATTCAGCATGTAAGTATAAAATTATTTTATCTATGGATTATATTTTGTTAGAATATTTCATATTGTTTGGTTTTTCAACAGTGTCTCATTATGTAGTCATGACTGGTTGGAAACTCAAATGTAAACCAGGCTGGCCTCAAGCTCATACATATTTCCCTGCCTCTGCCTCCAGAGTGCTGGGATTAGACTGTTAGGATTAAAGGCATGTGCCATAATGCCTGGAAAAATATTTGATATTTTTTATTTTTATTTATTTTTTTGAGACAGGTTCTCTCTATTATGTAGCTCTGTCTGTCCTGGAACTCACTATGTAGACCACCAGAATGCCTTCAAACTCACAGAACTGCCTGCCTCTGCCTCCTAAATTCTGGGATTAAAGGTGTACACTACCATGCCTGGCTATGTTTGATTGTTTTTAATTGCTGCTTGAGTTGCTGAATTGAGTTTCAAAACATGGTCAATGAATTTTTCCTTGACATTAAGATGGAATTTCCAACAATTTCTGAAATGGCTCTGAACATACTTTTGCCTTTTAGTACTAAGTATTTATGAGAGGAAGAATTCTCAGCATTGACAATTATAAAAATATCAGCTGGTTGTGCTGGCGCACACCTTTAATCCCAGCACTTGGGAGGCAGATGGATTTCTGTGAGTTCAAGGCCAGCCTGGTCTACAGAGTGAGTTCCAAGGCAGCCAGACATGTTACACAGAGAAACCCTGTCTTGAAACACCAAAAATAAAAAAAGATAAAAATGTCAACTCTGAAAAACGTTGCAACATCAGATGTGGACAAGATTTCGTTTTACATTTTTTGAAGATTTATTTTAAACTATGTGTATGAATATTTTGTCTGCATGCATGTATGTACACCATATCTGTGCCTAGAGTTATGGATGGTTGTGAACCAATATGTAGTCGCTAGGAACTGAACCTAGGGGTCCTCTGCAAGAGCAACAAGTGCTCTTAACCACTAAGCCAACTCTCCATCCACATCCTCTCCCTGTATTGAGATAGGGTCTCAATATGTTCTCAATATGTTCTTTTTTTGAGATAGCATCTCAATATGTTTGCGTATACCCAAATAATTGTTTTAGAATAAATTTATTATTTATTATCAGTAAATGTTTGTGTGCCACACACACACAATTTTATATAAAAATGTCTTCCATCAGAAGGGTTCATGGATGGAAAATTCTGTTGTTGTTTTGGTTTATTCCAGGCAGGGTTTCTCTGTGCAATCCTGGCCATCCTGAAACTCACTCTAGACAAGTCTGGCCTTGAACTCAGAGACCTGACTGTCTCTACCTCTTGAGTGCTATGATTTAAAGTGTGTGCCACTAACATTCTGCCATGAGCAGAAAAGGTTTAAGAAGCCTTGGTTTAAAGTGTTTGGAGCCTTTAAGCTAGCACTGTTAATTGAACAAAGTTATTTCTGAAGCAGGCTCCACTTGCAGCCTGCAACAATATAATCATTGGGCCCATATCCTGAAAGATAGACAGAGGTGGGCTAAGGCACTGCATCTGGAACCTTTGCTGGCATTTCCAAAGGGTTCTTCACATGTGGGTTTGGTTACGATTCAGCAGCAAACTCCCACTCGAGATGTGCCCAGCCAGGACAGAACATACGGTCTAGGTACCCAGGAACTAACGCATCTCAGAGATCACAGCATTGGTCACATGCCAAACCATGGTGATCAGGCCTTGGGGCACTAAGTGGGTGCCTCTGGGCACGCTGGCCAAACAGGCCATTTAGCACGGACAAGGTGTCTTTTCTCCTTTGTCATCTCCTTTGATCTGTTTACTTATCCATTTGATTTGTGCAGGATAGGCCTGCATTTTTGTCTACCAGTGAATAAGAAATATTTAGACAATAGTTGAGGAGAGATTATGAAGTAAATTAGTAGGCAACATTAACTTTCTTCAAAAATCCCCTTTATAGCTCATGAGTTGTGACACACATACCTGTAATCCTAGCAGTCAGAAAACTGAAGCAATCTGTTTTTGTTTGTTTGCTTGCTTTATTGTTTTTTGAGACAGGGTTTCTCTGTGTAACAGCCCTGGTTGTCCTGGAACTTGTTCTATAGAACAGGCTGACCTCAAGCTCAGAGATCCACCTGCCTCTGGCTCCCAAGTGCTGGGATCAAAGGTGTGCACCACCACTGCTCAGCAGGACTGTGAATCTGAAGCCCACCTGTGCTACACAGTGAGACCTTGTCACAAAGTTCCCATTACAGGGCTGGTGAGATTGCTAACTGCAGCAACCTGAGTTCACTCCCTAGGTCCCACATGATCACATAGCAAGAGAGAATTGACTCCTACAAATTGTCCTCTGACCTCCATGCATGACATGACAAACACATAAAAATGTGTGATTTTTAAAGACAGTCTCCAATATAGACTAGATATGTTTTAGGTGAAATAGACAGAAAGAGAAAAATGATATGCAGACCAAAGGCAGACTCCTCAACACCTTCTGAATCCCAGTTGTACCCAAGTGAGTACCCTGATTCATACCAGACAGTCTGACTACTTAGCTAGTAGGTTCAAAACTATCATCTGGAGAGGATTATAACCTTCTTAATGGGTAAGAACAAAATCACTGTAATTTCCAAGGTGCCTTCTTCCAAAAGGTTAAGTATCTTAACAAGAAATATTTGAATAATCATCTATGTGATTGGTTATGCATGGTCTTTAATAACAAAGAGAGTCACAACTGATGACATTTCCACATTAACCTGGAGGAAGAGGAGTCAAACTCTCGTTGATCTGGAATATTCTTAGTAATTCATGAATAAAACTTAAAACGAACAACAACAGCAACAAAATTTCTGACACTTGCATACTCTAGGTCTCTCCAATGGTGACAGACTCATGACCCTTAGGTGGCCTAAGCCTTTAAGGACATTAAACCAAACCTGAGGGTAGATAATGACATGGGGACTTAGTATTAATTATGAAAGCTCGCTTTTAGCTTAGGCTTGTTTCACTAGTTCTTATAACTTAAATTAACCCATTTATACGAATCTACATTCTGCTGTATGCTGTTATCTCATCTCCATACTGCCCATTCTGCTTCCTCTGTGTCTAGCTGGCAACTCTGCTGCCTTCTTCCCAGAGGTCTCTCTCTGCCCAGAAGTCCTGCGTATACCTCTGTTGTGAATAATCCTTCTATACACTGTATGAATATGTGCAGCTATGATTGGTTTAATAAACAAGCTGACTGGCCAATAGCTGAACAGGATAAAGCTAGGTGGGAAAGTCACTGAGTAAACAGGACATGTAGAAAAAGAGATAACAAACCATGAATAATGTGGCAAAGCATAAATAGAAATATGGGTTAATTTAAGTTTAAGAGTTAGCTAGTAACAAGCTTGAGCTATCAACCAATCATAATTCATATTCAGCCTCTGAATCAGTTATTTGGGACCGGGCAGTTGGAACAGAAAGCTTCTGATTACATACCTCCTGCCTAGCTATTGTCTGTTCAGATTTTGTGTGTGTGTGTGTGTGTGTGTGTGTGTGTGGTTTTTCGAGACAGGGTTTCTCTGTAGCTTTGGAGCCTGTCCTGGAACTAGCTCTTGTAGACCAGGCTGACCTCAAACTCACTGAGATCCACCTGCCTCTGCCTCCCGAGTGCTGGGATTAAAGGTGTGCACCACCACTGGACTCCACTCAGCTTTTTATTACACCAATCACAGAAACACATCTTCACACAGTGTACAACACAACATTTTGTAAGGTATGGTGGCACATGCCTTTAATACCAGCATATAGAGAGCCCCTGTTTCCAAAAATGCATTTTAACATTTTCATGTACACCTATGCTGTCTCAGAAAAAAAGTATTTCCAATGGGTGACTTCCAGTCTGGCCTGAAACTTGTGGTGATCCTCCTGCCTCTACTTCCCAAGTGCTGAGATAGCAGGCATGGGTCACCAAGCCTAATTTATTTTGTTTTGTTTTTTTAAGATTGAGCCCCATGGAGCCCAGGCTGGCCCTGAATTCATGCTCTTCCTACATCCATCCCCAAAATGGTTGTATTACAGGTGTGTCATGCTTAACCTCTGGACATACTGGATGGCTGCCAACAGGCTATACCTTTAACCGACACCCAGAAGATACTTCAGACAAATAGTCTCTCTAACCTAGAATGCATTGGAGTTTCTGGAGTCATTTCTCCTACTGTTTTATTTCTGAAATATTTCAAACTACAGAAGAGTTAGTAGACCAGTCTGACGAACCCACTTACTTTGTTCTAGGATCTTTGCATCATGTCTTTAAGTAAACTGCAGAGAGGACAGTCATTAATTAACCTTTAAGTTTTGACACCTGGAACCAATCTGAGGCCCAGCCAGCTTCTTATGGAGTCCTCATATAAGGCACAATCAGAGCAACCAACCCTGATGGAGAATTGTATTTCAGAGTCCATTTGCATGGCAATACTCATCCGTTAGGCATGGTCTACTCACACTTTAGCACATTTTCTTCTTTAGACGTGGTCATGGGCAAGTGTTTGCATTTGTCAGAAACAAAAATGCAAAGTGGAACTAGAGAACATCATAGACCTTAGACCAGAAGTGGCCTGTGAGGCGCAGAAACAGATGCCATTATAAAAGCTGATGGCCCCACAGTTTAAGGACTACAAAGAGCCAGGCATGACAGCAGGCCCAGAGCTAAGTAGGTGGCTATGGAGATACTACTGAACTGCCTATGGGGGCAAAGGACCTCTCCAACAGCTGCTACCACATGAGCACCCAATGCCATCTCAAACCTCTATGGACAAAGAACAAGGTTGTAACTTGACAAGGACTGACATTCAAAACAGAGCAACAACCAGGGCATCCAACCTCTGTATAGGGAAAAGAACAACACCATTAGCCATGTGAAAATGGGCAAAGTGAGGGGCAAGCATGACAGTGAGGTACATTTGGGTCCAGACCCACAGCCTCTGAACAGGGCCATAGATCAGGACCATGCTGGCAAAGACATCCTTCAGGTAATGAGCTCTCTGCAGCTCTATGGGGTATCTAGTGGTGCTGGCATTTCTTTGTGGCCAGTACACTCCCAGGAGCAGGTAAGCTATGTTAATGATTGAGCTGAAGGGCATGGGCTAGGAAGGTCGACAAGCTGGCCACTAGTGCTTCACCATAGTGTTCATAGCCCACTTTTATAAAGACACTGTTGAAAAATGCCAGTGTAAGTATTAGCTACACAGAGGCAGCTGGCCATAACCATGTATAAAAGGGCTTCCTTCCACTTTGGTTCCATCTTTGACAAGAGCAGAGAAAAGATTGGCAGTGTTCCATTTATTCAGAATTCAGAAAAAGACCCTTGAAAAGTACACATCAGCCTTCCTGGCTGCGCATTCAAGAAGTCTCTGTGATTTCTGTAGATGCAAGACTTCTCCTGATTGGCTGGCATGAGAAGGCCTAGTGTGCCCTTTTCTTCTGTGGTTACAAAAAGAATGTGGTTTTAAAAAATGTTAAAAAAAAAAAAAAAAAAAACAGAAAACCTCCAGCTCTCCAGCTTCCCAATTCTTAGCCTCAAGTTTCACCAACAATTTTCACCAAAAAAAAAGTAAATAAAAGTGAAACAGTATCCACAGTGTCTTCACCTTCTAGTTCATAGCCTCTAAAAGGCTCTGGAAGTTTTTATTTCCTGAGGACTTTGGATTTCTCTCTCTTGGTGCCTAAGCTGTTATTTTTCTTCTATATACTATAAAAATCCTGCTTATTGTCCTAGATGCTTTAAATGCATGGAGCAACATTTCCCAGATCTTTATTACAAATTAGAACAACCTTCCCCTTTGGTGGGATTTCACATGTAGGATTTTCCAGGCTAACTTGTCTCAAGGCCTTTTAAAACCAAATACCATCAGGTAAAGTCTGAGTTTGGGAATCTAGACCAAATTAAAGGAAGACAATGAGGATTTCCCTACCCAAAGGGTGGAGCCCCAAATAACCTTCTACTTCCTGTAGTCACACAGTCACAAAACCAGAGGCAAGTGTGTGTGTGTGTGTGTGTGTGTGTGTGTGTGTGTGTGTGTTTTAAATATCTACATTGGTTTTTTTTTCTCAGAGACAGTATCTCACTATGTACCTCTGGCTGTCCTGGAACAGACTGACCTTCAATTCATAGTGATCCACCTGCCTCTACCTCCATAGTGCTGTGATTAAAGACATGCTTTTTTCCCTTTGGTTTTTCAAGACAGGGTTTCTCTGTGTAACAACTCTGGCTGTACTAGGACTCCCTTTGTAGACCAGGCTAGGCCGGCCTCGAACTCACAGAGATATGTCTACCTCTGCCCTCCAAATGCTGGAATTAAAGGCATGTGCCGCCACCACCCAGGACAATGTGTTGTGAAATATTATTTTAAGGTGATTTACATTTATTTATACTGTGGAACCATTTGTTTAATGATGCAAAGATATGCTGCATTCTTTTATATTGCTTGTGTTTAACTCTGTGAAGCTGTAATTTTGCCTATCTAAAACAAATGATTGGCCTAATGAAGAGCTGAATGGCCAATAACTTGGCAGAAGAGAATAATAGGTAGGACTGACAGGCAGAGAGAATAAATAGAAGGAGAAAAAGAGGGATCAGGAAGCAAGAAAGATCAAGAAACAAGAAAAGGAGGAAAGGAGGATACTAGGGACCAGCCAACCAGTCACACAGCCAGACATGAAATAAAAAGTAAAGAAAAGATATACAGAAATAGAGAAAGGTTATAAAAAAAAGCCCAGAGGCAAAAGGTAGCTGGGATAATTTAAGAAAAGCTGGCTAGAAACAAGCCAAGCTAAGGCTGGACCTTCATAAGAAATAATAAGTCTCTGTGTGATTATTTGGGAGCTGGGTGGCGGGCCCTCAAAAGCGTAAGATAAAAAAACCACCACCAACAATGGGGCCTTTTAATAGACCCTAAAACAGAGAACCCTCACACTGTCAATGTATTTCCCCTGAGAAAATACAGCAAGTGAACTGGAGCAGAGGAGGAGAAACTGGGTGGTAATTAGAAACTCTAGTTTATAGACAAGCAAAGATGTTAGAGCAATTGAATGTCACAGTTTCTGAGCCAGAGCCCTTTCCAGATGATAGACTCCAAACCAGGAAGAGCACTGACAAAAGTGGGTAAAGGACCAGTTAGGCCTAGGCAGCCGCCAAGGCAGGAGATCAGAGCCTCTAGCAATGACACCAGAGCAGCCTGTCCCTCCTGCCTGAAAGTAGTAGAACAGGATTCATAAAGAAATGAAGCACTCTATTTCAGTATACCTTTCTTTACTTCTTACCCTGTGGCTTGCTGTGTAGCTGGGTGGCTGGTCCCTGGAGTCCTTCGCTCCTTTTCCTTTTGCTTCCCAATCTTCTCTTCCCAGATTTTTCTTCCTATTTATTCTTTCTACCTTCCAGCCCCACCTATCCTTTCTCCTGCCTAGCTATTGGCGGTTCAGATCTTTATTAGACCAATCAGGTGTTTTAGGCAGGCAAAGTAACACAGCTTCACAGTTAAACAAATGCAACATAAGAGAATGCAACTCATTTTTGCATCATTAAACAAATGTTTCACAGCATAAACAGATGTAACACATCTTAAAATAGTATTCCACAACTAGTGCTTTTACTTCCTAATCATAAATCATCTCATGAGTCATTTTTTTTACACAAGATCTCACTGTGTATCCCTGATTGGCTTGAAACTAGCTATGTAGATCAGACTTTCCTCAAGGTCACAGAAGTCCACCTGCCTTTGCTTCAGAGATCTGAAATTAAAGAGGTGCACTCTCATACCCTGCTAGGTCCTTGTTTGTAAATAGATGTTTCCTATATCCATCGTCCAGTCACAAAAAAAAAAAAAAAACTGATTCAGAGGCTGAACATGAATTACAAATATTTGACCGATAGCTCAGGTTTGTTACTAACTTACACTTAAATTAACCCATATTTATATTTATGCTTTGCCGCGTGGCTCATGGCTTGTTACCTCATTTTTTATACATTTATGCAGCTGGCTGGCATCTCTCTCCTGACTCTGTGCTCCTTCTTCCCATCATTCTCAGTTTGACTTTTTTCCTAACTTCCTGCCCAGTTACCAGCCTATCAGCTTTTTATTAACCAATGAAAGTAATACATTTTCATAGTGTAGAAAAAGATTGTTCCACAGTACTTGTTTTTTGTCTTTAATCATTTATGATTCTTCAACACTTTTAATACATGTATACAGTATATCTACATCAATCAAATCCATAGGTCCTTCCTTTGTTTTTTGGGGGGGGAGGGGGGGAGGGTGTCTCACATTATAGCCCAGGCTTACTTAATAAACTTACTCCTGCCTCTACCTGTCAAGTGTTGGGGTTAGTTGCATGTTCCAGCACTCCCAGTGAGAAATGTATTAGTTAGCATTGAAGGGAGACTAGGCTCAGCTCAATGCTCTGAAAATGACACACAGCCAGTCATAGTCAAGAGGAGGTAGAGATGAGGGAAAGGAGAACACAGAGACCTTAAGCTCTCTGTACTCTAATACCAAGCTATGCACCTACCAGCTGTGACTTTTCCTCAGCAGTGTGACCTTGGACCAGAACCAATTTACATACCCATAAAATGTGGAAATTGGCAGCGCTCTCTCTCTCTCTCTCTCTCTCTCTCTCTCTCTCTCTCTCTCTCTCTCTATCTCTCTCTTTTATTGGCTGGAGAGACAGTCATAGGTGCTGGTAACCGAACCCATATATTTTTGGTTGTGAGCCTTGCCTTTAATGGCTGAGCCATCTCTCCAGCCCTGGCAGTTCTTTCTTGAAGCCTGCATCCATGTTTCTGGTGCATAATAGTCTCTTTTGCCCTTGAAACAGGGTTTCTCTCTATAGTCCAGGCTGTTACTATAACTCAATTTATAATCCAAACTGGTCTTAAACAGGTGATAATCTGCCTGCCTCATCTTCTGGCCTCCTGAGATTACAGGTATGAACTACCTCACCCAGGTTTTGTATTTTTAAAAAAATACACATTTATTTTAAAATATTTATTTTCTTTGAGACAGAATGTCACTGCATAGCCCAGGTTGCTGGCTTCAAACTCACAGCAGTCCTCCTCTCTCAGCTACCTGGGTGCTGGAATTAACATATGCTATACTCAGTTTATTACTGTCCTTTTCCTAACAGTCACAAGTGTTACCTCCTCTACTCTGGCTCTCAACTCTGCAACTCAGGACTATCTCTTATCTATTTAACAAACTCTCAACTTGAAGTAAAGAGATGGCTCAGCAGTTAAGAGCATTGGCTACTCTTCTGGAGGATCAGATTTTGAGTCTCAGCACCCAGAAGGCAGCTTACAACCAGCCCAGTTCCAGGGGATTTGATGCCCTATTCTGGCCAGACACTACATTTGCACCATTCACAGGCATACATGCAGGTTAAACAGCCATACACATAAATTAAAAATAAATAATATTAGCCAGGTGGTGGTGGTGCACACTTTCAATCCCAGCACTCAGGAAGCAGAGACAGATGGATCTCTGTGAGTTCAAGGCCAACATGGTCTATAGAGCAAGTTCTGGGACAGGTGCCAAAGCTATAGAGAAATCCTGTCTCAAAAAACAATAAACAAATAAATAAATATTTAAAAACAAACAAAACTCTAAACTTAAAAAAATATTGTAGAATATTACTTTAACCTTTAAAGATGTGTTACACTTGTTAATGTTGTGGGATATTACTTTAACTATGTAAAGCTATGTTGCATTTGTTTAACTATGTAGAGATGTGTTTATGTTGTGTAATGTTGTTCTTAATTCCCGTTTGTCCTATGGGGTAAAGACGATTACGCAGGGAAAAGACACAGACACGCGGCGGTACCACGTGGTACACTTTTTAATGGGAGGGGAAAACACACTAGGAAAAGTGAAAGGAAGGGACAAAGGGAAGGGTTAAAGAAGGGGAGGGAAGGGGCGAACTCGTGGCTTGTCCTTGCTTTTAACAGAGGATGCAAAGGCTTCTGGGAAATGTGTCCCGCGCTTGCCGTCCAGAGGGATGTTGGGAGTTGTAGTGTTGCAAGGGAACAACATTTCACCCTTTTGGTTTGATTAAAAAAAAAATTGGGGGACCTTAAAGGGTAGGGAATGGGGGCGTAGTCCAGTCTCTCATGGCTGCTTCCTGCTGACTTTGGGCGTTGAGGGGTCCAGGGAATGTCCGATTATCTTGGCAATGTCCCACTGGCGTTTGCGGTCGCTGGTGCAGTTGGTCACTGATGTCCATGTCCAGGGTTGCTGGCTGGTGTAGTCGGTCGCTGATGTTTGAAGTCCTGGCTGTCGTCTGAGGCGGCTGATTGAAGAAATCTGTGTGGCTTTTCCTGAGTAGCTGGGTCATCATTAAGATGCTGGAAGGCAAAAGTTGTATTAGTAAAAGAAAAAATTAAAAGAGGGGGGGGATTTTTGGAGAGCTGGGGTGAAGAGGGGGGGGGAGAGGGTCTTAGGATGTCCGGGGTTAAGAAATGATAAAAAAATTAAGTGATACTTATTCCTTTGTGTTTGATCCGTTGGGCTGGCATCCCGGAGCTTAAGGAAACTGTCTTAAAAGAAATAGATTCTAACCATACATCTCTTAACATTTTAGGGGGCCGCTGCTGCAGTCAGCAGCTGACCTGTTACGTAAGAGCTTTGTAGAGGAGAATCTGCTTACCACTTGTCTTCGTATTTGTTGGGGGTACCTGTAACGACAGCTAGACGGTTATTTATGAATTTAAAGAAGGGAGGTTGTGTTAACACAGCGACGGATCGGGACCATTGTTGTCCTTAGACTGTAGTAGGGGGGCTGAATCCGGCGTCCTTTGGAACTTAAGAGTGCAGGGTCCAGTTTGAGTCACCGTGTATGAAGGATTATCTTGAGCTCATCCCCTATTTTAACTGGCGGCGGACATGTATTAGCACATGGTCGAGGTAGTGAGTGATCTGTGAAGTCCCATAGTAGTGAGCGTAAGTGGAACAGGAGGGGAGTGAGCAGGTGGTCAGGAAGGGGGGAAGTCTCCGATGAGAAGCCGGGGGTTGATGGCCTAGAACTCCCAGGGCATAGCCCTCTTTTTCTGCTACGTAAAGAGAAAAGGGGCGGGTTAAATCCGGAAGATGGAGAGCTGGGGCCTGGGTAAGGGCCTGTTGGAGTCTCCGGAAAGGTTTGGTGATGGGGTGAAGCAGGGGCTCATGCATAGAGCCGAGGGCTGCTTCGTATAGGGGGCGGGCGAGGAGAGAGAATGAGGGAATCCAGGATCGCAGGAAACCGGCCACTCCCAGGAATGACAGAACCTCTTCTTTGGTGGAGGGAACTGCAAGAGATTGAATTAGTCTCTTTCTGTCTAAGGTGATAGCCTTTTGTGTTGGGGTTATAGTTAACCCCAAATACGTTACCTGAGTGGTGGACAATTGAGCCTTCGAAGGCGAGACTCTGTAGCCCTTTTTGGATAAAAAGTTTAATAAGGTGGCGGTGTCAGTCCTGCTAGTCTCCAAAGAGGGGCTACATAGTAGGATGTCATCGACATAGAGTACCAGTTTTGATTTAAGGAGGGACAGTGAGAGCAGATCAGAGGCCAGAGCCTGGCCAAAGAGGTGTGGGCTGTCCCGATATCCCTGAGGGAGGACGGTCCAGGTTAGTTGTGTGGAGAAATTAGTATCAGGATCTGTCCAGGTGAAGGCAAAGATGTTCTGAGACTGAGGGCTGAGAGGAATAGAGAAAAAGGCATCCTTTAGGTCTAAGACTGAGAAGTGGGAGGTCCCTGAAGGAATGTTAGACAGAAGTGTGAGAGGATTGGGTACCACTGGGTGTAAGGGAACGACAGCAGAATTAATGAGCCGGAGGTCCTGAACCAAACGATAAGTTCCATTAGATTTTTTCACAGCCAGTATAGGAGTGTTAAAGGGGGATGAGGTGGGGCGGAGCAGCCCCTTCCTCAAGAGATCAGAGATTATAGATTTTAGTCCTTTGAGGCTTTGGGAAGGAAGCGGGTACTGGGCTTGGGTGATATACCCAGTAGGGTTCTTTAACTGAATAACGACGGGGGGGTGGTGTTTAGCGACAGCTGGGTTTTGGATGTCCCACACGAGAGGGTCCACCTGGGAAGCTGGGAGGGGAAAAGACATGTTAGTATCAGAGGGTCGCGGAGCCAGGAGAAGCAGCAGCTGTGTCACCGACGGATCTGAAACGAAACGGGTGGGGGGCGCAAAAGAAATGGAAGCTCCCAGCTTGGTCAGAAGATCCCTTCCCAAGAGTGGGACTGGACAGGTTGGTAGAACTAGAAATGAATGAGTGAGAAAGATACCTTTAAATATGCAATTGAGAGGTGGAGTTTGGAGAGGTAGATAAGGCTGTCCCCCTACCCCGACAATAGGGGAACGTGAGGGGGAGGTTGGCCCCCAAAATTCCCTTAGAACCGAATATGTTGCTCCGGTGTCCAAGAGAAAGGAGATGAGGCGTCCCGACACTGTAAGAAGTACCCGCGGCTCCTGGTTGCAGATGGGCATAGCAGTCGGGTTGTCAGTGGAGGAGCCCGGGAACCTTCAGTCTTCCAGAGCCAGACCCAATAGGTCAACCTGGGGGTCCTCTGGGGCGGCTGCCCCAGCGTCACCGAACGCACGAGGGCAGTCTGTGGACCAATGACCCTCCCTGTGACACCTTGGGCAGGGGCCCCTCGGGTTGCGATGGGGATTGGGGCACGCCTTTGACCAGTGACCTGTCTTACCACACTTGAAGCATGGGCCGGGGGGCGGGGAAGCCGCGCGCGGAGGGCGGGCGGTGGAGTCCATCACCTCGGCTGGCCTGGCGGGTGCGGTGATCACGTGGCAATGATTTCTGGCCTTGTCATTCCTTGAGTGGTAGATCTTGAAGGCCATCTCCAGGATCTGTGCCTGTGGAGTTAAGGGACCCTTCTCCAAACGTCTGAGTTTCGCCTTGATGTCTGAGTAGGACTGGTTGACAAAGTGGGACATCAGGAGCTGTCTGCCCTCGTTGGATTCTGGGTCCATGTTTGTGAACTGTAGCATAGCTTTGGTGAGACGGTCAAGAAATGCGGAAGGATTCTCGTTTGTATCCTGAAATATTTCTGCAAGTTTAGAATAATTGACTGGTTTGAGAGCCGCCTTTCTTAATCCCACCAGAAGGCAGGTTAAGAATCGGTCTCTGGACAGAATGCCCCCGGGGGAGTTGTAATCCCAGTGGGGTTCCTGTTCGGGCACTGCCTCTGCACCAGGTGGGTGAGAAGGCTGAGTCTGGTGTACTTCGTCAGCATGCAGTCTCGCCTGCTCCCAGACCCGTCGGCGTTCCTCAGGAAGCAAGTTGTTAAAGAGAATCATATAAATATCATGATAAGTTAGGCTGTAAGATTGGGTTAAATATTGAAACTCTTTTGTGAAATTAGTGGGGTTAGCCGTATATGACCCTAGTAGCTTAGAAATATGTGAAAGTTCCGATAAGGCGAAGGGGACGTGTACCCGAAGTGGGCCCTCGACCCCAGCTACCTCTCGTAAGGGCAGAACGGTAGCTGGTTTGGGTTGATCAGGGGAGGGGTGAAATTAGGCGCAAGGTGGCGGGTGGGGTTAGCGCCTGAGGGGGTCTTGGAAGACCGAGGCAGAGGGGTGGGGCGGGGAGGTGAGACGGAAGAATCCGGAAGAATCCGAAGTCGATTCGGCCCGCCTATTGCGCCTCCTGTGCTGGGAAGAAATTGTTAATTGTCTTCGCAGTCGAGTCCTGCTGCGAGAGAAGTTAGGTGAAGCTGGATCGGAAAGGCTGGGATATATGAGACGGGGGGAATGAGATTTTTTGGGGGATTCAGAGGAACAGGAAGGCGACCCAGAAGGATGTTTACGCGGAACTCCTGGAGACCTAGGAATGGAGCGTTTAGAGGCGTGGGGAGAAGGTGTAGGCGACTCCTTTTTGTACCTAAAAGAAACTTTTGAAGGAGGGGGGATAGAGGAGGTGGCCCCCGATTGGGCAGGGCGGGAAGGAGTGGTGTCACGAGGTCGGGGAGGCGGGGGATCGTCATCGGGGTCCATGGTCGGAGCGGAGGGTTCCTGGAGGGAGGGTAGAGCCAATAACATGTGAGCCGGTGAACAGTGTGACGAGGTAGATGGGTCAGTTTTTAGAGCCATATAAAAGAAGGCCATCACGTACATTAATTCCTTCCATTTAGCTGACCGGTGACAAAAATTTGCCAGCTCCCGCAGAGTGTCAGGGTCAAATGATCCCTGAGAAGGCCAGCGAATAGAGCCCTGTAAATTGTATTTAGGCCAAGTCTTGGAACAAAGCCGTATTAACTTGGAGAGTTTTATGGAGGGAATGAGGGCGTGGGGTTGGAGAGCTTCCAGAAGCTGTCCGAGCGGGGAAGATGGGGGGACCGGTTTAGAATTTTTTGAGCCCATGGCCGAAGTGCAGCCCAGCCGCAAAAGGTACCAACAGAGTACCGCGAACACGGCAAGCCAAAAACGCAGGCGTCCGTGCGAATTTGGGGCGTGTTAACACTTAACTGCCCCGAGCCCAGCAACCGTACAGGAGAGAAAGTCCCGGCTGGGAGGAGGCGATTAAGCTCTTTAGGGCACAGGGCCCGGAGGTGCCACAAAAAGTGGCCCGAAAGTGGACAGGAAAAAGTTAGAAAAAAAGGAAGAAAGAAGGAGAAAAAAAGCCCGGAGCACCGAACTCCGGGTGCGCGGACTGAGCGTTTCGGCCAAGGGCAAAAAAAAAACGGGGGAGGCGGGTTAGCAACCTAGCCCTAGACCGAGGTGTGCAAAGAAAGCCGGCCGGACAGTCTTTGAACGCCCCAGGGGGAAGGAAGCCAACTCAGGGTAACTCACGGATCAGGATGAAGCTGTTGAAATGGCCGTGGAAACAGGTGGTGGTGAGCGAAGGCTGTCGGTTCTTTGGACCTTGTCGGTGAAGCCCAGAGGCAAAGCCTCGGGCACCGGACGGAGAGGTCTCCGAGTCGATGCGGCGGCACCAAAATGTTGTTCTTAATTCCCGTTTGTCCTATGGGGTAAAGACGATTACGCAGGGAAAAGACACAGACACGCGGCGGTACCACGTGGTACACTTTTTAATGGGAGGGGAAAACACACTAGGAAAAGTGAAAGGAAGGGACAAAGGGAAGGGTTAAAGAAGGAGAGGGAAGGGGCGAACTCGTGGCTTGTCCTTGCTTTTAACAGAGGATGCAAAGGCTTCTGGGAAATGTGTCCCGCGCTTGCCGTCCAGAGGGATGTTGGGAGTTGTAGTGTTGCAAGGGAACAACATGTAATATTAACTATATAAAAATGTGTTGCATTTATTTAATTATGTAAAGATGTTTTACCTTGCCCGCCTAAGGTACCTGATTAGTCTAATAAAAAAATGGAATGTCCAATAGCTAGGTAGGCAAGGGATAGGCAAGGCTGGCGAACAGAGAGAGTAAGAGGAGGAATATAGGGGACAAGGAGGAAGATGCCACGGGTCAGCCAGTCAGGCATCTGCCAGACAGACAGACATTGAAGAAACAGGAAAGTAGAACATACAGAATGAAAGAAAGGTAAAAAAACCCTAAGACAAAATATAGGTGAAGAGAAATAGGAAAATTTAAAAAGCTAGCTAGAAACAAGCTAAGCTAAGACCGAGTATTCATAACTAATAATAAGCCTCTGTGTCATGATTTGGGGGCTGGTGGACTGAGAAATCCTGTTATGAAAAAATATGTGGCCTCATGTCTGATATCTGTAATTCCAGCTGATAGGGAAGCTGAAGCAGGAGGATTGAAAATTTAAGGGAAGACTGCTTGAATGAACCCCTGACTCAAAAAGTTAAAAATGGCTGAAGATATAGCTTAGTGGTTGGATGCTTGCAACGTATATTTTGTTTGTTTCTAAGACAAAATCTTCTACTGTTGTCCAGTCTGTCTTACTTATTATTCCCATCCTCTTGCCTCAACTGCCTAAGTCCTGGAATTACAGGCATGAGCAAGTATTGTTTAGTTTAAGGGCAAAAGTCCAACTTCTTTCCTGATGTTTAGTGTAGGACAATTGGCTTCTACTCCCTTCCCTTACCCTCTTACCAGACCCATTTCCTCTTTGTCTTCTTAGATATGCCCTGGAGTTTCCTGGATTCTGGGCTGCTCGGCTTAATATGAGGCTTGCTTGCCTTGAGTATCTTTTGCTAAGAAGGACCACCATATCTAGAATATGTGGGTTCCACTGCTCTCTCAAACGCATTACCCCTACCAGGGAACTGAAGATTTTATCTTTAATTTGTCTCCACATTTGGAGGCCACCTCTGCTCTGGGATTCTCATCGTCAAGTCTGGGTTAACATGAAAACAGGAGTATTACATTGTTTTATAGTGTGAGATGGTAATATGCATTCCTTATTGGTAACAAATTGCAAGATCTACTTACTGGCAGGCTCAATACAGTAACATCACAGTTAAAATTATTCAGACTACAGGTAGAGCTTGTAATTTAATTTTTAGATCTGTACAAAGCTGCTGCTACAGGACCTGTAATGATCTGTACACGTCCTTCGATGACAAAGTCACAGGTGTGTCTGAACATGGGTTCTGCTTCCTATATTTGTAATCATGGGAAATGCCAAATTTCCACCAGAAGTTTATTAAAATAAGGATAAAATAAGTAGAGGCTAACGTGGAGAAACAATCAGCTCTTGGTCTAGGCTCTGGGACATCATCTTAGGAACCCTATGCTAAAACCTGACTTTGACAGTGATGACACTGCAATGCCTAACCGGTCTCCTGGAAGACTTGAAACATAGAAATGAAGAGCGTAATGCTCCCCTTTCAAGGTTGTTTTGTGTATTTACAATATTGGCGCGAAAGGGCCAGCGCTCACCATCCGGGTATTTTGCTTCTCTCGCTTTGCTAGGGAAAATTCAAACCTCGAAAAAGGGCGGACCCGTAAAGCTGCCATACGCCTGCGCAAGGGCGGGGCGGATGACGCGAGGTGATGCGAGTGGCGCAGGCTGCTCCCGCGCTGGCTTGACTCCCGTGCTGTCAGCCTTGTTGGGCCGCTGGAGAGGGTGGCCTGGCGCGCCTCGAATCGGAGCGCGCACCCGGACCCGTTCGGGCGGAGCGGGCGGTGGCAGCGAAGCCCAGGGCTGGTGCGGACGGGCCTGGGAGCGGGCGGAAGCTCCGCCCCCGCGCGTTCATGACGTCACCTTTGTCGCTCCGCCTCCAGCTCGCCCCTGTGGCGGGGTTTTGGCTGGCTGTTGAGTGTTCAGGGCGGGAAAGGAGCTGCTTCCCAGCCAGACATGCAATGGCGTCTCCTCTCTGCTACCGTTAAACACTATGTACCCTATCTCCACAGCTAGTTAAAGGCTATTTCTCGGGGTTGTGTCCCTTCAGCGACCCGGGAGACTGTTCGGGGGGGGGGGGTCAAGCCAGCCTAGGGGGAGTTACATCTTCATCCGGGCATTCCCAGATGCTGTGGCCATCTTTGTTTTGTGCTGAAAGTCGTTATTGACGCCTGCAGAGGACCCAGTGTGGGGAAGTGGCAAGATGGCGGCTCCCAGGGAGGAGGCGTGGGTGGAGCGCTGGGGTGGGGGGGCACGCAGGGCGGGGCACTACTGCACCTGACCCGAGCTCAGCTCGTGCTCTAGCCTACTGCGCAGCAGCGCCTGCTCACCCGCAACCAGCACACTGCACTTTTAAGAAGCTTGAATATTTTATGAGCCTTGGGTCCTTTAAGACGCCTAAGCACAGAGGCGAGGACGTGTGAGTGCAAGGGAGCGATGACGTCTCCTGACTCCGCCCCCTCGCCCGACCGCCGCCATGTTTAGTTGTTACTTCTTCACACAAGATGGCGGCTCCCAGGGAGGAGGCATGAGCGCCCTGCCGTTACCGCTGCTTCTGCCGTACAGTTGTCACTTCGGGGCCTAACTCGTGCTCTTTCGAGCGGCTCCTGTGGGAAGGAGTCATAAGAAGGGAAGCAAGGATTGGACGCTACCTTGTGTTTGGTTTGCTGTGAAAGAACTGTCTAGGAAGAAG
This sequence comes from Microtus oregoni, assembly GCF_018167655.1. NCBI lineage: Eukaryota > Metazoa > Chordata > Mammalia > Rodentia > Cricetidae > Microtus > Microtus oregoni. The sequence continues at coordinate 822,744 of NW_024543954.1, read as the reverse complement.
AGAATAGGGGGAAGGGGAAGCTAGTCTCAAGATGGCGGCTCCCAGGGCGGCAGGCATAGCCTGAACAGCAGAGGCGGACTCAAGGGAGAGGTGCGAAACCTCAGGAGCCGTACGGCGACGCGGGGTCCCCGAGACTTCGAGCCGCTTCTTCCAGCTTCTGACGCTCCTTTTTTAGGAACGTTGGGGTTGTTCTGAGATTGGCAGCTCTACTAAGTGCTGGGCGGGGAAGCAAGACGGTCTCAAGATGGCGGCTTCCACAATTGTGGTCTGACTACTGGCGGGGTTGAGACAACCGCGGCATTTGTGGCTCTTTTCCACCCGCCCCGGAAGCCAGCCAGTGCTGGGGCCTGGGGGGTGTGGGAACCGGGCCGGGGCTCCGCCATTTCCGGCGGGGGAGGGCTACGACTGAGGAAGGGAGGAGAGAGAGGCGTCTCAAGATGGCGGCTCCCAGAGCATCCTGCCCGAGCTTCTAAGTGGGAGCGCCCGGGCAAATAGTTAGAGCGGCGGCGCTCAGTGGCCTCCCGCTTTTCGGGAGTAGATGCTCTACCGTTTCGAGAAGCTTTAAAGGAGGCGAGCCGAGTGAGAAGGGGGGGAAGAGCCAAAGGGAAGGAGGATAGTTAAGATGGCGGCCTCCATGGAGTCGTCTACCGCCGTGTAAGGAGCCGCTTCTCCGTGAGAGCTGCCTTAGAGGAAAGGGGGTGTGTGAAGAATTAAGGGTCTCCCTCCCGATCAGTGACTTCTTCCCACTGCATCCTTAACCTGAACTATGGCTTCGGCTGTGTCCCCTGCCAACTTGCCGGCGGTGCTTCTGCAGCCCCGCTGGAAGCGAGTGGTGGGTTGGTCGGGTCCAGTGCCCCGACCCCGCCACGGCCACCGTGCCGTGGCCATCAAGGAGCTCATAGTGGTGTTTGGCGGCGGCAATGAAGGGATAGTGGACGAACTGCACGTGTACAACACTGGTGAGTGTAAGCCCGCTGGGTTCCCAAAGCCCTCCACCGCTCACTCTTCCTCACTCTTCACAGTCTTCTCCCGTCCTTCCATCTCGCTCTCACACTGCCCTGCTGTGCTTCCCTCCTCTCTTTGCTCTGCTTGCCATCTCCGCTTCTCCCTGCTTATTCAACCCCCGTTCTACACCCCCGGACTCTCCTGTGTTTAAAGGTTGCGTTTGGTACTTAGAGAAACCCTCTAGTCTGACTGGTGAGGGGGAGGGGATGTCGCCGCCGATGGTGACTTCAGACGTACACCGTTACCCGGCTGGCTGGGGCTGGCGCGGCAGCGGATGTGTTCTTTTGGCGCAGGCGGAATCCTCCCCCCCCCTCCTGCGCTCGTCCTCATCTCCAGCGTCCTTGCTCGTTCGTGAGAAAATAGGATTTCTGTTATCACAGATCCATTCTGTACACCCAGAAAAATAGGGGAGCACTCTTAAGGAGCAGGCTTTTAACAGCCTAATGCGACCCTCGTGTCAAGTGCCGATGGCACGATGGCTATGCTGCCCACACACACAGTTGGGGGTGTTTACTTGTACAAGTTGGGGGTTGTTTTTTTTTTTTCAAATTGTTTCTTAATGTGATGCCTTAACAGCTGAGATTCTCCCCCACCCTCCCCGCCATAGCAGACCGGAGAGCTGTGAGATTGAAGGGGTTAACCAGTCCCTTCTAATGCCTTCCTCCCCAAACCCTTGCTAATTGGGAGGAGCCTCTCTGTCTACAGGTATGATCTGTAGGCTGCTCTCTGTCCCCCTCCCTTTTGGGAGCCACATGTTCCTTGCTTGGTTCCCTTGCTCTGCCTCTAGGGTAGTAACCTTTCTCGCATCCTTCCCCTGTGATATCACTTTCTGCACATCTAGTACAGGGGATTGACCTGAGTTGCGGTTGACTGCCCAAAGGCCTCCAAGACCTTTGCCTTGCCCTAAGGGAGAGTGCTGGGGCTTGCAAAGACTGGAAATACGTGCGATTGTGTCCAGGTGAGAACCTGGAATACTAGTGTAGCCAGACAATGTCGGCCTCCTTGCTTGTGGTAGACTGGAAACTTCCCTCTATTGCAGGAGGTGTAGCCTGCAGTGTTCCCTCGCTTGTCAGCTCCTTAGCCTCTTACATATGCTTTCATCCTTTCTGGGCCCCTGCTGTCCCTGGCACCTTCTCTTGATAAGAAGGCAGGACCAAGTGTGCAGCGAGGCCATCCTATTCTCTCACACACACACAACACACACGTCTCCTTGGTCTAGTAAGGTAGGAAGCAGACAGGAGATTATGGTCTGGGGTAGTTCATGGAGTGAGGGTTGGAGCCAGAACCTTCTGGCAGCTCCCCAGCACTTCTCCCTTCAGAGTTGATGGGTGGGTTGTTCATGACCCTCCAAACTCCTTGTCTCTCTGCACCGGTTGCCTCTGAGGAGCAGGGCTTTTCTCGGGGCCCCGCAGAAAGGGGGGGTGGGTTGGTGATGCTTGTGCCAGCCCAGACAGCTGTGGCAAGAATTAGCCCAGAAAGGTAAGGGCAGGGGTGCAACTTGTGGAGTGGTAGAGATGTTTATAGAGGTGCCCTCCATGGGGACAGCAACACTTTCTCCCTTCCCTGGAACACCTTTCTTCTACTAAAGCCTGGATGGAGCAGACTTTCTGGCAGGGAAATACAATTTTAGAAAGTAGGGCAGGGGCCTAATTACAGTCAGCTCCAAAGTCCATTGCAGGCCTCTGTCTTGGTTTTCTGGAATCTTTACATACTCATTAGTTTATTGAAACCAATTGACTACTTTGGTATTAATTTATTACTAATTTATTTCGCAAAGAGGTTGTGTGTTAGGAGGTAACCAGCCTTCTAAAAGTCGGCTCACAGCAAAAGCCTGGAATCTTCCAAAAGTAATAGTTTTCAAATTGTCCTGATCATTTTTGGGTGACTTGAGAAAGCAACTAGCCAACCCTGCTACTCTGTTCTTCACCTTAAAAGATGTACCCCTTGTTTTGATGAGCTTGGGATGTGTCTTGTATTTGACAGGCTTCAAGTTCTAACAGTCTGCCCTGGCCACCCATCCTTCTCAACAGCTGCCTCTTCTGCTTAGCGGGGTTTTGTTTCCAAAGAGGCCTGAATTCATAATCTGTTCATCCCTTTGCTTTTGTGGAATTGGTCTTTACCCCTTTATAGAGTGGGCTGGTCTAGAAACATTCCACTTTGAGAAGAGAAAAATGATCCGTGGTGTATGTGCACTTGACTGTCTTGGTCAACTCTTCAGTTTGTAGGGGATGGAGTATAATTCACCCAGGGATTACCCAGTGGAATAACTGGATTTGTGTGTGCTAGAGACTGCTTGCTAGAGAGTGCATGCATACATGGCTTTGCCCCTTTAGTGGCAATCACCACGGGCTTAGAGACCCTATACTGTCTTTTGGTAGATCTTATAGTTGCAATTGTCCATGGAGGAATTTTATTTCCATGAGGCAATTCAGATTACTCAAGAGGCCTTAAGATCAAGGATCCAGAGTCTGGGGTAGACTGTGTTGTGTTGAAGCTGGATGTGTGTGGTTATTCCCTCTCCCAGTCTGGGTTTTTTTTTTTTTTTTCCTTTGGTTTTTCGAGACAGGGTTTCTCTGTGGTTTTGGAGCCTGTCCTGGAACTCGCTCTTGTAGACCAGGCTGGTCTCGAACTCACAGAGATCCGCCTGCCTCTGCCTCCCAAGTGCTGGGATTAAAGGCGTGCGCCACCAACGCCCGGCCCAGTCTGGGTTTTTGTTTGTTTGTTTTTTGCCTCAGTGGATGTTGGATGTCATCAACTCCCCACCCCTCCCCCGGGGCTGGGGTGTGGAACAGAGCCTTAAGCAAGTGCTGTGCCACTGAGCCACATCTACAGTCCTACCATAGACTCTTGAGGTTTGGGGGGGGATCTAAATCTAAAGGGACTTCGTACATGTAAGGAAACTGGAGCCCAAGAGGGGGAAATGACAAGTCCAGGGGCACTGCACTAGCTAGTGGTAGAAGTGAACCTTTATGAGGACTGCTGTACTACTTGTTTCTTTGTGTGTATGTATGTTGTTCAGGACAGGGTTTCTCTGTGTAACTAACTGCTCTAGTTGTACTAGAACTTGATCTGTAGACCAGACTGTCTTTGTACTCACAGAGATCCAGCTGCCTCTGCCTCCTGAGTGCTGGAATTGAAGGCTTGTGTCACCACTTGAAACCACCATTTTAGAAACATCCTTTTTCCTTTTCCCTGTACCTAAATTTCACTAAGTTAGATGGGAATCATTTTTGTTCCCCCATCTATTTCAGGCCCTCCTTACTTTTTAGCTGGCTCACTTCCTTATTGGCCTGTTAGTTTTGTTGATTAGGAAATAGCCTGTTTACTTTTCAAAGCTCTGGCTTAAATGTTTTTTACCCAGAGAAACCTTTAGTTATGTCCTTCATCATTCTTCCTCTGCTCCCAAGGGTTGGGCATGGTCCCAAGCTCTTCCTGGGTTTCTTCCCATCACTGGAGGGATGCACAGCCTACCTACTGGATGGGAAATAGGAGGCTGGGGCTCCTCTGTGCCTTCCAGCATGGGGCCTGCCATTGAAGTGATTGTTTTGGTGTAACCAGGTAAACTGAAAGGAAGTTATTTCCTTGAACACCAATGTGTTCTCTGCTGTATGGGTATCAGTCTAGGTGGTGATAGGGAAGCAGAAGTTATAAATGGAGTAGGGCTGAAGAAAGGGAAGGTAAAAGTATCTTAGTCAGGAGTATGCAAACAGGTGGCCTCCTTTCCTCAAATTTCCCTCTTTGGTGAGGGTTAGGCTTGAGGGCCAGGGGCATGCCAGGGCATATCAAGAATGAGGGACCCAGGGATTAAGTTACATGATACCCCACTGTGTGTTTGAGGGTAAAAGGAGAGCAGCTGTTGTATTTGTAAGATGGAGAGAAGAATTCACATACTTGAACACTAAAACCGGGATTCATAGAAGAGATGAGAGGTGGTGTTAATCTTCATACCAGGAACTTTACTCCCTGACAAACTACTGATGGAGGTTAGGAATGGCTTCTGCCTTGCCAGAAGAAATATTATAGAACCAGATTAGTACCTCTTAGGTCTCATAGGAGAAACTGGTGATCTCGGAGGCCAGGGACATCTTAGCTAACATCTGCCTGACCAATCTGGGTCAGTGAATCAGCATGATGGGAAAAGCTGTAGGCCAATCCCATTTGCCATTTATCTTTCACCCAATCCTTGCCTCATGACTCACTACCTGTATGCCTTTAATACAAGGGTTCTTAGCTAAGTGAGGGGCTACCCATACATGAGACAGATGCTGAATCAAGTTCATGTCCCTGTTGGGTTTTACACTGACTTCAATTGAGTTTCCTTTCCTGGGCTCTGGAGTCTTTTGTTTGTGTTTTTGTTTTGAGACAAGGTCTTTTATAGCACAGGCTAACCCAGAACTGATCCTCCTGTTTCCATCTTTGAAGTACTGGGATTACAGGCATGCTCTGGACTCTTATTGACTGAGAGCTGGATTGGGGCTTCCTCAGAGGTTCCTGTTGGCTTTACCTTTGTAACTTGAAGGAAAAACTCCTTCCACAGATTAAGACCACCTCCCCCAACTTGTATAAGGTTGATTTGCCTCAGTACTGAAAACCCCTACATTTCTTGGTTCATGTTTGCACTGGGAATGAGAAAAGAGGTCAAGAACCAGCACTTGGGTGTGTGGGCACATGAATGCATGTACACAAGCGGTTCATTGCTCCAGCAGGAAAATGCCTGAGAGGATGGGGACTAAGCAGCCTATTTCAGTGACTCAGCTAAACTTTTGAGGAGTCTAATAGCTGTGCTGTGTGCACCTAGGAAGATTCTCCTCCCTAAGACAAGGTGCAGTTGTTGCTTATAGAGCCTTTGGAGTTGTGAACATGGGAATTTATAAATGGGGGGAGCGAGGGAGCGTTTCCCAAATGCATCTGAATGGGGGGCACAAAACAAGCATTTCTCCTCTTTTTCTCAGTACGTTGGTCTCCAAATCAAACATCCATTTCTTAATTTCCAGAAGTATACCCACCTCCCTGTGTGGACAGTATGGCCGAGAAGCAGATAAAAAACCTAGACTAGTCCACAAATGTCTGTGTCACCTCCTCCAAAACATAACCTGACCTCCCATTAGCTCCCAGGAGAGGGTCTGGTCTTGACTTTGAAACTCTTCCCCACTGCAGCTTCAACCTCCCTACCCTGGAGTCAGGACTTGAAATCCTTCCTACAGCCCTCTCAGATCTTACCTGACTGACTTGTGTAGGGATAAGTCCCGCCCCTTATGGGGCGTGTTCGCCTCGGGCTAATGTCTGCCTATAAATTTGGCGAGCAAGCTCCGAGCTCTCTCTCGCTTCTGCTTTCCTGGTCTCCGCGGGAACGGTGGTTCTGTAAGTCTATTTCTACATTAAAGCTATATATATATATATATATATATATATATATATATATATATTTACACTCTGTCTGCATTCGTTTACGCCGCTACATTTTGGCGTCCAACGTCGGGCTATTTTGCCCCCGACTCAAGCGGGTAGCCCGCTAGCTAACACAGCACCCTCCCGGGTGCTGTTTTTCAGTTCGTGACTCCGGCCCCAGTGCCGAGTCCGAGACACACTCGGCGACACAGGCCCATTCTGCCTGCCTTGGCTAAGTTTTGCAGCGGAACCCCACTGCCTGAATTAGCAGAAGCTCAAGTACTTGCGGTTTTGCAACAAAAGCTGCCACAGTGTCAGATTTGGTCTGTTACAAAGTGACTTGGCCGGTTGTGGTGGCCCACGCCGGTAGGATTTGCTGAAGGAGGCAGAGGCAGGAGGATCACAAGTTTGAGGCCGGCCAGGCAGTGGTAGAGCACGCCTTTAATCCCAGCACTTGGGAAGCAGAGGCAGGCAGATCTCTGTGAGTTTGAGGCCTGCCAGGCCTTGGTAGTGCACGCCTTCAATCCCAGCACTTGGGAGGCAGAGACAGGCGGATCTCTGTGAGTTCAAGGCCAGCCTGGTCTACGAGAGCTAGTTCTAGGACAGGCTCCAAAAACACAGAGACCACCACTGGCAGGAACCGATCATTGCAGGTAAAAAAATTTTCTTTTATAAATAAAATGTCTGAACACATTACTGTTCAAGAATTTAATGATTTTTTTAATTGTACCATGTGGGAGATTTTACAAGAGGTGTCTATCACCCCACATATATGGATCCTTCTGGGATTCGTAGTTTTCATTGGCACCAAATGGTTTGATAATAGAAATATGATAAAGTCTTTATGAGACGAATCCAGGATTCTTAAGGTAGAGATTGAACGCTTAAAAACAATTGAGAATGACAACAATCTTCTCAAGAATCAGTTTGAAGTTCTCCAGGCTGATAACAATCTTCTCAAGAATCAGGTTGAAGTTCTTCAGGCTAATGTTAAGGAGAAATTCATTAGTATGGAAGAGGGAACAGCTGATCTGGACCATAAGATTCAGTCCCTTTCTGTTGGAAATGAAACATTAACTGAGAGAATCAAAACTGCTGAATGTGACAATCGGATTTTGTCTAAAGCTTATGACAGATTGACGGAAAGATTGTCAATACAAGAAGGCACGGTTTATGCCATAAAAATTATGTCCAAAGATGAGATGTTATCTCTAACGGACAAACTTCATACATTAGAATCCTCAATGAAGGCTTTGGAACATAATTCTGGACAGGAGATTCAGACATTGCAGAAGGCAATGGTGAATAGAATTGAAAAGATTGAGGAATTTCTAAATTCTGATGAAGAAGAGCAAAGGGTAGAAAGGCAAATTTTAACTACATCTGTGGGTAAGTCTCTCCGGGACAATTTCCACAAAGCTCTACCTACAGCTCTACCTGCCTTTCCAGTAATAACAACAGAGAAGGTGATTGGTTCCAAAAACCCTAGGGTCATCAAGGAGGATACATGGGAGCCTGTCCGTATGAATGATCTCAAGGAAATAAAACAGGCTGTCATGACTTTTGGGATGCAAGCCTCTTTTGTTAAAGAGATGCTAAAATCTTGGGCCACGACAAGCAGAGCAACCCCCTCGGACTGGCTCCAGCTGAGCTCTGTGGTACTCGAGAGTGGACCGCAATTGAAATGGAAATGCTTATTCAGGCAAGAGGCTAGACTCTTAGAACAGCAGGAAAAAGCGAAGGGAATTGACATTTCCCTAGATCAAATTCTAGGTGAAGGGCCCTTTTCCGATCCTCAGGAACAAGCTAATTTGGATGAAAACACACTCTCCATGTGTACTACAGCAGCCTTAAGGGCTTGGGACAGGGTACAAGACCCAGGACAGAGAATGGAATCATTTGTCAGAGTTAAACAGGGTCAGAGAGAACCCTTTAGTGACTTTTTACAAAGACTAACTAAAGATGTACAAATAGGGATATCTGACCCAGAAGCAAGACGTATAATGATTGAGTCTTTGGCTTATGAAAATGCAAATGTGGAATGCAAAAGGATTTTGGGTCCTTTAAAGCTCAGATCAGCGCCGTTGGAAGAATGGGTCTTGCATACACTCAATGTTGATACATTTGATTATGGAACTGAAGCATGGGTAGAAGAAGCAATTTCCAATGGTAAAAGGAGACACCAGAATACCAAATGTTTTAATTGTGGAAAAATGGGTCATATGAAAAGGAATTGTAGACAACGGATTTTCAGAAATAATAATAATAATAATAATAATGCGTCTTTCAGAAATAATAATAATAATGCATCTTCTAGAAATAACAGAAATAGGAGGACTCAGCCTTCAGGTTTATGTAGAAGATGTGGAAAGGGCAGACATTGGACGAATGAATGCAGGTCTACAAGAGATAGACAAGGCAACCTGATACAGTCGGGAAACGTGAGAGGGGGGGCCTCACAGGCCCCCATGGCAAACATGGTTCAGTCATATCCAGTTTCTGCAGAGAACGTGCCTCATCAGGTCAATTAGGAAGCCCCATGCCTACTGTTACAAGCAATAATGATCAGAAAGATAAGTTACGTGTGTTTTGGCAAACTTCTATAAATGATCAAAGACCTAAACTGAGAGTGTGTGTAAATGGCATTTTTATTACTGGCCTGCTGGACACAGGTGCTGATGTAAGTATCATTACCCCAGAATCTTGGCATCCGTGTTGGCCTCTTCAAAATGTAAATGTTCAGCTCCTGGGAATTGGAACCCTATCTCGAGTAAGGCAGAGCACGAGATGGGTTGAATGTATAGGGCCAGAGGGACAAATAGGAAAATTAAAGCCATATGTAGCCAATATCGCAATGAATTTATGGGGTCGTGACCTATTACAACAATGGAATACCGAAATTAACATTCCTGCTAAATCTAGAGCCTATATTTCTGAGAATAATATTAAAAGATATTACAAACTGAGAAAACCGGCCATTCGGGCTGTAAAAGAACAAGCAATTGATGTCCCTTCAGAGATACCAACAGCCTTGCCTCTAAAATGGTTGACTGAGAAACCAATATGGACAAAGCAATGGCCTTTAGCTGAGGAAAAGTTACAGGCTTTAGAACAGCTGGTACAAGAACAATTAGATGCTGGACATATAGAAGAATCTACCAGCCCTTGGAATTCTCCTGTATTTGTGGTTAAGAAAAAAATCAGGTAAATGGAGAATGGTGACAGATCTCAGGGCCATCAACAAGGTTATTCAACCTATGGGCCCTCTGCAATCTGGAATTCCTTTGCCCTCTTTATTACCAAAAGGATGGCCTCTCATAGTTATTGATTTAAAGGATTGTTTTTTCACTATACCTTTGCAAAAAGAAGATAGAGAAAAATTTGCCTTCACAGTGCCTACTTAAAACAATTCTCAACCTTCGAGGAGGTACCACTGGACCGTTCTCCCCCAGGGTATGTTAAATAGCCCCTCCCTGTGCCAATATTTTGTGAACCAACCATTGCAAATAATACGCAAGAAATTTCCCAAATCTATAGTATACCATTACATGGACGACATCTTGTTATCCGATTCAAACATGGATACCTTGAACAGACTGTTTGAAGAAATAAAGATACTTTTACCTAAATGGGGATTGCAAATAGCTCCTGAAAAGATTCAGAAGGGAGATTCTGTTAATTATTTAGGTTATAAAATAGGTTTGCAAAAAATTAAGACACAAAAAGCACAAATTAGGAGAGATCGCCTACGGACTCTTAATGACTTTCAAAGACTGTTAGGAGACATTTCCAGTCTACGACCAGCTATTGGAATAACACCTGATCTAATAATTCATTTGAACAAAACCTTGGATGGTGATAAGGATTTAAACAGTCCCAGAGAATTAACAGCTGAAGCAGAAAAGGAACTGACAATGATTGAGGAAAAATTACAACAGGCACATGTGGACAGGGTGAATCCAGAGCTCGATTGTATTCTCGTCATACTACCATCAAAAATTTCTCCTACAGGAATTTTAATGCAGAGAGATGATATTATTTTGGAATGGATCTTTTTACCACATAAACCAAGTAAGAAACTGAAAACTTATGTGGAAAAAGTCTCTGAGTTAATTATAAAAGGCAAGCTGAGACTTCGTCAACTAGCAGGCATAGACCCAGCAGAAATTATAGTGCCTTTCACTGCTGATGAACTAAAGAAATTATGGGAAGATAATGAACCATGGCAAAGAGCTTGTGCTAATTTTTTGGGAGACATTAATAACAACTATCCAAAAAGCAAGCGGCTTAACTTCATAAAGAGAACTTCTTGGATTCTTCCTCGAATCGTCCGTGATGCTCCAATAACTGGAGCCCGTACATTCTATACTGATGCCAATAAATCAGGGAAGGCAGGTTACAAATCAGAAGACTTGGATAAGGTGGAACAAAGTCCATATACTTCTGTCCAGAAGGCGGAATTATATGCCATTCTTATGGTGCTAAGGGATTTTAAAGAACCTATTAATATAGTTACAGATTCACAATACGCAGAAAGAGTTATTTTACATATTGAAACTGCTGAATTTATACCTGATGATACTGAACTAACCTCATTGTTCCTCCAGGTTCAAGATTTGATCAGGAACAGGCTTTGCCCTATGTACATAACACACATCCGATCCCATACGGGTCTGCCAGGTCCTCTAGCACAAGGTAATGCAGAAATTGATCAATTATTGATTGGTAGTGTGCTACAAGCCTCTGAATTTCATAAAAAACATCATGTTAATAGCAAAGGTTTGAAGAAAGAGTTTTCAATTACATGGCAACAAGCTAAGGAGATTGTAAAGAAATGCCCTACTTGCTCTTTCTATAACCAAACGCCACTGCCTGCAGGGGCTAATCCAAAGGGCACCCAAAGGAATGAAATCTGGCAGATGGATGTGTTCCACTTTGCAGAATTTGGCAAATTAAAATATGTACACCACACCATAGACACATATTCAGGTTTTCAATGGGCTACTGCCCTGAGCTCAGAAAAGGCTGATTCAGTAATCACACATTTATTGGAAGTTATGGCCATCATGGGTATACCTGCGCAAATAAAGACAGATAATGGTCCAGCATATGTATCTAAGAAAATGAAACGCTTTTTTGATTATTATAATATAAAACACATTACAGGTATACCAAATAATCCTACAGGTCAGGCAGTTATAGAAAGATCAAATCGTACTATAAAGGATATGCTGAACAAACAGAAAGGGACTGAAAATACCCCCAGAAATAGATTACATAATGCTTTATTAACCTTGAATTTTCTTAACGCTAATGAGAAAGGAACGACAGCAGCAGAAAGACATTGGATAATGGAAAAGTCTGCTGAACTAAATCAACCGATTTATTTCAAAGATGTGCTGACCTCTCAGTGGAAGCCAGGAGATGTGCTACGTCGGGGAAGGGGTTTTGCTCTTGTTTCCACAGGAGAAGAAAAATTGTGGATACCATCAAAATTAATAAAGTTTCGATTTGAAGAGGAGAAACCTCTTGGAAAGGAGAAATGACAACTCATCCACAACGATGATATTCATACAGGTGGTAAGAAAAACATATAAAATGGGGGCAGGGTTCTGTTCTTATCTCCACAGGAAAACACTCATCTTTGAGAAATTCAAGGGACCCTGGATGTTTGGATACTGACAGATGGAAAAATACCTGCCCAATAGGAAATATCAAGACAACTGAATGGGTTGTGTAAGTAATATTAAACCATATTTCTAAATTTATAAAGCTGGTTTTGAAGTTGGACTCTGGCTCAGTCCCTCTCCAATTCCAAGCCTGTTAGTAAGAGAAAAACCCAGAGTTTCTGGAGTTTCTGTCTCATGTCAAGAGCCATGATATGGGACAGAAAGAAATATGAGTTTAGAAAACATCTTTGCTTTTCTTCATATCTATCATACTTTTCATTGAATATATCTATCATGTCTTTCATTGAATATATATATATATATGTCTATATATGTCTATATGATTAATGTTTAAGTTTTTCATAATGAACAATGAGTTTTTCCTGAAGTGACATTTGAAGTTTCCAGGAAGAAGATGGGGCCCCATAACAACAACTCCACCTGGTTGATATGACGTCATGATACTGATAGCGCTACTACATGACCTGCTTTGGGTCCCAGCTGCACAAGACAGTTCCAACTTGGTTAGCTGAAATGGTGCACATCTTATACAACATTTTGGCCAGACCTGCACGAAAATACTCAGAGACTATTTGCAATTTTAAAAGACATTATCTTGAAATTTAACCATCATTTTACTTTCACAGGATCCCCCAGAAAGAACGTCGCCCCTATGACAGCTGGAAGTAATTCTAGAGAACGACGTCCCCTCTCCCAGTAAAGTTTGCCCTTGGGTTTAGGGACATCATTTAGGGGTGGATTATAATTAGTATATGATTGAGGGTTGGGGAGGAATTTTATAAGCTCAGGGATCATTTTGAAAAAAAAAAAGAGGGATGATGGGATAATAGACAAATATATTGGTATAGATTGACTATTGTACGCATGCATGTTTCTACCTCTGTTTAAAACATTTTTATGTATTCACATATATTGTATTTATATATATTGTATATATTTACCATATTGCAGTGTACATTTCTACCTCTGATTAAGATACTTATATAATATTTGTGTATTGGTATATATTTACCTACTGCAATGTATATTTGTACATTGTTTATATTTGGAGGTCATTGTCCTCATTTGTTTCACAGTCGTTTATTGTCTTAGTCTTTAAGTTAGATAGATATTGAGAATTATATAGACTAATTGTCATCTAAGTTTGTCATTTATAATTAGACTAATCAGGTTCTTTAGATATATAGAGATTATACTCAGTATAGATAGATAATCTTCAACCTCTTCAAAGAGCTGTAGAAAATGGCCTTTAATCTAACTCAGAGTTTCGTGATAGTGAGACACAATTGCTCCTGGCAACACCGCTCTATTCCCGAGAGAATGTTGAGCACCAAAAACACTCCATCTGGAGCCTTTCTATTTGGCAGAACTGGCCTTTGGGCAAAGAAATGCCCATACCTCAACCACTGACAGAGATACAGAGCGTGCATCAATGGATAAAACAGGACTGTCATATCCTGCCAAGACAGGGTAAGATAGTTTTGAAAAGTTCCTTGCCTTTAATAATGGTATGTCAGTTATGTTAGGCCTTAGCCAAAATTGGTTGACTCAACGTTGCAAACGAGACTTTGGGTGATTGCCCAGGTAGTCAGTTGTCTCTGTCAATTGTTGCACATTTTGGATATATCTCGTTTGTTGAGTAGTGTTTATTCCCTTCTCAGATCTTTGACTGAGTTGAAGATTATATAATTGTAGTTACTCTTTACATTATTTGGACTTCTTGAGATAGAATGTTTAGCAAAGCTTTTGTTCTCAATATTGTTTGTTGTATTTATTATTTGTTGTTATTGTATGTAGTTGTATTTGGTTTAGTTCTGTCTTATTTAGACAAAAAGGGGAGATGTAGGGATAAGTCCCGCCCCTTATGGGGCGTGTTCGCCTCGGGCTAATGTCTGCCTATAAATTTGGCGAGCAAGCTCCGAGCTCTCGCTTCTGCTTTCCTGGTCTCCGCGGGAACGGTGGTTCTGTAAGTCTATTTCTACATTAAAGCTATATATATATATATATTTACACTCTGTCTGCATTCGTTTACGCCGCTACAGACTTGTACATGTGGCAGGTCTGCCTCTGGGCCCCCGTCTGGGAGACTTTGGAGAGAAAGTGGCTTATCCTTTGAATATATGACATGGCAGAAGAACATGCTTGCCTGTAACAATTCTAGAATCCTTGCCGCTACAGATGTGAAGGACATGGGAGCCTAGGTGAAAGAGCAAACTGCCAGACACGCTAGGGAAGGGCTTTGTCCCAGTGAAGGTTTGGCCACCATCTTGTATCATCCTAAGGGAATCAGGAGGTGCCTGAGTTGTGATATGTCCTTTCTTGGCGACTTCCCCACCTCACCCCCAGCTAGAAGTGTGAGGGGCTCCTGAAAGTTTCTATCACAAAAGCTCTGCTGCAGTTGCCACCTCAGGCTTGAGAATATTCTGGTCTTAGGTGGGTGTGATGGGGGTGGCTACTGCCATAAAGCCTATGGACTATCACTTAGGACACAAACCAGTAGAGAAGTCAAAAGCAGAGTTTATGTTTTATGTATATAAGTGCTCTCTACTTGCATGTATGCCTGCATGACAGAAGAGGGCATCAGATCCCATTATAGGTGGTTGTTGGGAATTGAACTCAGTACCTCTGGAAGAACAGCCAGTGCTCTTTTTTTTCTTCTTTTAAGATTTATTTATTTATTTATTATGTATACAGCATCCTGTATGCCAGAAGAGGGCACCAGATGGTTGCTGGGAATCGAACCGATGATCTCTGGAAGAATAGTTAGTGCTCTTAACCTCTGAGCCATCTCTCCAGCCCCCGAAGGCTCTAGCTGTCTTAACTGGTACAGGGAGAGAATCATGGGCTCTGAAGAGGAGGAACATAAGCCCTAGAGGGCATTTGGGGTATAGAAGTTTGTGATGATCATGTGAACAGCAGGGGAGACTACTAGATTCCCAGAGACTGGTGAATTATTTTGCTTGGTGTCTTACTGCCTTCTGAGATGACCTTGATGAGGAGCATGCAGTTGTGCAGTATTTTGAAAAGCTAGGGCTCTGCAGATGGCTTGACTAGAATGACTAAAGATTTGGGGTGATAGTGCTCTTTAAGGGACAGTATGCCAAATTAGCCTCTCCTCTTTTGGCTACATTTGAAGACAAGGAGTTGGAGAGTACAAGATTTAAGGAATAAGAAGAAGAGGGCACAGGGGCTCAGGTTCTAGAAGCTTTTGGATATTTTGACTTCTGTTTCCTTTTTTCTTCAGCAACCAACCAGTGGTTCATCCCAGCTGTGAGAGGGGATATCCCTCCAGGATGTGCAGCCTATGGCTTTGTGTGTGATGGTACTCGCCTACTGGTGTTTGGTGGAATGGTGGAGTATGGAAAATACAGCAATGACCTCTATGAACTCCAGGTAATAACATAGAGCCCCTTTGGACCTGGGTTCCTGCACTGCCCCAGCCCTCACGGGACTCTCCATAGTGTTCCTTATAATGGTGTGAGGGTTACAACAGGAGAGGCAGTGGAAGGGATCAGTTAAGAGTCTACCAAGACTGTTTTCACCTTGAACAGTGTCAGAGGAGAGGAGAGGACCAATTCCTTAGGACTTGCGTGTTCCATCAATATGCTTCCTCATTCCTGACCGTATTCTTATGCCACAAATTGCTCTAGGCCCCCTACCAGTGGCCTTTTCATCTCTTTGCTCATTCTGTTAAGTTTTGATTTTTCAGGCTAGTCGCTGGGAATGGAAGAGACTGAAAGCAAAGACGCCCAAAAATGGGCCTCCTCCATGTCCTCGGCTTGGACACAGCTTCTCCCTTGTGGGCAACAAATGCTATCTATTTGGGGGTCTAGCCAATGATAGTGAGGACCCCAAGAACAACATTCCGAGGTGAGATTTTGTCCTTTTTCTGAGAACATCACTAGGGTGTCTACTTACCCCAGGTACAGAGCCATGTTTCTCTCCTTGGCTGGGTTGTCAATGGGAGAATACATTCACTGCCCTTCCAAGAAGTTCCCAGCTTTGAAATCTGAACCCCTGGTGGTCTTGTAGGAGAAAGCTAGGCAAGAAGTAGAAGCCTGCTTTATCTTGACCTGGTCCCTATACCTCAGACCGAAATTAGATCTGGGTGCTTCCTTTGCAGCTTCTGCTGCTTACACATTTCCTGATGGGTATTTTTTAAGTTCTGTGGCAAAAGGCCTTACTATCTGGAGGTAGTTCCAAGCTTGACATCCCCTTGCTCTAGAGAGGCTCAGGTATAATATCTGGCATTGTATGCATCCTGAAGGGACCTGCCACTGAATGTGAACTGAGGCTGCCATCATAGTTTCACACATATACCCGTTCCTTGCTCCAACTGTACTCGCCTAGTAAACTCCTGGCAGTCAGTCCTCTCTTTCAAGGGCAAGGGTTCTATGGTCTTTGCTCTTTTTTTCTTCTTTGGTTTTTCAAAACAATTTCTCTGTGTAACAGCTTTGGGTGTCCTGATACTCACTTTGTAGACCAGTCTGGCCTCAAACTCAGCAAAGATCCACCTGCCTCTACTTCCCAAGCGCTGGGATTAAAGGCGTTCACCACCATGCCTGTTCCTGGCCTTTCCTCTTTTATGTTCTAACAAATCTACTGCTCACTGAGATACCCAGTAAAGCCTATGGTGCCTGTGCTCAAGATGTGCTCAAGGCTTGCTATAAAAATGATCTTCCTCAGGTACCTGAATGACTTATATATACTAGAACTACGACCAGGCTCTGGAGTGGTAGCTTGGGACATCCCCATCACTTACGGAGTCCTGCCTCCACCTCGGGAGTCACATACTGCCGTGGTCTACACTGAAAAAGATAACAAGAAATCAAAGCTGGTGATCTATGGAGGGATGAGTGGCTGCAGGCTAGGGGACCTTTGGACTCTGGATATCGGTAAGAAGCTGCTACTGTTTCAGTTGCTTCAGAACAAAGCCAGTTTTCTGGGTAGCTGGCTTTGAGTGACTGATGAGGTGAGGCTCATGGGGAACTAGTGTCCTCCTTCCCCCTTAACCTTGTCAGTGGATAGGAAACAGTAAGCCTCAGTTGATATGGAGAATAGGGAGAGAGTACAATCTTTTTAGAATAGAATTTTCTCAATTTGGGTAGAGTTCTTACTAACTCCTCAGTGAACAGTCTGTATGTGTGGATTGGTGTATTCTGATGTGAGTAGCACAGTAAAATTGGTTATTCATAGACCAATTATATCTTTTACTTTGGCTGTAAAGTGGGTACTGGGTTGGGTGTGGGTAGATCTTGGTTATATTGCCCTTTGGATCAGAACATTTGAACATAAGCAAAACTTGAGTAGCAATGTTTCCTAAAGTGTAGATTGTCTAGTGCTAAGGTGGCACAGGAGTTAATGTGTTCTACAGGGAGTAGAAGTGTAAAGGAGAAGCAGGGATGAACTTGACACCCTTATGTCATCCCTGAGAACAGTACTGCCTTATAGCAGGTGCCCAATACATTTGGGAAGAAACCTTGCCTGGATCATACAACCAGCTTTGGAAATGCTGAAACCTAGCTGTTAGGGCAATAAATTGGAGGGCCCCTGAGGGATTTTTGTTGACAGGAATGCAGTTCTTAAGTTGGTTTAGTGCCCCTTTGGTCCAAGTCCTGGAATTAAATGGTATTTGATCCAACATAGGTAATCTCCTCTCCTTCTCTGCAGAGACACTGACATGGAATAAACCCAGCCTTAGTGGGGTGGCACCCCTTCCTCGAAGCCTTCACTCTGCAACCACCATAGGAAACAAGTGAGTGTTTGCTGTTCTCCTCCCTGGCCTGAGCTGCCCCTGATATCTGAAGGGTTCTCAAGTCAGTTTTGTCAACTGTCCCTCAATCCAAGGAGACTTCTTTTTGTCAGGGCTGTCATTTCAGCTGTCCCATACCCACCTTAATATAACATAGAGAAGGCAAATTTAGAATGGAAAGGACTGCATGTAACTCAACCTGAGACCCTTCCTTGTCCAGTAAGACTGTTGTAGCTCCTCACACAAACAGCATTCATTCTTTGTGAAAGCCAAGGTCTGGAGTTCATGGAGATTCAGGTACACCTTAGATGAGTCAAACAATGTTCTACCATACAAATGACAGTTCTTTGTAGTATTAGTTGAACCATCCAGTAGAAAGTGTCTTATTAAACAGCTTCATGACTCTTGAGGGACTCTTAGGGCCTTCTACAGAACTGAGCATATTCAAAACTTTCTGGTTAGAAGAGGTACCCCCTAGCTTGGTACTTCCTCTTCAGTCCTCTCTTGCTTTTCCTTCACCCTCCCAGAATGTATGTATTTGGTGGCTGGGTGCCTCTTGTCATGGACGATGTCAAAGTGGCCACACACGAGAAGGAGTGGAAGTGTACCAACACGCTGGCTTGTCTCAACCTGGGTATGGCTTCCTCAGGCTTAGAGTGGCCAAGGGTGGGGTGGGGTGGGGGTGGCCCTGGGAGATTTTATGGTGTACAGGAGCAAACCTGGGCTCATGGATCTTTCTAGAATTCACCAGAAGTATTCAGTAAGTAGAGAACTCCTCAGGCAGCGCTCTTTTTAGTTTGAATAGGTTCTTTATATGTGCCTGACATCCACAAGTGCAAAAGCACATATGGTGAAGAGGAGATGCTTCTTGTAACCCTTTGCAGGGATTCTCAATAGCTCTAGGACCTTAGCCTGCCATACACAGGGCCAAATGGCCCTTTCCCTTTCTATATCTTGGAGATCGTTTCATACCCCTGCACAATGAGTATCTCATTCTTTACTATGGTGTATGGCTTTAATCCGAGCACTTAAGAGGCAGAGGCAAGTGGATCTCTTAAGTTCAAGACCAGTGAGGTCTTCATAGTGAAGCCCCCATCTCACAAACAAAAAAAAAAAAATTTGCGTTGCTCTTATTTTGACTGAAGATGTATACATTTTTTTAATATTTACTTATTTATTATGTATACAATATTTTATCTGTGTGTATGCCTGCCAGCCAGAAGAGGACACCAGACCCCATTACAGATGGTTGTGAGCCACCACGTGGTTACTGGGAATTGAACTCAGGACCTTTGGAAGAGCAGGCAATGCTCTTAACCTCTGAGCCATCTCTCCAGCCCAGATGTACACATTTTAATAAGATTTTTTATTTGTTTTTTTCATATATTGTATTTCTCTTTCCATATCTCTTTAGGATTGTATTTTATATGCAAGGAGTTAGACCTTTGGTCATATCTTCCAAATATTTGCCCAATTTATGGCTTAGTTTTCTTTTTTCTTTCTTTCCCCTGAAGATAGGGTTTCTCTATGTAGCCCTGGCTGTTCTGAGACTCCCTCTATAGACCAGACTGGTCTTGCCCACAGAGATCCACCTGCCTCTGCCTCCCAAGTTAATTTTCCACCATAATTTTTATGGTGTTTTTGCTTACTTTTAATTTGATACTCCAGTAACTTTTCTATCACCAACAATGAAAGAATAGAGAACAACTTGGGAGTTAGCAGAGCAGGTGTTTTTTTTTTTTTGTTTGTTTGTTTTGTTGTTGTTTTTGTCTTGTGTAACCTCCAGCACTTGTACACCTAGATACCATGGCCTGGGAAACTATCCTGATGGATACACTGGAAGACAACATTCCTCGAGCTCGAGCTGGTCACTGTGCTGTTGCCATCAATACTCGCTTATACATTTGGAGTGGCCGTGATGGCTACCGCAAGGCCTGGAACAACCAGGTCTGTTGCAAGGACCTGTGGTATTTGGAGACAGGTAAGTGTTGGGCCACTGCCATTCCCATTGCAGAAGCCTTTCCAATCCCTGTCTTAACAGTTGTGTTGTTGTATTACAGAAAAGCCACCACCCCCAGCCCGAGTACAACTAGTACGAGCCAACACCAACTCACTGGAGGTTAGCTGGGGTGCAGTAGCAACAGCCGACAGTTACCTTCTGCAGCTCCAGAAATACGACATTCCTGCCACGGCTGCTACGGCCACCTCCCCCACTCCCAATCCAGTTCCATCTGTGCCTGCCAACCCTCCCAAGAGCCCTGCACCAGCTGCAGCTGCACCTGCTGTACAGCCACTGACCCAAGTCGGCATCACACTTGTGCCCCAGGCTGCCACTGCACCCCCAAGCACTACCACCATCCAAGTCTTGCCAACAGTACCAGGCAGCTCCATTTCTGTGCCCACTGCAGCCAGGACTCAAGGTAAGCCACAAATGCTAAAGGCATTTGGATTAGGGCATAGTCACTGGAGACATTCATTGCTTGAGTAGTGGCTGCTGCTTTGTTCATTGGTGGATTTTAGCTTGAGCCTTGTTGGGGACTAGGGGATAAGAGTGCTCTGTCTTGCTGGCAGGGACTGTGTTGAGGACATAGAAGAGCCACACATAAAGAATAGGCAGGTCAAGGAGTAGCTCAAGCCTACCTTAAACTTGGCAGGGTGGCAGGATAATGTGTGGAAGAGGACCTCCTGATGATCAACCTTCTTTTCTTTTATCAGGTGTCCCTACTGTTCTCAAAGTGACTGGTCCTCAGGCTACAACAGGAACCCCACTGGTTACCATGAGACCTGCCAGCCAGACTGGAAAAGCCCCTGTCACTGTGACCTCCCTGCCTGCTAGTGTGCGAATGGTTGTGCCCACACAGAGTGCCCAGGGGACGGTGAGGATCTGTTACTGAGTGGGGTTTTCTGGTAACCCAGGAGCATAAACAGTTCTCATGTGATCTTTTTAAATATATATATATTTAACTCCTCTGGAACTGGGGATGTAACTTAGTTGATAAGACTATTTGCCTAGCATACATGAAGCCCACCAACTTCCACATTGTACATCAGATGCCTTTGTTGTTTGTGAGGTACTGCTGCATTGGAAATGCATCAAAGGGGCCTAATGTTCCATGTATTCCTTGGAGCATTTCAGTGTGAACTTCCTGATTTGGAAAGGCCAAGGAGAAAATCTGGTTAGCTGGGTTTGAGCCAGGCCTATAAGAATGAGCTGTATCCAACTCAAGGGTTGTGTTTGTTTTGTTTTGGGTTTTGACAGAGTAATTCTGTAGCCCAAGCTATCTTCTACTTTGGAGAGGTTGTCATGCCTCGGCCTCCTGAGTGTTAAAGAGTTTTAAGTGTGGGCCAGGCAGTGGTGGCACACACCCTTTAATTCCCGCCCACAGGAGGCAGAGGCAGGCGGATCTCTGAGTTCAAGGCCAGCCTGGTCTACAGAGATAGTTCCTTCCAGGAAAGCCTCCAAAGCTACAGCGAAACTCTGTCTCAAAATAACAAAAAAAAAAAGAGTTGAAAGTGTGAACCATCACACCCAGCAGGGGCATTGATGGTATTGATGGGTGTTGTATATGAAACCCATTACTGCCTGTGTACTAAGCATGCATTCTTTTGCTGAGATGCATCTCCAGTTCTGGCTTTGGTCTTTTCCTTTCTTTATCTCTGCAGTACTGAGAACAGAACCCAGGTACAGGAGTATTTCAGAGACTGACTATACTCTCAGCTTTTACTTTTGATTCAGGGTCTCACTAAGCTGTGATCTTTCTGCTTCAGCCTCCTGAGTCGCTAGGACTAAAAGTGTATGCCCCAGGGCTACCTTGACTATGTTGTTTGATTAAAAAAATCTCTGAGCTGGGTGGTGGTGGCGCACCCCTTTGATCCCAGCCCTTGGGAGGCAGAGACGGGTGGATTGAGTTGGGTGGATTGAGTTCGAGGTCAGCGTGTTCCATAGAACAAGTACCAGGACAAGCTCCAAAGCTACAGAGAAACTATCTCATAAAACATAAATAAAATAAAAATCTTCTCTGGAGTTATAGGGTATAGCTCAGTTGGTGGAGTGCTTGCCTAACATGCATTAAGATCTAGATTCAGTTCCAAACACTGCATAAGCCAAGTATGTGGTATTACATATCAGTAATCCCAACATTTGAGAGGTCAGAAATTGAAGGTCATCTTCATGAGTTTGAGGCCAGCCTAAGCTGCATGAGATACTTTCTGGAAAAAAAAGAAAAAGAAAGAAAAATTAGGCACTTAGCAAGCACCTACCTGCTTGTTACTTTCACTAAGAGAGGATCCAGCATTAGGAAAAACTAAGGGATGCTACTGAGCTCCCTGTCAAGCTCTGAAAGGGCCATGGAGTTGGGAGGCAGGAGGCAGATAGAACCCTTGCAGCTCACATGCTTTGTGCCTACCACAGGTGATTGGCAGCAACCCACAGATGAGTGGGATGGCTGCATTGGCTGCTGCTGCCGCTGCCACACAGAAAATCCCTCCTTCCTCAGCACCCACAGTGCTGAGTGTCCCAGCAGGCACCACCATTGTCAAGACAGTGGCTGTGACACCTGGCACAACCACTCTTCCAGCCACTGTGAAGGTGGCCTCCTCCCCTGTCATGGTGAGCATTTATCTTCTGGGCCTGGTTCTGAGCCTGTAACCCTGGGGCTTGGTGACATCTGGTCACTATGATCAAACAAGCAGTGGCAATTTGTTCCAGGCTTTGGACCAACCCTTCAGGCCATTGGTTTATAATTGGTACTAGCATGGGCTATGGAACATGCAGTTACTTTAATCGTGTGCAGCCTTAGGTTAGACCTGTGGGGAGTTCAGACTACTTTTTTGTTGCTCAGCCAACCAAGCTATGTGGACAGATCATCAGAGCTATAACCATTATATTACCACTATTCTCTTTTTTTCCCTTTTTCTTTCTTTTTTTTCATTTTTCTTTTTGCTTTTTTGTTTTGTTTTACCACTATTCTCATCACTCATCTCTGCTTCTCCAGGTGAGCAATCCAGCCACTCGTATGCTAAAGACTGCAGCTGCCCAAGTGGGGACATCTGTGTCCTCTGCTGCCAACACATCTACCCGCCCTATCATCACGGTACACAAATCAGGCACTGTGACGGTGGCCCAGCAAGCCCAGGTGGTGACCACAGTGGTAGGCGGAGTCACCAAGACCATCACCCTAGTGAAGAGCCCCATCTCTGTCCCAGGAGGCAGTGCTCTGGTGAGTGACAGGCACCATCTGGCTGCATGTGACAGCTGCCAGGCTATGGTGAATGCCACTGGTGACTCGCTGTCTTGGGCTAACTCCAGTATAGTCCTAGACCAGGCCATGCCCTTGTTTGGTTCCGGATCACTGCCTGCTCCATTCTTTCCTTTTTAGATTTCCAATCTGGGAAAAGTGATGTCAGTGGTCCAGACCAAACCAGTTCAGACTTCAGCAGTCACAGGTCAAGCCTCTACAGGCCCTGTGACTCAGATCATCCAGGTGAGCTCTCACTATCCCCCCCCCCCCCCCCCAGAAGTCATCCCTAAACGCTAGGACTACAGGGATGAATGAGCACTGGGAGATAAGGACAGAAGGTTCCATGAGCACAAGTGGCACAGAGACTTGCTGATATCATAGCACCCACAGTATTCCGAATATTCTCTGAGTTAGAATACCTTTCTGGCAGTAGTTCCTGTTCATTTGCAGCTTTTTCCTTTCAGACCAAAGGGCCTCTGCCAGCAGGGACTATCCTGAAGCTGGTGACATCAGCAGATGGCAAGCCCACAACCATCATTACCACCACGCAGGCTAGTGGAGCAGGGACCAAGCCTACCATCCTGGGCATCAGTAGTGTCTCTCCCAGCACCACCAAACCTGGCACGACTACTATCATCAAGACCATTCCCATGTCAGCCATTATCACCCAGGCAGGCGCCACAGGTAAACATACAACTTTCACTGGCCCTTGCTGGTGAGTGTAAATCAGGAAGATGGGAAGCTTCCACAGAGCTTATTTTCTCTGGATTATCCCCCAATGCAGGTGTTACCAGCAGTCCTGGCATTAAGTCCCCTATCACAATTATCACCACCAAGGTAATGACTTCTGGAACAGGAGCACCTGCGAAAATCATAACTGCTGTCCCCAAGATTGCTACTGGTCATGGACAGCAAGGAGTGACCCAGGTGAGGCACACGTGACCCCTATTCACCTCAGTCTAGTGCAGACCACATGTGTCTTCATAACAGGCCTGAGAAGGGCAGCATAGTCCAGCCAAGCCTGAAAGTTACATTGGTGGTACTTTGCTCTGGTGTTCCAGGTGGTGCTAAAGGGGGCCCCTGGACAGCCAGGCACCATCCTCCGCACTGTGCCCATGGGCGGCGTTCGCCTGGTCACCCCTGTCACCGTCTCCGCTGTCAAGCCAGCTGTCACAACATTGGTTGTGAAGGGCACCACAGGTGTGTAGCCCACAGGCCAGGTCCTTGGCAGTAACTGGGCTTTCCCCCAAGTCTTCCTATGTATATAACCTCTAGTCTGGCTGGGGGAGGATGACAGGTGCTTTCTCCAGAGACATGCTGCTAGATAGAAAGTAGTAGCAATAAGCCTCATTCTACCTCTGCCTTTTCCTCCTGTTAGGTGTCACAACCCTAGGCACAGTGACAGGCACTGTCTCTACCAGCCTTGCAGGAGCTGGGGCCCATAGCACCAGTGCCTCTCTGGCCACACCTATTACCACCCTGGGCACCATTGCCACTCTTTCAAGCCAGGTCATCAACCCTACTGCCATCACAGTATCAGCTGCACAGACCACATTGACAGCTGCTGGTGGCCTTACCACACCCACAATCACAATGCAGGTAAGTAAGTTCCAAGAATGTACCACCATATAACGGCATTCCCACATGAAAGTAGGGGGCATTTTGACCATTCTCCCCTTTCCAGATGCTGTTCTGTAGCTCTGTGCAGCTCTGGCAGTTTTTACACACATGGTGTGATCTCTGTCTCAGTCTTTCCCAATGACATTTTATTTGTGCTAGGTTCGGTTTGCAGACAATAGGATCTTATAATGTATTATATATGCATATTCTATTTGTCCTTTTGACATGTTTTTTCTCTCAAACTGGATAAGAAGTGGTAAGGGATCTATTGTTAGACTTTGTACCAGCAAACTGGTCAATCCCCTCTCCTGCCCCAGCTCTGCCTCATAGCCCCTCCATCTTGGTCTCTCAGTAAGTCGTTCTGAGATCATGGGGCAAGTGAGTCTTAGATTTGCCTGGGCTAGTTAGTAGAGTTGGTGGTCCCAGCCAGCATTGACAATAGGATAGAAGGAGAGGCAAATGAGAAATCACATTGTTCAGGCACTAACACCTCTGTTCTACTATGTCCCCCAGCCTGTCTCCCAGCCTACCCAGGTGACTCTGATCACAGCACCCAGTGGGGTTGAGACCCAGCCTGTACATGACCTTCCTGTGTCCATTTTGGCCTCACCTACTACAGAGCAACCCACGGCAACAGTCACCATCGCTGACTCGGGCCAGGGTGATGTACAGCCTGGCACTGTAACACTGGTGTGCTCCAACCCACCCTGTGAAACCCATGAAACAGGCACCACCAACACAGCCACTACCACTGTTGTGGCTAACCTTGGGGGACATCCCCAGCCCACCCAGGTACAATTTGTTTGTGACAGACAGGAGGCAGCTGCTTCTCTTGTGACCTCAGCTGTGGGACAACAGAATGGTAATGTGGTCCGTGTCTGTTCAAACCCCCCCTGTGAGACCCATGAAACAGGTACCACCAACACTGCCACAACAGCCACCTCCAACATGGCTGGGCAGCATGGCTGCTCAAACCCCCCCTGCGAGACTCATGAGACAGGCACCACCAGCACTGCCACTACAGCAATGTCCAGCATGGGTACTGGGCAGCAGCGAGACACTCGTCATGCCTCTAGCACCCCTACTGTAGTGCGGATCACTGTGGCTCCTGGGGCGTTGGAGAGAGCCCAGGGTACTGTGAAGCCTCAGTGCCAAACACAGCAGACCAATATGACCAGCACCACCATGACTGTGCAGGCCACCGGAGCTCCGTGCCCAGCTAGCCCACTGCTTAGGCCAAGTGTGGCACTGGAGGCTGGGAGCCACAGCCCTGCCTTTGTGCAGCTAGCCCTTCCAAATGTTAGAATTGGGCTGAGTGGCCCCAGCAGCAAGGACATGCCCACAGGGCACCAGCTAGAAACATATCAGACTTATACAACCAATACCCCAACCACAGCCCTCTCTATCATGGGTACTGGGGAGCTTGGTGCAGCTCAGGTGGCCCCCACATCTATATACGAGAGCCTCCAGGCAAACTCTCCCAGCAGCACCATGACTATGACAGCCCTAGAGGCATTGCTGTGCCCTTCAGCTACCGTGACCCAAGTCTGCTCCAACCCACCGTGTGAAACCCATGAGACGGGTACCACCAACACTGCCACTACCTCCAATGCGGGCAGTGCCCAGCGGGTATGCTCCAACCCACCTTGTGAGACTCATGAGACGGGAACCACACATACAGCCACCACTGCCACATCCAATGGAGGTGCAGGCCAGCCTGAAGGTGGACAACAGCCTGCCAGTGGCCATCCCTGTGAAACACACCAGACGACTTCCACTGGCACCACTATGTCAGTCAGTGTGGGTGCCCTGCTTCCTGATGCCACTTCCTCTCGTGGAACCCTGGAATCTGGCTTAGAGGTGGTAGCAGTGCCCACCGTCACCTCTCCGGCTGGTGCCACATTGCTGGCTTCTTTCCCAACACAGAGGGTATGCTCCAACCCTCCTTGCGAGACCCATGAGACAGGCACCACACACACAGCCACCACTGTCACCTCTAACATGAGCTCAAACCAAGGTGAGTAAAAGTATTGCTATAGTATGGTACTGATATTCTGGCTGTATTAGCTATAGTGGAGGGGGCAGGTTCTAGGAAACGTGGTGGTAAAAGTAAATAGAGGTCAACTGGTGTCACACACACACCCTCCCCCCCCCCCCCCCCATTGAAACCCACAGATCCTCCACCAGCTGCCAGTGATCAGGGAGAGGTGGTGAACACCCAAGGTGACAGTGCAAACATCACCAGCGCCAGTGGCATCACAACAACTGTGTCCTCCACACTGCCACGAGCAGTGACCACTGTGACACAGTCTACACCGGTCCCAGGTCCCTCTGTGCCGGTAAGCTTCCCAGGGCATCTCTTCCCTGTCCTTTTGCCCACTATGCCTTTTATTTGTGCTATTCCAGAATGGACACCAGGTGTCGCCCTTGTATCAGACATGGTATTGCTCCTTGGTTCTTCCAGACCATAAAAGGGCAGTCTTGGTGCCTGGGTACTTTATCTCTGCTGCTGGTTTCCATCTTGGGCTGTTTTCCATCATTTGTCTTTACAGTGAAGCCTCTCTTGGCATAAGTTGAAACGATACCCTTCATGCTGCTCCTTGACTCACCTTTCCCATCTCCATTTAGCATGTAGCCTGTTGTGGATGATACAGGAAAAAACAAAGGCCATCTTGTTTTTCATTCCCACTGCCTAGTACTAGCCTCCGTCTCCTCCCCTCTTCCTCTGACGGGGGCTTCTCTCCCTTTCTAGAACATCTCATCACTGACTGAGACTACCCCAGGGGCTCTGACTTCCGAAGTCCCCATTCCAGCCACGATAACAGTGACCATAGCCAACACAGAAACTTCTGACATGCCCTTCTCTGCTGTTGACATCCTGCAGCCCCCAGAGGAACTCCAGGTCTCACCAGGGCCTCGCCAGCAGCTGCCACCACGGCAACTCCTGCAGTCTGCCTCCACCCCCCTGATGGGGGAGTCCGCCGAGGTCCTGTCAGCCTCCCAGACCCCTGAGCTCCAGGCCGCCGTGGATCTGAGCAGCACTGGGGACCCATCTTCAGGCCAGGAGCCTGCCAGCTCTGCTGTCGTGGCCACTGTGGTGGTCCAGCCACCCCCACCCACACAGTCTGAAGTAGACCAGTTATCACTTCCCCAAGAGCTGATGGCTGAGGCCCAGGCGGGCACCACCACCCTTATGGTAACAGGGCTCACCCCAGAGGAGCTGGCTGTGACTGCTGCTGCAGAAGCAGCTGCCCAAGCTGCAGCCACTGAAGAAGCTCAAGCCTTGGCCATCCAGGCCGTGCTCCAGGCTGCACAGCAGGCTGTCATGGGTAAGTATCTGCTGAGAGCTTTGAGAGGTAGTTCCCTTGGGATGAGTGACCACCTAACAGGGAGGGCTAAGGTGCCATGTGGGGACAGCTTGAGATGAGAAGACCTGCTTCTTGTGAGAGTACATAGTGTACTTCGAGGAAGGCCTATGTAGGATAGGTAGTCCTAGAAAGGAGACCCAGGGCCCAGAGGTGAGGGTGTAGTAGGATGTGAGCGGGTTGAAAGCTGTGGAAAACAAAATCTCAGGAGCACTATCACTGTCCATTGGGCCAGGCACACTTTTTGCCAGTATTCTTTTTGAATAGTAGTTTTTTTGGTCCTGGAGCAGGCACTGGGGAGCCCATGGATACATCTGAAGCAGCAGCAGCAGTGACACAAGCAGAGCTGGGCCACCTTTCAGCTGAGGCACAAGAGGGTCAGGCCACCACCATACCCATTGTGCTGACACAGCAGGAGCTTGCAGCCCTGGTGCAGCAGCAGCAGCAGCTCCAGGAGGCTCAAGCCCAGCAGCAGCAACACCTCCCTACTGAGGCTCTGGCTCCAGCTGACAGTCTCAATGACCCATCCATCGAGAGCAACTGCCTCAATGAGCTAGCTAGTGCTGTCCCTAGCACTGTGGCCTTGCTACCCTCAACAGCCACTGACAGTAAGCTGGGCTGCTTTTTGGCAGGGGTAAATTGTTGATAGAGTTGGACTGGTGGGAGGTGGACATTGTGGTCAGGGTGGCATGGGGGTTCCAAGAGGTTCTGGCTCAACACAGAACCTTCTCCCCACTGATACTTTGTTTCTTCCCAGGCCTTGCTCCATCCAACACATTTGTGGCTCCACAGCCTGTTGTTGTAGCCAGCCCAGCGAAGATGCAGGCTGCGGCTACCCTAACTGAAGTAGCCAATGGCATCGAGTCCCTGGGTGTGGTGAGTTCGATGCAATGGGCCCCAGGGGATAAGAGCAGCACTGCCTTTGGGCCCCATGTACTTGATGTCACTCATTTCTGTTCTCTAGAAACCAGACTTGCCACCTCCACCCAGCAAAGCCCCTGTGAAAAAGGAGAACCAGTGGTTTGATGTGGGGGTCATTAAGGGTACCAGTGTAATGGTAACACACTATTTCCTGCCACCAGATGATGCTGTTCAGTCAGATGTAAGTATACCCAGTAGTTGGCACTCTTGGGTGGTAGGTGGATCCTGCTTTGCCTGTGAGGCAACTATCAATAGAAACAAACTTAGCTTTACAACTTTGCAAGAGTGTTCACAGGAGAATTCCACCTTCATACCACTTGAACAATTAAGAAATGGTAGGGCAGCCAGATGGAGACCTTCTCCCCAGAGAGTAAGAAAGCAAAAGACTCTTTCCTCACAGCACCAAGTTAACCTCACCATATCCCTAGGCCTTGCTATAAAAGGGCAACCATCCCTGAACAGAAGTCTTGGTCCAATGGTCCCCTGTGATGTTGGCCATTCTGAACAAGTACTTCAGCCCTGAACTGCCCCCTAGTTTCTCTAGCATTCTTTTTGACTTCAGGCCTTGTGCCATTTTCTTCTCTCCTGGTTTTCCACCTCTTGCTCTAGGATGACTCAGGCACAGTCCCAGACTATAACCAGCTGAAGAAGCAGGAGCTACAGCCAGGCACTGCCTATAAATTTCGTGTTGCCGGAATCAATGCTTGTGGCCGGGGGCCCTTTAGTGAGATCTCAGCCTTTAAGACCTGTCTGCCTGGTTTCCCAGGGGCTCCTTGTGCCATTAAAATCAGCAAGGTGAGTCTTTCTAGGGCTGCCTTTCTGTTCCTTATTGGTCTACTGTCTCTGCCCTAAGGAGGTACAAATAAACAGAGCCGGGGGTGGCTGGACCAGAAGTATACCAGATAAGGGCAAGGTAGCCACAGAGATTATGTGCTAGGCTCTTCTGATAAATCTTTTTGCCTAATCCTGAAAATCCCAAGGAGGTCTGAGTCTTGTTACTCTGATTCTCAAATGCAGAAACTGGGGTACTAAGAAGCTAAGTTATGGATTAGGGAATGGGTTGGGGGTGTTAGTGTTAAAGAGGCTCTTTAAAACCCTTTAAAATTTGATGTGGAATATATTGGTTGTTTTGGTTAATTTTGTATTACATTTTTGTGGGTGGGGGTGTGTATATGTGGGCATAGGTGTGCCACAGTGCTCATGTGAAGGTCAGAGGAGGTCATGTGGGTCACGGAGATCGAACTCAGTCATCAGGCTTGGCAGCAGGTGCCTTTACCATACCGCTGAACCATCTCACTGGCCCCTGGAATATCTGTTGTGTTGGGGGAGGTTGTTTATGGGGGTTACTAACAGTTCTAGAAACTTCTAGCCCTCTTGCTTTGGGCATAGACAGGGTGGGCTGAAGCCACAGTGGCTGAAGAAGACAAGGCTTGACTTTATGTCCTGGGTTCTAGAGCCCAGATGGTGCTCACCTCACCTGGGAACCACCGTCTGTGACCTCCGGCAAGATCATCGAGTACTCTGTGTACCTGGCCATCCAGAGCTCACAGGCTGGTGGTGAGCCCAAGAGCTCCACCCCAGCCCAGCTAGCCTTCATGCGAGTGTACTGTGGGCCTAGCCCTTCCTGCCTTGTGCAGTCCTCCAGCCTCTCCAATGCCCACATTGACTACACCACCAAGCCTGCCATCATCTTCCGCATTGCTGCCCGCAATGAAAAGGGCTACGGCCCCGCTACACAAGTGAGGTGGTTGCAAGGTAAGTATTTATAAACCTCTTGGCAATTTCTAGGGGAGGCATAGGAGACCAGAGATAACTAGCTAGACTAAGGAGGCTTCACATTG
Organism: Microtus oregoni; assembly: GCF_018167655.1. Classification (NCBI taxonomy): domain Eukaryota; kingdom Metazoa; phylum Chordata; class Mammalia; order Rodentia; family Cricetidae; genus Microtus; species Microtus oregoni. Next base: position 791,922 of record NW_024543954.1, on the reverse strand, counting down.
GGATATAAGGGTGTATAGGTACTACAAAGGAGCCTCTCATGCTCTGGGGGTACACAGAAGATACCCTTGGGTGTCGAAAGATGAGAGGACTAGAAGAAAGCAAAAGCTGTTAGGCCCTTTAAATGGGTAGCCTAGGCTGAGGCCAGCTTCTAGGAGGCATCTGTCTCAAGAGGGGCATTGAAGACAGGAGCTGAGCCAGAAGGATTTCTGGCTCCTGTCCTACAAAGATCAGGGACCTGAAGGATGACATGGGCAATCGGGACCATGACAAGTAGGGTACACCCAAGTATTCCCTGCCTTTTGGTGGGCTGCTTACCATCTATCCCATTCCTTTCAGAAACCAGTAAAGACAGCTCGGGCACGAAGCCGGCCAGCAAGCGACCCATGTCGTCTCCAGAAATGTAAGTAGCCAGTCTCTTTCTAGACTCTTCTGTAGGAGGTACTTAGAGTGGAAATAGGCTTCAGCTGCTTGGGACTATATTCACATAGGGTCCTGAATCAGTGTTTTTGCAATGTTCTTGGGACTCTCTATAACTGTTCTTCCTCTTTTTTACATAAAGGAAATCTGCTCCAAAGAAGTCTAAGGCTGATGGTCAGTGAGGAAGCTGGTCAGCATCTGAATCCTCCAGACCCCTCTGCTTCAGGAACGCCCTATAGGGCTCACCCTCCCACCCTGCCCACCCAGCCTTTGCACTTCACCCTCACCAACCACTGGCTACCATTCAGTCTCCCCACTTCCCTCTGTTTTTACAATAAAGAAAGCACATTTTACCATTGCTGTTGGGAGGAAAGCAGAAGACAGATCGGAAAGAGTGGCAAGTAAGCAAATGAGTGCAAGTTGTGCTCCTTCCTTTTCCTGGTGACCTCCATGAGTTGTGACTGGACAATTCAGAGACTTTGGGAAGAGAGATTAAAACTGAAAACAAAGGAGATAGCACCCACACTTAAGCCTGCACTTGGTTAGCCAATCACCCTTGGCCTGAGAGACAGCCAAGGGCTAGAGGGGGAAGTGGTGTCCCCCAAGTTCCCTCAGAGGCTTTTCCCAGCAGGTGCCCCATTCTGGGTATCTGTCTGGTTCTAGTTTGTTTTGTTACTACCCTTTTATTTTCAGCCACCTCCCAGCCCTTCTTCAGGCTTAGTCAGATCTGTTTCATCCAGCAAACCTATCAGAAGCTTAACACATCTCAGAGGCCTTTGTGCTACCACTTAACACCTCTCCCTTCCTCTTTACAAAACAGATGAGGGAAAAGGAGCCTTGGGTGGTCTGAGCAGTGGCTGTGAAATCCTCCCATTGGGCACAGAGTGGACCCCAGTGACCCTGGCTTTGGCCCACCTTGTTTGAGCCTGGGGGCCCTATCACCAACTGCTGTGTTTGTTGTACTTTTTAAGTTGAAATTAATGAAATTAACATTTTTATTGTAATTTTAGCCTTAGCGTGTGGGGGTTTATCCCTTTTTGTTAGCTCTGTACAGAATGTGTATCGTATTTTTTTTTCTCCGCCCCCCCCACCCCCCCCCACCCCCGGGCTAATCATTGGCAGGGATCTTTCTAGGGAAAAGCTGAGAGAGCAGCTAGGGCAGGAGAGAAGCAGTGTCCTGGGTAGGACCTGGTAGACATTGCCTCCTCAACTAATTTCCTGTTGCTAGCCCCTGCCTGCTTTTGGAACAGTGTGAGACATTAACCTTTATTTCCTGTGAGTTAGCACTTAATATGTAGAGGCTTGAGCTTGAAGGTGGGGTTCGCCTTCATCAGCATCATTTGCAAAGATTGGCCCTGAACAACACAGCAGGAGCAGGGGATAGGTGGGTCCTTGCCATCTTGAAGGCAGCCCAGGAAGGGGGTGAGGTATGCCATATATCCCATGGAGGCTGGGGGTAGGTACATAACACAAACTCAGTAATTAATTTCGTAGCATTGTCCCCAAGCTCTGGATTTTTCTCTCCAGGACCCCAGCTTTAGGCGGTGAGTAATGCTTGCAAGCAAGTTACTGAAGGATTTAAAAATGGACAGCCAATGTGTTCGGCCACTCAGGCCCATACCTGGGGCCTCTAGTGTATTGTATCATATTTCTCTGTGGAAAACGTCATGTTTAGTCAAGTTGGAGCCCACTCGCCTGGTCCGTTTGTTCTCCCTATCCCTTTTCCCAAGCACCCTTTGATTTCTCTTCTGAGAACAGTACTACCCGTTCATCTATTGTAGAGTAACCCGTGACTCAATATTACCATAGTGCGATGTTGTTTTGTGCTATTTTGAACAATTAAAAGACTTTTTTTGAAATAACCATCTGTGTCAAGAGTGTCTTGCGACCTTTGGAAAAGGGAAGCTGGGACCTACCCAAGGTTCACTTGAACAGGGAATCTTTTATTACCAGGAACCATAGGTGAGTGACTCTTGATTGCCCTTCTAAGAAGGCTCCAGAGCAAGGTATGCCACTGGGGCCTCTAGAGCCATGCTACCTTAGAGGCCCAAGGCTGAGGGGCCTCTTGAGTGCTTGCTGCTGATTCTGCATTTGCAAGCCAGGTCACCTATTCTCCCACTAGGGCAGACCAAGATCAAGGCCTGGCTGGCCATTTGGCAGACATGTGAGTAAACTACAGCCTCTATAGTTCCAACATAAGCTCAGGAGACTCCAGGATGGCAGCTGTAGCAGAACAGGTATGTCTGACAAAGGATGGATGCTCAATGTAGGACCAAATCCTCTTTGTGCACAGGCCAAGTATCCAAAGAGGTCAAGGCAGAATTATTGACCCTGGCAGTCCAGCAGCCAGTTAGGTGGTACAGCTATGACATGATTGAATAGTGCTATCTGGGCAGAAAGCTAAGAAAGCCTGGAGATAAGGTGGTCCTGGCCTATAGCTAGAGCTCAGTGTTGACAGCTCTAGGTGCCAGCAGGCTGAGAGTAGTAAGCATACCACCTTCATGCATCTCCACATCCCTGGTGCTTGAGCTAGAGAAAGAAGGGGTGTGGGGACATGTTTGATCAGCACCTCACTTCTTTCTGACATCCCTGCTGCTACTCCCTTTTAGGCTTATTTTTTTTTAAGACGGTCTCACTGCATTCCTGGCACTCACTATGTAGACTAGGCAGGCCTCAAACTCAGAAATCTGCCTCTGCTTCCCAAGTGCTAGATTATAGACTCTGTCATACCCAACTTTTTTTTTAAATTATTTTTAATTATGTGTGGGTAGGTGGGTGGATAAGTATGTGTAGGTTCCCTCAGCTACCAAAGACATGGTCCTCTGGAGCCAGGGTTACAAGCAGCTGTGAGCTGATCAACTTGAGTGTTGGGAATTGAACTTGGGTCCTATGTAAGAGCAATATACATTCTTAACCACTAGGCTATCTTGCCAGGACTACATAGTGAAACCCTGTCTTAGAAAACAAAAACAAATACTTAGCTTGAAGCTGGGTGTGATGCAACACACCTTTAATCCCAGTTCTTGAGAGGTAGAGACAAAAGGGTCAGGAGTTCAAGACCATCCTTGGCAAATAGAATTCAAGGCTAGGCTGGAATAAGTGAGACTTGCAAGCAAACTGAGCTTGAAGGCAGAAAGAGGCATCACAGTCTTGCCTCACCCTGCTTCTATGAGATCCAGGGCCAAACCACCTTTAGCATTATACTAAGGCTTGGCCTTGATTGATCTTGAGGAGGATGGTGTGTGTAAGGGAGGCAGAGGAGAGGATGGACTTGGATAAAAATAGTTTAAATAAGCCTGGCGGTGGTGGCACACGCCTTTAATCCCAGCACTCGGGAGGCAGAGGCAGGTGGATCTCTGTGAGTTCGAGGCCAGCCTGGTCTACAAGAGCTAGTTCCAGGACAGGAACCAAAAGCTACGGAGAAACCCTGTCTCGAAAAATCAAAAAAAAAAAGTTTAAATAATGGCACACAAGCTTCCTAGCTACACAGATCCAGGGTCCCCTGGGTATAAGCTGAGAGTAGATAATGCACACAGCAGCTGCAGTAGACACTTAACAGATGGGAACAAGGCTTACTCCAAGCACTACAAAGGTGAAGTGTTTCAGGCTAAAGCCACTCCAACCTGCAGAACTAGCCAGCAGTCATAGTCTTTATGAAATCAAAGGTCTGCACACAACTGGGGTGTGGGTGGCACAGGAACATAATCATATCCAGGGATTGGATTCTTTTTTACTAACCAACTCCTAGAGCAACATTGATGAGGCAGCAGGTCTAGTTACTTTACACTCTTGGATTGCTGTCCATCCTTAAGGGCATGTTCTAGAAACTGGAGTGATGACTTAGCAGTTAAGTACACTGACGTTTCCAGAGGGCCCAGGATCAGTTCCCAGCGCCTACATGAAAACTCACAACCAACTGTAACTCTAGCCCCAGAGGATCCCTCTTCTGGCTTCTGAGGATATTAAGAGCATGTGGTGCACAGACACACATAGAGGCAATAATAATAAGATTCAGAACATGTTCAAGCTCCCCAACTACCTCAGGCTTTCTGACTGAAACTCTTCCTTCACAGAATTCTGCTGATCAATGAGGTTGCCCAATGGGTAACAAGAATGGGTGGAGGGGCTGGAGGGATGGCTCATTTGTAATGAGGTCTGGTGCCCTCTTCTGGCATAGAGGTGTACATGCAGGAGGACTATTGTATACATAATAAATAAATCTAAAAAAAAAATGCGTGGAACAGATCAAACAGCCTGTCTCAGAGCCAACATATAGTAGTAGAAGGTCCGGAGATCTGGAAGGTTCCCACTCTGCTCTGCATGATTACCCACTGTTTTCTCAGAAGCATCTTTTGGGATGAAGAATCCAGGAACTGACCAATCAGGGCCAATGATTGTAAACTACTGGATACTGACAGCTGAAGCAGCTAAAGGACCAAATTGGCAGATATGACTTGCCCACTATATGGGGGTCATAGGGTCTCAGGATTCAGGCATTTCCAGGAGAACCCCAACCCCACACATCTGTTGGGATCACCAGCCTCAGTTGCCAGGCCCAAGTCGTTCCCCTCCCTACTCTCTCCCAATGGGACAAGACTCCTCATCCAGTTCCCACCAGGGTGTTCTAGATCAAGGGTGCTCAGCCCGAGCCTAGATGGGCAGGGGGTGGGGAAACCCCGCCCACTGTCCCGCCCCTACCTCTGGGCCCTTTGAACCGAGAGGAGGATCAGGTGGGTGGGGCACTGCTCGGTCAGCTGAGTGATTGTCACGGGATTGCAACCAACTCCCGTTTCCTAGAGGAAAGCGAATACACGGACCGAGCGTTAGGAGTCAGAGGTATCCTTGGCGGGAGAGGTGCTGTTCTGGAAGGTCCCAGGCAACGGTGGGGTCAGAAGCCCATCGCAGAGGCTCAAGGACCTAAGAGGGGTGGGGTGCGAGCAAACAGCTCTGGGGCCCACTTAAGCTGTTTCAGGAAGTCGCTGTGAAGAACTCTGTCTCCATGCCCTGACCTGAATCACTTCACAGGACATGGAGAAGGAACGGGAGGCACTGCAGGTCTGGAAGGAACGAGTGGGACAGGAGCTCGACACTGTGGTCGCTTTCTGGCTACAGCACTCCCATGACGAGGAACACGGGTTAGCTACCCCTCACTGATTGTCCCAGGGCTTTTGCCCCTCTGAAACCCCTAATTCGTTCTGAAGTTTCACAGATCTACTGGCTTCATGAGAGTAGTGAAGCCATGAAGAAGGGTGCAAGTCTCCTTCCCTCTTTTTCTAACAATACATGTCTCATAGGGGCTTCTTCACATGTCTTGGCCGCAATGGGCAGGTCTATGATCACCTCAAATATGTCTGGCTACAGGGGAGGCAGGTCAGTTTTTACACTTAAAACTGTCACACAACAATTGGAGATACCCAGGGATACTTAGGATTTCCCTTACCCCAGCTGCCTCTCTTTAAACTGTATTCCCTCACAGGTATGGATGTATTGTCGCTTGTACCGCCTTTTTGAGCGCTTCCACCGTGCTGAGCTTCTGGATGCAGCAAAAGCAGGTACTCTCTCTTACCTCAGGAGCTTCAGTGGGTCATTTATTCAGTGGATCTAAAAGGGTCTAGAAAAGGGAAGGGACTGGGCATGTTTCAAGAGGCAGTATATTCTCAGCCCTCACCTAGCATACATTCTCCCCAACCCCAGGTGGTGAGTTTTTGCTGCATTATGCCCGGGTGGCACCGCCTGGCAAGAAATGTGCCTTTGTGTTGACTCGGGATGGCCGTCCAGTGAAGGTGCAGCGGACCATTTTCAGCGAGTGTTTTTACACCATGGCCATGAATGAGCTTTGGAAAGTAACAGGGGAAACACGTTATCAGGTATGTGGGAGGGATGGCTACAGGCTGTGGGTGTGAGTGCACTCTCACAGGCCTGGGAGTCTGCCACAACTCCCATTCATTCCTGTCCTACCATTTTGTGACCACCTTCTCTCCTCAGCTCTCTCTCAATTCCTATACCACCATAGGGACCCTGGGCAAACGGATCTGTCCGTGCCCTGTATCCAAGTAGAAGAGGTCCTCTCCGTCCTTCCTTCCTGGGCTCTACTGCCTGAAAGTGACCTGAATCCCAGAGTCCCCCAAGCAGTGTTGGGTGGATCTGCTTGGCCTCTGGTGCTTGGCTGTGGGCTGGCCCTGGAGAGCTGTAGAAGGAGCAGGTGTAACCTTGGAGAACAAGCTGAGTACTGGGTCCTTCCTAGGGGACACAGATGGGATTGTAGCTTCTATCTGTTCTCCCCTCAGAATGAAGCTGTGGAGATGATGGACCAGATCGTCCACTGGGTGCGGGTGGACCCCACTGGGCTAGGCCGGCCTCAGCTCTCGGGGACCCCAGCCACAGAGCCCATGGCAGTGCCTATGATGCTGCTCAGCCTGGTGGAGCAGCTTGGGGAGGAAGATGAGGCACTGACCAGCAAGTACGCAGAACTAGGGGACTGGTGTGCCCACAGGATTCTGCAGCACGTCCAGGTAGGCACAGAGAGAGTGGCAGAGTGAACCTCATCCTCCCATTATACAAGGGCCCCTCCACCTGAAATATGTTCTTCAGCTTTCTAGACAGGTGGATTGGATCTAAGGAAGAACATTCTTTTGAAATACAGTCCAGGGCCCTCAGGAAGGTAGAGCCTGGCTTGCTAGGACAGGGATGGGTGGGTCCTAAAGTAGAAAGAAGAGGCCAGAACCCCAGGCGTATCCTGAGACCTTGATCTACTCTATGCCCTCCTCAGCCTCTGGGCTCCCAAATCTATCTTGCCTCCTCATTCAGTGTTTTACTCTCTCCCGCCTGAGATCCTGACCTAAAGGAAGGATCAAAACCTACAGACCCCTGAGAGACAATCAGCCATTCCAAAAATGTTCTTCTGTTCTTCCAGAACTCCAGAGGTTGAAACAGGGGAATCTAGAGTTCAAGGTCAGCCTTGCAGGTGTAGAGTTTGAGACCAGCCTGGGCCCTCCCAAGACTGTTTCAAAACACACAACTGTCAGGTGATGGTGGCACTCGCCTTTAATCCCAGCACTTAGAAGGCAGAGGCAGGTGGATCTCTGTGAGTTCGAGGCCAGCCTGGTCTACAGAGTGAGTTCCAGGACAGCTAGGGCTGTCACACAGAGAAACCCTGTCTTGAAAAACCAAAACCAAAAGACCCTTTGGTCCTACTGAATAAGTAGATGGCTGGTACCAAGGGTAAAGAAAAAAAGGGATTTTCTTTTTTCTTTCTTTCTTTTTCTTTTTTTTTTTTTTTGAGACAGGGTTTCTCTGTGTAACAGTCCTGGCTGTCCTGGAACTCACTATATAGACCAGGCTAGCCTTGAACTCACAGAGATCTGCCTGTCTCCCCAGAGTTGGGATTAAAGGTATGGGCCACCATGTCCTGTGGAGGGATTTTTGAAGTTAGATCTTTCTGGTTGGATGACAGGGAACTGTAAACATCTCTCTTTTGCCCCTTTCCTGACAGAGGGATGGAAAAGCTGTGTTAGAGAATATATCAGAGGATGGTAAAGAACTCCCTGGTTGCCTTGGAAGACATCAGAACCCAGGTGAAGATGTGTGCTGGGCCCATCCGGAAAAAGAACTCAGCTTTCAGTTTGGCCTCATATGGGAGGGAGCTGCCCTCCTCCCTCCACCAAGGACCAGACAGGAAGGAGATAGTCTGCACAGGACTGGGCATTGGCTGCAGGAGCTTAAGTATCTATTGGGGGAGGCATATATATATTTTTTTAATTTTTTTTTTTGTTGCAGGGAATAGAGTCCAGGAAAAAGGGTTGTGACAGAGTTCAAACATCTTTTTTTTTAATATTTATTTATTTATTTATTATGTATACAATATTCTGTCTGTGTGTATGCCTGAAGGCCAGAAGAGGGCACCAGACCTCATTACAGATGGTTGTGAGCCACCATGTGGTTGCTGGGAATTGAACTCAGGACCTTTGGAAGAGCAGGCAATGCTCTTAACCTCTGAGCCATCTCTCCAGCCCCGAGTTCAAACATCTTTAATACTTGAGGAAGGGAGGTTCCAGGAACTCAAGCCCTCAGATGCTTTGGAGGGAAATTCTGATTCCTGCCTTATTTATTTATTTTTTTTTTTTGAGACAGGGTTTCTCTGTAGTTTTTGGTGCATGTCCTGGAACTAGCTCTTGTAGACCAGGCTGGCCTCACAGAGATCTACCTGCCTCTGCCTCCTGAGTGCTGGGATTAAAGGTGTTGCCTTACTTTCTTTAAACCCTTACTAGGCCATGCAATAGAAGCTGGCTGGTTCCTGCTCCAGTATGCCCACAGAAAAGGTGATGCCAAACTTCAAATGCACATCATTGACAAGTTTCTCTTGTTGCCTTTCCACTCTGGATGGGACCCTGAGCACGGAGGACTCTTCTACTTCCAGGATGTTGATGGGCTCTGCCCCACCCAGGTGAGAATGCCCAGAGCAACTTGCTTGAAACCTGGCACATAGTAAGGGAACTCAGAGCATGGTAGCACGCGCCTTTAATCCTAGCACTTGGAGGCAAGAGGCAAAAGGATCTCTGTGAGCTTGAGGCCAACCTTGTCTACAGAGTGAGTTCCAGGACACCCAAGACAACACAGAGAGACCCTGTCTCAAAAAAAAAAAAAAACTAACTAACAACAAAAATTTGAACCTAGAGTCCAGTTAAGAAGAATATGTGCAAATGCTGGTGCCAAGACACATATCTCCTTTGTCTGGTGCCAGTGGCTGCAAGGGCTCTTAGGTGGCTCACACTTTCTCACTTGGTAGCAGACAGGAGTGAAATTGCTCTTCTCATTAGTTGTGTCCTGATCCTGCTGGAGGCCTACAGAGGGTACTATACCAGCCATGGGTAGCAGCAGTGTCGAAGAGGCTTAAAGATGATGTGGCAAGACAGCATTCTGATTTAAGAGCTAAAGGGAGTCTGCCCCAGTACTTTTCTTTTTAAAGAGCTGCTTAGAAAGCTATCCTTCTTCTTAAGGACTATTCAAACTCTATCCCCCATGTCTTATGATTTAAAACCAAGCCCTGAGCCAGTCAGCCTGAGCCAGAACATCGGATGGAAGTGTCCTTAAGGGGACCTCAACTGCCTATCTCTGCTCTGTTCTCAGCTAGAATGGGACATGAAGCTTTGGTGGCCACACAGTGAAGCCATGATTGCCTTCCTCATGGCTTTCAGTGACACTGGGGACCCTGCCTTGCTTCAAATCTTCAACCAGGTTGCTGAGTACACCTTCAGCCATGTAAGTGCTGTCTCCTCGTTTCTTAGAAGCCCAGTTCAGATATGAAGGGTCTAACAGGCAGCAGAAGGGAAAAACAGGGACCGTGTAAGGGGGTCCAGTAGGTTTTCCCTCAGCCCCTCCTAGGGTCCACTCATGAGGTACTGCTCTCAGCTGTTCTGAGACTTCCAAGAGTGCCTTTTGTTTGGTAAACCAAGAAACCCTGCCTCAAGGAATTCACCTTTCTGGGTGATCAGACTCTAATCAAGTAAACAAACAAATGTAGAGAAGAATAAGCTGTAAAAAACAAAGTAGACAGCAAATGATACAGAACTTTCTCATAGAGGGGTCAGAGAAAACCTTGTGAGCAAGGATCTGTAACACCCGATTTTGTGTTACACCCTCGGTACAGTTCACGCGCCACTGTACCAAACGCAAGTCGAGCAAGGGCCTGGAGATTGAAAGAACACACAGAGAGACCAGGGTCATTCAAAAGGAGACCAGCCGAATGCCCGTTTATTCAGACTTGGGGAAATCCTTGTGTTTCTAACTGCTGCACAGGGATCTCCGCCCAGGCAGGTGGGAAATTACCACATTAACAATGGAGTAAATGCCCTGCAGCTAACCACCAGGCCGGGCAGGGAGAGCACAGAAACACACAGAAAGCTTAGTTAGCTGATCATAAACTGTCCCTGCAAATGCACCCCAGGAATAAGGGAGACCAGGGCCCTACAAGGATCCAAAGCAATGGAGGGCAGGAACATCCTTGATCTGCCAGGTCCAGCAGCCTGAGCCTTGACAGGGAATCCAACAGCTAGGATGTCAGGCTGCTGGATCACCAGTTGAACACTACCTCCCCACATGTGTACATGTGCATGTATGAGAGAGAGAGTATAGGTAGGTTGGAGGACAACATCAGGTGGTCCTCAGGCACTACATACCTTTTTGTTGAGACAGGGTCACTCACTAGCTATGTTGGCTAGCAGGCGAACCCTTGGGATCATCCTATGTCTGTCTCTCCAGTGGTGGGAGAGAACCGCCTGCCTCTGTCTCCTGAGTGCTGAGATTAAAGGTGTTCACCACTGCCAAGCTAGTTTGCAAGGCACTTTACTGACGATGAGTTTCTGAGGCTGTCATTCAGAGAGAGAAATTTGGCCTGTTACAAACGCCTCATTGTCAATAAAAAAAATGTAGGTGACTTGGGTAAGGTGGTTCATATCTGTAATCCCAGGCCTTGGGTGGCTGGAACTAGAAGATCACAGCAAAGAAGAGCTCAGTCTGGTCTACATAGTAAGTTTAAGACCAACCAGCTACATTTGGAAATCTTGCCTCAAACAAACAAATAACAATAGCTGAAGATGACCTTGTACTTCTGTCCCTCCTGCCTCCACCTTGACTCCTGAATGCTGAAATGACAGATGGGTGTACTACATCTGGCTGGTTTGTACTAACTGTAACTGAAATCCAGCATGGTTTTATTGTGATTAGAGGCAACACTATCCAAACCATGCTTCTATTACAGTGTGTCTAAACAGGCAGCTAAAGCTCTCTCAGATGCTCAGCGCTAATTCCAAACACGAGCCATTAGGTTGTATCTCTGCCTGAATACTGAATATATATGTTAAGGGAGTGAAATAGAAGTCATCGATCTTTTCTTTTTTTCTTTTTTGGTTTTTCAAGATAGGGTTTCTCTGTATAACATTGCTGGCTGTCCTGGAACTCACAGAGATCCACCTGCTTCTGCCTCCCAAGTGCTGGGATCAAAGGTGTGCACCACCACTGCCCAGCTAAAGCCACCAATCTTAACCATAAAATGAAGTAAGAATGAACTTGAACAAGGTAAAGATAACATTAAACAATTCCAAGAGCCCATTGTGGTGTGCATCCTTGTAATCTTAGCAGTTGGGAGGCCAAGGCAGGAGGTCTGTGAAGTCAAAGCCTTCCTGGGCTACTGTCTCAAACGAGAACAAAAAAAAAAAATGAATTGCAAACGTTATAATCAACATGGAGAGCTGGGTGGTGGTGGCTCATGCCTTTAATCCCAGCATTTGGGAAGCAGAGGCAGGTGGATCTCTGTGAGTTTGAGGAACTGCCAAGGCTACACAGATACTGTCTCAAAAAAACTAGAAATGAAAGGGCATGGACCAGTTATGGTGCTGCATGCCTTTAGTTCCAGCAATGGGGGGCAGAGGCAAGAAGACTTCAGTTGGATTCCAGGCCAACCTGAGCCACATAGAAAGTTCCAGGGCAGTCAGAAATACAAGGTGAGACTCCTTCTCAAAAATAAATACATAACAAGGACAAGACTAGTCAAAAGCTATAAAGATTAGATACAGGGCTGCTTATACCTCCATTGAATACACTACCACCACGCTTTCTGAGACAGACTGTACTGCCTTGAACTTGAAGCATTTTTGCCTCAGCCTCCTGTGTCCTGGAATTATAGACATGAACCATTACACAGCTTAAAATCCACAACTCATATGTCACAATTTAAAGGAGAATTTTGATAGTAAACTTGAATGCCTTCTAAGAAGGGGTTCTACTTAACTATTTTATCAGTGAGAACTAAATGGGAAGGGCTTAGGATAAGGACCTGGGCTACATTTTGGGGAACTGAAAAGCCTCAGTGAGACAGGTATAATAAGTCTCTCCAGCCAGCTCAGCTACTATCCCCCATATCTGAAGCATCAGAAGTGAGAAATATGTTCAGAACCCATGGTGAAGGTAGGCAGATGACCAGGTTGGTCTGAAACTTAAACAGCAATGTGTCAGCCTCCTGACGGTTGGGAGTAAAGGCATCACACAGGGTTAGAGGGAAGTCTGAGAGCCTGCTATAAAAACCCCAGTATGCGATGGACAGGAGTTTTGTGTCTCTGCTTGATAATCTAAAGGTTTTCTTAGGCCAAAGGCCTGTGAAGTAGAGGACATGAACTCCAGGGAAGTCACTTGTCGCAAACTTTGCTGGCAGGATTCTTTGTTTCTTTCTCTCCCTTTCTCTTTTAACTTAGATGAGGCAAAAATGTGCCTGTTTTTAAATATTCAAAGTGTTGGATAACACTTGGACTCCAATCAAACATACAACGCCTGTTCTCCCAGCGTTTTAGCACACCGCCTGCAGCCCCTTATCCCACTGGGTTACACAAGCTGGGAAGTCCTACTGCCCACCATCCTCAGCTTTCTTCTGAGATCATGCTGTCTGAACTCTGCTGGTGACAGTGCAAAGGGGCAACAAGGGCCCCTTCCTCAGCCAGTGATATTCGGGTGGGCCCTGCCAGACACTAGCTGTCATTGTCTCCTTCCTTATCCTAGTTTCATGATCCTGACTTTGGAGAATGGTTTGGCTATCTGAACCGAGAGGGAAAGGTGGCCCTCAACATCAAGGGAGGTCCTTTTAAAGGTGAGAGGAGAGAGGGGCGAGGCTGCAAGGGTTTGTGACACCTAGCTGCCTGGGCTCTCCCAACCCTGGCATCCATTATCCTCACAGGCTGCTTCCACGTGCCGCGGTGTCTGGCCATGTGTGAGCAGATTCTGGAAGCCCTGATCCACCGCCTCGGGCCCACCCCCGTCGTGTCCTCACCCGCTGACCCCATCTACGGAGGCTCGAAATAAATCTGACCCTGCTCCACCAGCTTGTGTGCGCGCCTCTGTGGGCCCCGCGGGAGGGTACAGCTACTTCCCATGCTGCCCGCTGCCGTGGACTCAAAGGCGCCACCTCGACCGCGCCCATTGGCTCTGGGCGCTCACTGACTGCAGTTTGGAAGCAGATCCCGTAGCCGCGCATTTCCGCTGCAGGCGGCTCATAGCGGCCCACCCCTTCCGCCACCGCCCCCCTGGGAGCCTGGCCCCGGCCCCTGTCGTCCGTGCGGTGCTTCTGAGTGGCCGCTGAGCGCGCGCGTTCACGACCCACAAGGACCCGCGAGCTCCGCCGCCGTGATGAACATCCGCAATGCTAGGGTGAGGTGATGGGGAGCCAGCCTGTCCCCACCGTATGGGTACCTTCCCGGGTGACCGCGTGCGCATGCTACCTAGGGACCTGGGAGCTGTGGCCCTACACGTCTGCGGCCGCTGGACCTTCAGGCTGCCGCAACCTGCTTTAGACATCTCGCGATTATAGTCTCCCTAGTTTGCCTGATGTCAAGGCTCCATAGAGTGGGCTCCGCGACCTCCAGGCGCTGCTGCTTAGTCCTGAAACTGGCATCTTTTGCAGGGCGCATAGAAACCAGGCTTGTGCAGTCAGTCACAACCCTGACCTTCCCGGGGGAAAGGGGAGGCCCAGAGATTAACAGAGAACAGGAGTCTCGCGTGTATGAGGCCCTCTTAGTCACTGCAGTCTTGGACTAACCGTGTCCTGCTGTTATACAGCCCGAGGACCTGATGAACATGCAGCACTGCAACCTCCTCTGCCTGCCCGAGAACTACCAGATGAAGTACTATTTCTATCATGGCCTCTCTTGGCCCCAGGTGGGCAGCTTTTGTGTTTTGTAAGGGGCAACAGTAGTGAAACATAGATCCCAGGAGGCTAAAAGCAGTGGCAGTATCTCTTGGCACAGGGAGGCCCTGGCTGATGGGGAAGCCTGGCAAATGAAAAGGTGTATGTAGGAACTGTAAGCTAGACACAGGTTGGAGATGGGATTCCCACCTGTGCCTGTGCTCTTCCAAAAGAGGGCACACGTGTGGAGTATGGAAACTGGGCTCCTTGCATTGCAGCTTCCCACTATCGTACACACAGCAGGAGTTTGGTAGTGAGCTCTAGCCTGTTGCCTGCTCTGCCTGACTTCCTTTTCCTCTCTGTCTCCAGCTCTCTTACATTGCTGAGGATGAGAATGGGAAGATTGTGGGGTACGTGTTGGCCAAAATGTGAGTCACCAAGGAGGAAGAAAAGAGTCTAATGCTACGACTGGCTGTTGAGGGGCTGGGGAAAAGCTTTGGAGAAGGGAATGGGAGGTCAACCCCAACCATGTCTGGTGAATAAGGGGTTCCCACTCTTTTGCCCAGATTAGTCTCAAACTTTTAGCAGTCTTCATGCTGAGCCTCCTGAATGCTGAGATTAATTATGCCCAGCTTGCTGTAAATTTTATTATTTTAATTAACAGGTTGCTTGTAGGGTAGCTTTAAGTTGACAGAAAAATTGAGCAGAAGGTACAGAGTATTTCCATGCACCCTTCCTCCACATTTGTTCTCTCACTACCATGTATGGGACACTTAGTAGAAGTGAGAAAGCAGCCCACATTTTGTTTCGATTCATGTTTTCATTGTTGTGCTTCTGTGTTGCATGCCCTCTGAGTTGGACAATTGAAGAGTGTCTGTCCATCTTCCCACAACCTCCAACAGTGGGGTCGCCTTTTCAGAGTGTTGCATTCAGCACTACTCTCTTTTTAAAGATTTTTTAATTTAGTTATTTTTATTTTATGTACTTTGGTGTTTTGCCTGCAGGTATGTCTGTATGAGGGCACTGAATCCCCTGGAATAGAAGTTAGACAGTTGTGAGGTGCCGTGTGGTTGCTGGAGAATTGAACCTGGGTCTTCTAGAAGAGCAGTCAGTGCTCTTAACCACTGAACCATTTCTCCAGCCCCAGCACTACTCTTCTTGTGGCTTGGCAGCTGACATTTTGGGGGGTCAATCTCAGGGCAATGCTCTGTTAACACTGTACATATCTGGAGGGTGTAGCATGGGGCTTTATTCTGATTGAGAAGTTCCTAGTTCTCCTCTACCTGGATCTGGGGTGCTGTAGAATCCTCCACAAATTGCACGCTTGCTGTGCACAGGTGTCCCAGATAGACTCCACCTGTACCAGGCTCCTTTCTAACTTTCTCCTCTAGGGAAGAGGACCCAGATGACGTGCCCCACGGACATATCACCTCACTGGTGAGTAGAGCTGTGAGGGCTTGGCAGAGGTGGGCTGGAGGTAGTTGAACGCAGCCTCCAAGGTCCCTCTCTACCCATCCTTCTCTCAGGCTGTGAAGCGTTCCCACCGGCGCCTTGGCCTGGCTCAGAAGCTGATGGACCAGGCCTCTCGAGCCATGATAGAGAACTTCAATGCCAAATATGTCTCCCTGCATGTCAGAAAGAGGTGAAAGCCAAGTTGGGGAAAAGGGCAACACTAGGGAGTGGGGAGGAAGAGGTAGCCAATTGGTAGGGATACTGGGGCTTACTGCCTTCAGAAGAAGATGGGAGGTAGCATTAGTGGGGAAGGAGGACCAGGAAGAAAGGCAGGACCTGGCCAATATGCCTGGCCAAGTTTGTGAAGTTCAGTGGTGCCTTATTCCCCTGCAGTAACCGGGCTGCCCTACATCTCTATTCCAACACCCTCAACTTTCAGTAAGTAGATCAAGATTTTTTTTTTTAAGTGGGATGATCTATCCATTTGGTTGAGGTGGACTGAGAAACGGGTGGAGGGACTTCAGACATTGCTAGGAGGCCTTCTATATATTCAGTGGCTGGCTGTTCACTGACAAGCGAACATGGAGAAGGCTCCTGCTTTCTGTGTGTGTGGGAGAGAAGGGGCCCAACGCATCTTGCTGGGTAGAGGAAGGATGGCTTGGTACTATTGAGGCTGGTGAAGGGCAATGGGGTAAAGAACACACAAGGCTTCTTAGTGTTGGTCTAGGAGTAAAGAGAGATAGGCTAGGGCATGAGCAAAGGCAGAGAAGTGACTGGTACTAGGAAGCATCAGGTGAGAACAGATGAAAGGGGATGGCAGAGAAAAAGGGCCATGAGCAAAAGCAATGAGGGACCGATAGCTCTGGATGTTGTGATGACTGATGTCAGCTCATGTTCATAAGATGAGTATTGAAGAGAGTGGCTGGGATAAACTGATTGAAGGATCCACTGAGTCACACACTAGGCTTTGAGTGGGTAAAGCGAAGATGAGACCATTGGGATCAGGGCAGTGGCCTTCAGGCTTTTCTGGGTTCAGTACCCAGATTCATGGAGGGCTCTTTGACCAAGTTAAGGATGCTTCTGGTGAGAACTACTTAACACTCTTAAGTTAGCAATTCCCAGCTAGGTGTGGTAGTACATGCCTCTTAATCTCTACACTCAGAAGGTGGGGGACTGTGGGTTAGGAGCCTAGCACAGGGTGTTCCAGGTCAGTCTCAGCTACACAGCAAGACCCTGTCTCAAAATAGGGGTGCTAAGGAGTTAGCTTAGTTATGAGAACCTGAATTTGATCCCTGGCACCCATGTATAAAAGCCACATACAGTGTTATCCTAGTGCTGAGGAGGTTAAGACAAGAGAATCAGAGGTTAAGACAAGATAATTCCTGGGTACACTAACCAACCAGCCTAGCTGAATGGGAACAGTCCAGATTCAGTGAAGAGATCCTATATTAAAAAAAAAAATAAGGTGGGAAGCAATTAAGGAAGATACCCAACATATACCTCTAGCCTCCACATGAACACATGAGCATGTGTACACACACCAATTCTCTTGACTTCATGTCTTAGGCCATCAAATGGCTTCCCTTCCACTGTCAGGGCTACTCAAGTGTGCACACACATCTCCCTTCAGCAGTAAGTCTGTGATGACCACCTACATGCAGGTACAGTGTCTCTCTTTCCTAGCAGAGGAACCAGCTGTATGTTCAGTAAATGACAGGAAGCAAGCAGATCAGAGAGAGGAAGGAGGAGGCAGAATTGAGGACTTCAACTCAGACACAAGTCATTGCAAGTGAAGCTAGGGACAAAGTAGTGGCAAGTCCAGGGATGGGAAGTATCCTAAATGCTACTTGTGATGCTTGGCTTCAGTGGGGAGAGCAAAGAAAGCCATCAGGCTGTTGGAAAAGAATCCATTCAAATGAAAAACTAAAAAAATAAAGAATCCATTCAGGCTGGCCTTTTGCTTTACACACACACCCCCTCCCTCCCCCCCCCCCAGATACACCCACCCTAGTAGCCTAAGAACCAGAGAATTTGCCCCCAGGTGTGTGTCTCCATCCTACCCTCAGAATCAGTGAAGTGGAGCCCAAATACTATGCAGATGGAGAAGATGCATATGCAATGAAGCGGGACCTTACGCAGATGGCTGATGAGGTAAGAGTTCAGCCAAATCAGGCCAGCAGTTCCAGCAGTAGAGGGATTTAGTACTTGGGAAAGACCTGTGAGTCAGGGGGGCATTGGTGGCTCTAGGCAAGGCCAAGGTTGAGTGTCAGCCCTTGTAGCTATGGAGCTAGGAGTCAGAGTCCCTCTTTCCCTCACTTCGGAAACTGACAAGTAGGGGCATGGCCTTGGTTCACTGTAGAGGAGGCCATGGGATGCTCTTCAGGGAAGAAGCCCAGAGGTTGATGGAAGAGGAGACAGTAGGAAGAGATTTTTGTCTGCAAAGGGATTGGGACTACTAGGGTAAGGAGCAGTCATGGCTAGCCTGCTCAGTTCTAAGACCAAACTGGGCTGGGGAGAAAGGGTCCCTGACCAAGCCTCCTGGGTATAGAGCAATTAATGGGGGCAATACTGTGCTTGGGAGCTCCCCAGAAGTCCATTTGAGGGCAGCAGAACCCTTGTCATTTTACAAATAAGCAAACAGGCTTAGGAGCAGAGAGCTAGGATTGAACTGCATCTCTACCCAGTCCTATTTCCTGTGTGGCCCTACCACTTCTCACTGTGTCCCTTCCCCCAGCCAGCCCCAAGGCCTGGCTCCTCTTGTCTCCTGTCTGGAGACTTAGGCCCTGTCTCTTTCCACCCGCTTCCCTCTGGGCTTCCGGCGACAGCTGAGGCGGCATCTGGAGCTGAAGGAAAAGGGCAGGCACATGGTGCTGGCGGCCATGGAGAACAAGGCGGAGAGCAAAGGCAGCGTGCTTCTGAGCTCGGGAGAGGCCTGTCGTGAGGAGAAGGGCCTGACTGCGGAGGATAGTGGTGGGGACAGCAAGGACCTCAGCGAGGTCAGCGAGACCACAGAGAGCACAGATGTCAAAGACAGCTCAGAGGCCTCTGACTCTGCCTCCTAGAGCCTGCCCCACCTGGTGCAAGCCTCCTCCCATGTGCTTTTACAATAAATGTCACCCTTGGGGAATTTGTGAATGTGCATACTAGGGCTGTGCTTCTTTCCAGCTCTTTGATGGCAAGGATATCATCTTAACAACCCAGACAGAGCCTACTGAACTTACAAGTCAAACAGATTGGGAGAATGTGGCCACCTTCAGCAATTGAGTTGGGTCGACAGATACACTGGCTTAGGTGCCCTATTCTCCTGTGGCCAGCAGGCCTCACTGCCTTCCTAATTTTCTAGGGTTAGAGTAAATGATTTCTTGGGGTTTTCTAGTGAGCCTCGTGTTTCAGAGGCAACTTTCCCACCTTGATACTCTTTGCTTCGTCCTCTTATGTCCCGCTCTCAGCCCTTTCCCCAGTCATACTTGCTCTCACCTGCAGCAGCTCCGGTTCATACCTCGTAAATCCCAAACGCCAACTGCTTGTCTTTCACTTACCTGGAGATGTCCTAGCTGGATCCTGGCCTATTTAGCTACCCAGTTGCTTGGGCTTTTCCTTCTTCATTATCCCTGATTCTTTCCTCTATACCATCCCAACAGTCATTAAGCCCTGTCAGTTCAGTCACATTAATACATTTTTTTTTTAGAGAGGCTGGGTCTTTGTTGCCACCACACCCAGTTTATACAGTGCTGGAGACCTAACTCCGGACCTCTTGGATGTTAGGCAAGCACTCTAGCAACCGAACCACATTCCTAGCCCTGTTGGCCTCAAAGGCCTGGTCCTCTAAGGTGTTCTTTGCATACTGACATTCAACATGATCAGGTTTATTTCCTTTATTTTGTTTATTCAAAATAATTTTTTTGGGGGGGGGGTGAGTTTAAACAGGGTTTCTCTGTGTAACCCTTGCTGTTCTGCAACCTGTTCTGTAGACCAGTTCTCAAACTCCTGCCTCTGCCTCCTGAGTGCTGGGATTAAAGGTGTGTGCCACCACAGCCCAGCATTTATTCATCTTTTTTTGAGATAGGGTCTCCTTAGCCAATACTGGCTTGGAACTCTTTATGTAGTCCAACTTGCCTCAAACTTGTGGTAATCCTCCTGCCTCGGGCTCCAAAGTACTGGGATTACAAGTGTGAGCCATCCCCGTCAGCTGTCCCCCGTTATTTGGTTTTGTTGCTATGCTGAGACAGTTCTGTGCACTGTTACCCCAATGTCTTATAACATTTCTGTGACTTCTGGTAATTGCAAAGAAAAAATTAAATACAGCGATTTATTATAGTTTTGTATTGAATATACAAATTTTTATATTTTTATAAACCCTCATGTCTTTTTCTTTTACCCCCCCCCCTTTTGTTTTGTTACAGAGTTTCTCTGTAACAGTTCTGATAGACCTGGAACTCCCTTTGTAGCCTAG
This sequence comes from Microtus oregoni, assembly GCF_018167655.1. Classification (NCBI taxonomy): domain Eukaryota; kingdom Metazoa; phylum Chordata; class Mammalia; order Rodentia; family Cricetidae; genus Microtus; species Microtus oregoni. The sequence goes on along the minus strand of NW_024543954.1, from coordinate 771,933 downwards.
GCTGGCCTCAAACTCAAAGATCTGCTACCTCTGCCTGCCGAGTGCTGGGATGAAAGACCGTGTACCCTCACTGCCCTGCTCTTCCCCTCTTTTCTTTCACGGGATCTCAAGTATTTTAGGGTGGCTGTGAACGAATTTACTGTGTAACCAAGTTTGGCCTAAATCCTAATCCTTTCGTTTTAGTGTTTTAAGTGCTGAGATTCCAGGTGTGAGCCACCATTCCCGACATTTTTGTTTTTTTAAGCTAAAAAAGCAAAAAGTGAGTTCACCTGATTCTCAAACGCTTTGTCATAACATTCTCTCCTAAACGTGCTTTCTGGCTTCTACACCTGACATCTGAGCTGTCACTATACTAACAATTTCCCCGCTCCCGCAAGTGACACAGCGGTCCATCGATAGGTTGAATGATTTGTCCTGGACCTTAGTTCTTTGGTTGTGGAAATTATCCTTTAGAAACCGAGAAAGCGGCTGGAAAATTACGCCAGCGCATGCTGCTCCCCCGCCCCTTCGCTACGTCAAGCGAAACTGCGTTCTGATTGGCCAGAAATACGTACTTCCCTTTGTACGAGTCGAGTCAACGGCTCGTCCCGCCTAGCGTGCTGACGTCATTATCTTCCGGTTCACAAACCGGTGACGTTGTTAGTTTCCAGACTCTGGTTCTTCAGCGCCAGAATAAACGCCACCTGGCAGAACGGGCGGAGGTACGCACTGCCTCGCCTGCGCCCCATAGTTGGCAAGAGGGAGATCGCGGAGCTTTTTCCGAAGGCGCTTGCGGAGGCCCACCCTCTTGGGTGTCACTGGTGGCCAGCTGAAGCTCTTCTATTCGCTCCGCCCCTAGTCGGTTAGGTTTCCTGGGTGGAGGTAGAATCTGGAGTGGGGGTGGGGGGGTTGAAACCGCAGGCCCACTAGGCTTTGGTGGCCTAGCACTTCCCCTGCTTCAGCAGCATCTGTCTCTTGAAAGTGCCGGTTTAAGTGCCTTGTGAACTGAGGCTGGAAGGTAGATTGTAGGGTGACTGGGGTTGGCTCCAGGGACGCTTCTCCAGGATGTACCCTCACTGCCTAATATTTTTTTCTCTCCGGAGCCCCCGCTGTCCTTAGGGTTCGTCTCATCTCCCTCTGTCCCCAGTAGCCAACCAGTCTGATCACATCAGTCATGTGATCAGGACTAAGTGTACCTTCTTCCACGTCTTTAAAAAGGTCTTGCGGAACTGGAGAGATGGCTCAGTGGTTAAGAGCACTTGTTGCTCTTCCAGATAACCCAGGTTCGATTACCAGCACCCACATGGCAGCTCACAATTGTCTGTAACTCCAATTCCAGGGGATCAGACATCCTCACGTACACAGATATATATGCAGGCAAAATTTCAGTGCACGTAAGATAAAAATCCTGAAAAAATAAAATAAAAAGGTCTAGCAGCACTCCGGAGACAGAGGCAGGCAGCTCTGTAGCTCTGTTTTTTTTTTTTTGGGGGGGGGGGTTGTTGGGTTTCTTTGTGGTTTTGTTGTTTTTTGAGACAGGGTTCTCTCTTCCTCCATCCCTCGCACACTCCTCGCTCTCATTTTTTTGTTTTTAGTTTTGTTTTTCTGAGGCAGGGTTTCTCTATGTAGCCCTGGCTGTCCTGGAACTAACTCTGGACCTGAGCGCTGGGATTAAAGGCGTGTGCCAGGTGGTTCTGGCAGCTCTGGTTGTTTTAATTTTAATTTTTCTATTGATTCTGATAAGTGCATAAAGTCAAATATATTAACCATTATGATGTCATTTTGAATATAAACAGTTGGATGCCTGACTGTCCTGCATAGTGAGACCCTGTCATAAGTAATCCTGTAAATCTAGCTCCTTTTAAAAATTTAGTTCTCTGGGCGGTGGGGCAGATGCCTTTAATCCCAGTACTCAGGAAACAGAGGCAGGCCACCCTGGTCTACAGAGCGGTTCTAGGACAGACTCAAAAGCTACACAGAGAAACCCTGTCTTGAAAACAAAACAAAAATATCTAGTTCTCCTTTTGTGTCTACATGTGTGTGTGCGGGTTCCCTCAGAGTACAGAAGTGGGCATTAGATCCTCTAGAAGTGAAGTATTACGTAGTTGTGAGCTGCCTTTGGATTCTAAGAACTCTGCCCTCTGGAAGAGCTCTTAACCACTTGGAACCATCGCCATTGCCTGTCTTGTTGGGTTTTGTTTTTGTTTTGACAGAGTCTCCATATGTAGTCTTGATCTCTGCCTCTAGATGAGCATCACCTTGCCCAGCTTATCTGATTTTTAAGACAGGGTCTCACTCTGTAGCTTAGGCTGGCCTGGAAGTCACCGTGCAACCCTGGTTTACCTCTGAGCCAAAACTCTCACCTTCCCCAGCAGGCTTTTGGATTCTTAAAGCAGGAGCTAGCCAGGTGAGGTGGTGGTGCATGCCTTTAGTCTCAGCACTGGGAGTCAGAAGCAAGCAGATCTCATGAATTCAAGGCCAACCTGGTCTACATAGCAAGTTCCAGTCTGACTAGAGCAACTGAATGAGACCTTGTCTAAAAAAGCTCAAGAAGGGAGCTGAGGAGAAGATTCAGTGGTTAAGAGCATGTTACAGAGGATGCGAGTTCAGTTCTCAGCACTCACATGGAGGTTCACAATCATCTGTAATTCCAGTATTTAGGATCTGAAACCTTCTTCTGGTCTCTATGGATACCAAGCACACACACACAAATTGCACGTACATGCACACATAAAAGCAAAACACATGAAATTAAATTAATATAAATCTAATAATATTTTTTTAAAGTCAGAAAGGAACAGGCCAGGCGTGCTGGCACATGCCTTTAATCCTAGCATTCAGGTGGCAGACTCAGGCTAATTCCTGTGAGTTCAAAGCCAGCCTGTTCTACATACTGAGTTCTAGGACAGCCAGGGCTATATAGTAAGACCCTGTCTCAGAAAAAGTCAAGGGGGTGGGGAACAGGAGCAAACAATACAAAAAGCAACTTTACTCATGGCTTCAGATGCCAAACAAGTATCCTCAGAACCAGGGCAATCACTCAAGTTTTCTGTTTTGCTTTTCACTCATTTTTATGCAAAGGGACTGAATGGAGGCACCATTCAGATTCCTGGAGTTAGGACTTCAGAACATTTGAAGGCCAGTTCAGTAGCTATTTCTTATGTGCCTGATTCCTGAATTCTGCCCTGGCTGGGCCCTGGGTGGATGAAGGACTTCTGAAGATTAGTTAAGGCTCAGATAGAATGAAAACCAGGCAAGGTGGGTTGCTTTAACAAATAAGGTCATGGGTGCCTGGTTTCCCTTAGTAGGGGGCACTGTTGGAGTAAATCAACATCTAACTAGCCTCCACACCTTTTCTTCAAGGGTCTTTTAGCACCTAGCAGCATCTTAGAAAAGGGCTTGGGTACTGGGAGTGAGTAGAGACCAAGAATCAAGGGAGTAAGTATTCTTTCTGGCCAAGAGAATTGATTACACACAACTGAAGGACCAGAATAGTCTCCCTATCGTACCAGAGCTCCGGGTCAGTGTCACGCGTGCTCACATGCACTTTGCCATCCATGCGTGCACACACAGGTCCAGACTCCTTTTGGATTTTAGTACCTTGCCTGTCTTTCATCTGTATACCCCAGGGCTTTCTCTCCAGCTAGAGACAGGTGGGCCGATGGCTTGTCACCTGTCTCCTGCCTTCTCAACAGCCTGGTGTGATTGTGCACACCTGGAATCCTCGCACTTGGGGCAGAGGTAGAAAGATTGCCTCAAGTTTGAGGCCAGCCTGAATTGCATAAAGAGTACCAGGCCAGGCAGGGCTACAGAGTAAGGCCCTATCTCAACAAAACAAAACATCACAAACTGATGAGTAGGTCTTGCTCTGTGACTTAGAGTTGGTCGGGGGGTGGAGCAAAGCCCCATTATTCCTGAATAAAGGAGGCAAAAGGAGTTGCTCTCAGGCTGTCTCATAGCCCCCACCCATATAGGTTCCTATAGGCGCAACACAGAAGGGAAAAAAGACAAAAGTCTCTTCCGGCAGCAGGAAGTGGTAACTACCTATGGGGAAATGAGGCTAGTTCTTTCCTTTGGGGCTGAGTAGAAAGGGAACTGTAGCTGAACCCTGCTCCCTCCCCCTCAGGGGGCCCAGAGGGAACACAGGCCTGCAGTCCTCTGGGGAACTTCCCATCAGCTGTCAGGACTCCCTTAGGCCTCACTCAGAGCTGTGACTCCAGGAAGGAGGGTGGCATCTGATGTCCCGGGAGGCAGGCTGCCTAGGGGCAGTCTTGGGCTTGGAGCAGCTATGGCGCCATTGTCCACTGGTATTGAGGGCCAGTGGCCTTAGGGATGTGGTCTGACACTGGAAACCACATAAAGCTTTCTGTAGATGGTGAGGAACAGCAGCAGGTGGTCCCAGGCGTGTTGGGGCTCTCTTGCATTGGCTGCTTTATGCTGAGTCTTAGGGCTCAAGGTGATCTAGGTAGATGAGCAGAGGGAGGAAGAAGGCAGCCTGTCTCAAGAGCTGTACACGTGGGAAGGGGCGCCTTGTCCTTCTGAGGCCCACCAGAGCGGCAGGCAGCTCTTGGGCTAGGTCGCCCCGCCCCTCCGGGGGACCTGCTGGGGGCGGGGCGGGGCGGGGCGGGGCGGGGCGTAGCTGATGGAGGGTGCTGGTTTTGGCGCCCCTGGTCCCTGTGCTTGGCGGTCTTGCCTTGCTGCAGCGTGGGAGCATCGGGACTTGAAGGTGCGATCAGCCCTCGGCCATGGCGGCGCACGGGAAGCTGCGGCGGGAGCGGGGGCTGCAGGCTGAGTATGAGGCACAAGTCAAAGGTGAGAGGGCACTTTGGGCCTGGTATACTGTGGAGACCCCGAGTGTCTGCTGCTGATGATCTTCAGACATCCCCGGAACGGGGTGGAGGAGGGAGCCCAGGCCCTGCTTCTTGGAGCCTCTTTGGCCTCAACTGCCTGCCCATGCCCTCCCTCTGTCCTCTCTACTCAACTTGGGTCGCCTGCTGCTCACTCAGGCAGCAATGACTGGTAGCCTGAGGGAAGGGCAGACTGAGAGGGTGGCTTTATAGCTGGAGTGTTTTGGGCCACCTTGACTTTGCTGGTGGCCTGACACCTCGTTCAACATCACTAGAATCCGTGAAGCTTTAACGCCTTTGCCTTCCTTTAACTCTGAAGTAGCTTGCAGGTTAGGGTTTTTGACCCTGGGTCAGGCTGGAAGACTGCGGATTAGAGAAGTCCAGCCGGACTGACTTTACAACCTTAGGATATTAGATCTCTGGATTCTGCAATTGATGCAAATCACATGCAAATGAGCTTTGTAAGTTCTTAGCTGACAGCTTCATTTCTTCAGGGTGTGGTAGGTAACTCGCACAGGAAAAGAGGCAGCATATAACCTCCTGCCCCCACCCCCAGTTTCTTGTTGTTTCCAGATATCCTGACTCCCATTACCACTCTCAATGGCTCTATATTTTATCTATTGTGGATACAAGCTCAGAGAAGCAGTGTCACATACAACAGCTCCCAAAATGAGGAATGAAATAACACTTGGAGTTTCCCAACCTGTAGATGAAATTCCAGTGCACTTATTTGGTGCAAGCAAATTATACCAAAGTATGTCTTAGTGATGTATTACTGCTATAGTGGTGAGCATAGCTACCTTTGAAAGTTTGACACAGTCCTCTTCTTGGTGTCCAGAGCCAGCTTGAGGTAACAGCAGAGAGTGAGCCAGCAGGTGGAGACAAGGATCTCCTCCTACTTCCTCAAAATGTTGAGAAGCAGCTGGGCGGTAGTGGCGCATGCCTTTAATCCTAGCACTCTGGGAGACAGGAGGCAATTCTCTGAGTTCCAGACTAGCCTGGTCTACAGAGCAAGTTCCAGGACAGCCAGGGCTTGCAGAGAAACCCTGTCTTAAAAAAAAAATAAAAATAAAAAATAAAAAAAAAAAACAACCAAAGCCAGGCGATGGTGGCGCACGCCTTTAATCCCAGCACTCGGGAGGCAGAGGCAGGCGGATCTCTGTGAGTTCAAGACCAGCCTGGTCTACAGAGCTAGTTCCAGGACAGGCTCCAAAGCCACAGAGAAACCCTGTCTCGAAAAACAAACAAACAAAAAAAAAAACAAAAAAAAACCCAAATAAACAAAAGAACAACAACAAAAATTGTGACGCCCAAGGACCTTAAAAAGTCTTCAATCACTTCAATCAGCAAACACAGATCAGTTAGTTCCAACTAAGAAACTGGAGTTCAGTACCACTGTCTTTAAGATGGCCCTTGTTCATTCAACATGTCCGGTTTTTTGTGGCTTTTTTTTTTCTCATGCCCCTCCCTCAAAAAAAGAAAAAAGGTCTTCCAACAATGCTAGAACAGAGGCACTGTGTTCACACTTTAAATTCTGACAGGTCAGCAAAGTCGCGGCTTAGAGGCCATCTATTCTGCTCTACTGGTCAGCAGAAGTGAGAGTGAATGCCTGGCTCACAGGAAGTGCTGGAGGGGCCTGGGTCCCAGCTTTGCAATTCAAATATGCAGGATTTCTCACTTTTTTTTGTCAGCTGTTCTTTGTTTGGGTGGGTGGGATTGGAGCTTGGGTATGTAGCCCAGGCTAGTCTTGAACTCATTATTTTACTCAAGCTGGCCTGTAACTTGCAGCATCCTTTTCCACAACGCTCCAGGGCTGGGATGACAGTTTGTGCTACCAGATTTTTTTTTTTAACACACCTGTTTTGCTCTAGACTCTGGAAATACCTTATTGTATAGAAGAGAAGCAGTCCTTCTTGGTGGTTCACAGGCCTGAGGAGAGAAAAATTGCACACAGCTGATTTCATGTATGATGATAGGCACTGCAAAGGACAGCCAAGGTGCCAAGAGTACACTGGGGTTAGACAAGGACCAGAGCTAATTTGGTAGGAGATCAGGGTTCTTTGAGCTGAAATCAACCTGGAGACTTCAGGCAGCAGTTTCCTGCCCAGTGTGGACCTCAGATGCAATTGACTTGCAATCTATAGCTCCTTGACACTGGCTGGTGTGCATGTTCAGAACAGGAAGTGCTGTTGCTACTGGTAGAGAACCCACACAATATTGTGGTGCACTTGGCACTGTGTAGCTAGAATAGGTCCCTCCTTGGATAACACATCCCTTTTGGAGAGCAGGGCAGCCTACAAGGAAGGGTATGCTGGATATTCTTGAGACCCTGCTTGTTATGAACTTAAATTGCCATTCTTCAAACCCTTTTAGTCTTATTTAGTGGAGACTCCCCTGATTGAAGTCAGCAGCATTACCAGTCATTCTAATGAGTAGCTGGCACATACCACTTCAGCCACATGAGGCTGGTGACAGTGATACTTGGTATTGTGGGCTTTGCTTTGACTTCAATGTTGGGAGTTTACACACACACACACACACACACACACACACACACACACACACACACCAGCTTCCTTCTGCCTAACTTGTGCCCTTAGTGGAAATTTAGCAATTACAGTGACCAGGTTAAGGGTATGCCCCAAAGCCCACCCCTAAGAGAGTCCAGTGGTTGGGATAGAAGGCTGATAAGTAGGTCATGCAAGCAGGTGGATCTGGAGCCCCTGGACTCAGGGAAAGAAGTCAGTCCCACCACAGAGTGGAGTCTGAGTACAGGCAGGAGACATACCGAGAAAGGAACTCAGAAGGGGAGATGGGGACTTCTGGGCAGGAGATACCTAAGGAGGCCTTTCATCTCATAGCCCCAGGAAAGTCACTGTCAAGACAGTTCACCCATTCTGATCTCTTCATATTGACTTTCTTTTGAACAGCTACCCCAAGGCTTGCCTTTCAGACTGGCTTCCTGGTTCCAAAACCCACCATCTTTTTCTTAGACAAATATAGTAACTGCCCCTTGGGCTCTCTCTACACAGTAGCCATAGGGACCCTGAAAACGAAATGAGTCCACAGGGCTCTACCCCCTGGCTTATCTCTCCCTGGGCATCTTGTTGGAATCCTGGACCACAAGCTTTTGGTCATCTGTTTCCATCCCTTCCTCCCAGATTCCTCCCCCTTGCTTTTTGTTTGTTTGTTTTTCAAGACAGGGTGTCTCTGTGTAACAACTCTGGCTATCCTCAAACTTGTTCTGTAGACCAGACTGGCCTCGAACACACAGAGATTCACCTGTCTCTGCCTCCTGTGTGCTGGGATTAAAGGCATATGTCACCATTGCCTGGCTTCCTGTAGCTTTTTGTATACTTTTTTAAAGGCAGTGTCTCCTATAACCCAGGCAAGCCTCAAATTCACAGTGTAGCCAAAGATGATCTTGCATTTTGGATATTCCTGTTTCTACTTCTTAAATATTAGGATTACCACCATACTTGGCCTGTGTGTGCATTTTATAAGCTCCCATCATTGTTCCTTGTCATTCTACCATGGCTCTGTCCCCCCGCTATGGTCCCAGCTCCAGAGTAGCAGGCACTGTGTCTTGAGTATGCCTGGAATGAAATAGATGTGAAGTCACCATTCTACTGAATGAAGAAGTCAATTAGTGTTCTGCTCTGAAGATATGGCTGAAGACCTATCTGTGGACATGCTGCTTCCTGGAAGCCAAGAAAGTGTGTTTTTGTGTTTGATGTAATGGTGTGTGGGTAGAGGTGCTCATCTTGGTCTTTGGTGTGGGGGCGTGGGGCATAGTGTTGCTATCAGCTTGCAGGACAGGCAGTTTTTGCTTGAGATATGAGTGAGGGAAGAAGTATTGCTAAATCAAGCCAGAGATAAGATGTCAAAAGGCCAGTGGTGGTGTGGGGCCCTCAGCTATGAGTCCCTGTAGAACAGAGGAAAAAACCCTGGGGTGGGTAACTTCCAGTAGAAAACAACAAACAGAAGCCAGGCAGTGATGGCACACGCCTTTAGTCCTAGCACTCAGGAGACAGAGACAGGTGAATCTCTGGGAGTTCCAGGCCAGCCTGGTCTATACAGAACAAACTACAGGACAGGCTCCAAACCTACAGAGAAACACTGTCTTGAAAAACAAACAAAAAAGAAAAAAGGAAAAGAAAAGAAAACAACAGACAAAAAACTTAGGCCAGTCCCTTCACTCCTCAACCTTGACTGGAACATTAGGCCATGGCCTTTCTTACTATGGGACTGGTTTCACCTGGCCTGAAGGCCCTGAAGGCCTGGCCGAGTGCCACAGCAGTCCTGCCACTGAGCAGCTTCTTGTGTCTGTTCAGAAGCCACAGCACAGAGTTTTCTGCCTCAGGGCCCTTCCCAAGTGCACAGGGGCTGCCGAGCCTGGGTACCTTGCTTCTGGGCACACTTTTCTGTCCTTAGTTCCATTTTGTTCAGTCGGGTGCCAAGGAGCCTTTGGTGTGGACAGAATGACTGTCTGTCTTTGCCTCTCCTACCGCTTGCTGGTCTGGTTGGTTCACGCCATGCATGTTGACCAGGCCTGAATCGAGGTCCCCTTGCAGGGATGCGCTGGCAGTTGAGTGAGCAGCTCCATTGCCTGGAGCTTCAGGGAGAGCTGCGGCGAGATTTGCTGCAGGAGCTAGCTGAGTTTATGCGGCGCCGGGCAGAGGTGGAGCTGGAGTACTCTCGGGGCCTGGACAAGTTGGCTGAACGCTTTGCCAGCCGCAGTGGTCGCCTGGGGGGCAGCGGCCGGGAGCAGCAAAGCTTCCGGTAGGTACCGCGCGGGCAGCAGTGCCTTTCTGGGCCTGAGACCTAAGCTCCCTGGTCTGAGTATTCCTCTGCTACAACAGGAAGGAGCCGACTCTCCTATCACCCTTGCACTGCTGGGCTGTGTTGCTGGAGCACACGCGGCAACAGAGTCGTGAAAGTGCCGCCCTCGGCGAGGTGCTGGCTGGGCCCCTGGCTCAGCGCCTGAGTCATATTGCTGAGGATGTGGGACGCATAGTCAAAAAGGTAGAGTCACACAAGTTGTGGAAGGCCTCAGGATCTAACAAAGCTCATGGGGATCTAACTGCTTGAGAGGCATGGGAGGCCAGGTGGAAGTTGCAGCCCAAGGTCGGCTTGTCCCAATCTCAGGTGGGATGGGTTGTCCAGGATGGTGGGGGGCACTAAGTAGGGTAATGCTATAGACACACATATCCCTTCATCTCTAGAGTAAGGACCTGGTGCAGCAGCTACAGGATAAGCTCCTGGAGGTGGTCTCAGAACTCCAAACAGTAAGCAGGACCCACTGTGTGCTGATCAGGGGGAAGCAGGAATAGTCCCAAGCCATTGCATCTCCTAGTCAGGTTCAAGAGAATGGATGCTCAGGGATGACCTGAGTTGGGGGGCGGGGCGCAGGCATGGGCTGCTCTATGTTCTGGGGACAGAGTGGTTACATGATAACATACTTAGGTGAAATGGCCCAACCCTCAGATCTGAATCCCAGGGGGGCTGAGGGGTACTGTTCCTGATCATGGCCTTCATCAGGGCTGCCTTACCTGGGCTTCCCTGCAGACCAAGAAGACATATCATGCATACCACTTGGAGAGCATGAATGCTGAGACCAAACTCCGGGAAGCTGAGCGTCAGGAGGAGAAGCGGTCAGGCCGGAGTGCCCTGCCCGCCACCATGGCTGCTTCTGCCAGCACCACGACTAGTGTCACCACCACTGAGACAGTGCCCCTCAGAAAGAGCTCTCTCAAGAAAGGAGGGCGACTAGTGGAGAAGGTGGGCCTGGAAAGCTGTGGGCCCCTCTCTCCAGCTCTGGTCCCTGGCCTTTGTCCCTACAAGTTCTTGACTGTCCCCAGGGCAAAAAAAGTGTGGGGGAAGAACTTTCTAGTCCTCCAACAAGATTCTTCCTTCCTGGTCAGACCTGATGGCTCTGGGATGTGGAAAGACAATCGTAGTGTCAGGACAGACTGATTCTATCACGTTAGTTCTAAGCATGTTGTCCCATAGCCCTGCCACAGCAGAGAGCTGGAGTACTCTAAGCCTGGAGGACTTTTTCCTAGCTAGCTTCTAAGATTTTAGGAGCAGAAGAACTCAGGATGAGTGAAGGACTGTGTGCCATTCCAAGAAAAGCATTCAAGGAGACCCCATGGAGAGGATGGAGAGGCTCCAAACTAAGTGGAACTGAGGGCAATGGCTTTTGTTTTGTGCCACCCCCATGTGGAGCCTACGTGACTTTCTCATACATTTTCATAGCTCATACCTCTGTCACGGGGTCGGAATACAAATGCCTTTTACTTGGCCATCTGTTTCCAGGTGACCCACTTCCACTTCTCTGGAGAATGACAGTGGGGCATGTTAGGGACTCAAACCAAGACAAGGGTAGGGGTGGGGAGATCAGCCCTTGCCAAAAGATCAGAAGTAGCCACAGAAAAGGTAGGGAGTCAAGACAGGTTCTGGGAGTTGAGTGGGAAACCCTGTGCACAGTAGAGCTGAGCACTGAGGGAGCACCAAGGATTCGTGTATGACATTGTTTTTTTTTGTTGTTGTTGTTTGGGTTTTTTGTTTGTTTGTTTTGTTTATCGAGACAGAGTTTCTCTGTATCTTTGGAGCCTGTCCTGGAACTAGCTCTTGTAGACCAGGCTGGCCTCGAACTCACAGAGATCCGCCTGCCTCTGCCTCCCAAGTGCTGGGATTAAAGGCATGCACCACCACTGCCCCGTGGTATATGGCAGTGTTAAGAAGTTCATGATGTATTAAGCATAAGGAACCTGTGGCACATTGGTCATGCTTTTCGGCAGAGGGAATGGGAACAAATGGTCTCCAAATGGGTGGCCCTGATGTGCTTTGGTGTCTTGAGCAGCGTCAGGCCAAGTTCTTGGAGCATAAACTTAAGTGCACGAAGGCCCGAAACGAGTACCTGCTCAGCCTGGCCAGTGTCAATGCTGCTGTCAGCAACTACTACTCACACGATATTTTGGACCTCATGGATGTAAGTCCTGTGTGGGCAGGCAAATGGGGTCATGGTATTGGAGCTTAAATGCTTGGACCATTGGCTCTGGCTCCAGACCACAACAGTATCTGCTTGCTTCTCCCCAGTGCTGTGATACAGGTTTCCACTTGGCCCTGGGGCAGGCCATCCGGAGCTACACAGCTGCTGAGAACCGCACCCAAGCCTGCCAGATGCAGGGATTGGGCAGCCTGGAAGAGGCTCTGGAGGCTCTGGATCCTCCAGGGGACAAGGCCAAGGTGCTTGAGGTTTATACCATGGCCTTCTGTTCCCCTGAACATTTTGACTACCAGCCCCATGAAGGTGATGAGGTGAGGGTCAGTTTATTCCACCCCTGCTCCTGCTACCCTTACAGCCCAAGCTGATTGCAAAGGGCTTTACATTCTCTGGACTTCATGCTAATGTGGGTCAGTCACATAATTTACACTTTCATAAAACAAAACAAACAAGAAATTCTAGGATGCTGAAATTCAGCCCTTCAGTCCGTGGCCTCTGGCCCATTAGAACAGTTTGCTGTGGCAGTTCACTGAGGGGCTGCCCTCAAACACAGGGCAGCCCCAGCATCCAGATCTTCACCATGGCTGTCCATACACTATACAATGAACACTCTTTGTAGCCATGCGTGCCTTTTATCCTAGCACTGGGGAAACTAAGGCAGAAGGATTACCCTAAGTTTAAGGCTAGCCTAGGCTGCATAATGAAGCCCACAGCTTGGGCTTCAGTGTAAAAATCTGTCTACAAATAGACAAACTGATGACGACAACAACAACAAATTTCATAATAGATACTAGTGAGGAAATATAGAGTGTAGCATCCTCCGTTCTTTCCTCTTTTCCTTCCTCCCTTCCTCCCCTGTTTTCCTTCCTTCCTCCCTTCCTTCCTTCCTTCCTTCCTTCCTTACTCCATTCCTCCCTCCCTTCCTCCTTTCCTTCCTTCCTCTCCTTCCTTCCATTTCTTCCCTCCCTTTCTTCCTTCTTTCTGTCCCTTCCTTTCCTCCTTCCTTTCCTTCCTTCCCTTCCTCCCTTCCTTCCTCCTTTCCTCTCCTTCCTTCCTCCCTTCCTCCTTCCCTCCCTTCCTCTCCTTCCTTCTTTCCCTCCCTCCCTTCCTCCTTTCCTCTCCTTCCTTCCTTCCTCCTCTCCTTCCTTCCTCTCCTTCCTTCTTTCCCTTCCTCCCTCCCTTTCTTCCTTCTTTCCTTCCTTCCCTTCCTTCCTCTCTCTCTCTTCTTTGGTTTTTCAAGACAGGGTTTCTCTATATAACAGCACTAGCTATTCTGGAACTCGCTTTGTAGATAAGCCTAACCTCAAACACAGAGATTCACCTGCCTCTGCACAGGTGGTTGTGAGCCACCTAACATGGGTGCTGGAAACTGAACTCAGGACCTTGGGGTGAACAGCAAGTTTTTTAATGATAAAAGGTAAAACATTATTTCTGCAATTTCCAGGTGCAAAGTTCAGTGATGTGAAGCATCACTGCTATGTGACTGTTACCCTGTCTATTTCTAGACTGTTTATTTTCTTAAACAGAATTTGTCCCTATTAAATATTTAGGTCTCCATTGCTCTCCTTCCAGCTTCTAGAACTCACTGTCCTGCTGTCTCTGTGAACTTGGTTACAACACTGACACATAAAGGTCTCTCATGGCAGTCAGCTTCTACAACATTTGTCTTGTAGGGCCCGGCTCATTCTGTTCCTCAAGGTTCATCTATCCTGCAGCATGTGTCCTTTTTTCATATGACTTAAACATTATGTATTCTTTTGTATTGGTATTTGAAACTTACTGAAGATACAAGTCATCTCCTTGGCAGAGACTGCAGCTCCACTGGTAAAGTGTCTATCTAGCATGTTTGAAGCCTTTGGTTCTCTCCCCAGCACCCCATTAACCTGGCATGGTAGCCATCCTGTCATCCTAGCACTCAGGAGTTGGAGGCAAGCAACAGAGATGTACCCTGTTTCTTCAGGCCTCTTCTTACTCCTCATTTGAGATCTGTGCCCTAGGCTAGTCCTCCTCAGTCCCTGGTACTACCTTCTTCAGGTGGCTGAGATCCAGGTTGAGATGGAACTTCGGGATGAAATTTTGCCCAGAGCCCAAAACATCCAGAGTCTCCTGGACCGAAAGACCCTCGAAACAGAAGAGGCATGAATGGATGCGCCTGGGGTGGGGACAGGCCTTAGAGCTTTCTCTCGGCTTCAGCTGCCCACACAGTTCCTTCCTAGCAGTAGCTTCCCTTTTCTCTTACTGCAGATTTAGGCTTCTTTCTTCCCATGCTGTCCTCTCTCACTGCGTTGGCACTCTCCCTTCAGGTGAATAAGACACTGAAGGCAACACTTCAGGCTCTGCTAGAGGTGGTGGCATCAGAGGATGGGGACATGCTGGACCCTCTGCAGGCCAGCCCTTCCACTGAGTCCCTCAAGTCTACAAGCTCAGACCCAGGCACCCGACAGACAGGCCGCAGACGGAGTCAGCAGCAGGAGACAGAAACCTTCTACTTTACGGTGGGGCTGGACAGGCAGGACAAGGCCATAAAGGGCAGCAGAGGGAAAGGGGGCTGAGTTGGGTTCAAAGTAGGGACTCTTCTTTGGGTTTTCCAGAAGCTGCAGGACTATCTGAGTGGCCGGAGCAAGCTTGCCAAGCTGCAGGCCAAGCATGAAAAGCTGCAGGAGGCCATACAACGAGGTGCGTCCTGCTCCAGACACACCCTTTCTAGGGCCCAAAGCTGCCCTGTCCTCCCTCTAACCTGGCCCATGTTCTTTCCTGACCAAAGATTGTTTGGCATACAGGAACTAACCCAGCATAGGTGTACTGACTTCTCTCCTACCCCTTGGTCCTTTGACTATCCTGAGCTTTCAGTCCAAGCCTCTTCTCTCTGGGGTTAATTGAAGATCTTCAGCCTGAGAGACAGACCAATATTTTCTCCTTTCCAGGTAATAAGGAAGAGCAAAAAACATCCTGGTGAGTCCTTGATGAGGCCTATTTAGAGGTCCCCATCTCCCCTATTCTTACTCCCCAGCTCTAGTTCTACTGCCAGCACCCTGTGGCCTTGCTGGGTTAGGGATGGGAAGACTTCTCCATGGCGTGTTCCCCTAAGAGGCAGCTCCCATTCTTCTCAGGACCCGGTGCACAGAAAGAAAATTCCACAAGAGCCACCATCCCCGTCCTACCTCCCAGTATAACCAGAAACTCTTTGGAGTCGACCTGGAGAAGTTTATCCAGGTATTTGCTTTGCCCCACACTCCAGCCACTGAAGGCTATCCCTGTTGCTTCTGGTCTTTTGCCAGCCTTGGTGGCCCAAGCAACTGCCTAATCCCAGAGCTCTCTAGTCCCAACCTTCCTGGGTGTAGCTCAAGCGCCTCTACCTATGCACACCACTTGCCAGTGCTGCTGAGGGCTCCCTGGGCTTCCTAGTGACCTGTAACAATTAAAGGAAACTATATTTTTGTTATTATTGTTTACTTTTGGTTTTTGAGACAGAGTCACTTTTTTATTTTTATTTTTTGGTTTTTGAGGTAGGGTTTCTTTGTAGCTTTGGAGTCTATCCTGGAACTAGCTCTTGTAGACCAGGCTGGTCTCAAACTCATAGGGATCTGTCTGTCTCTGCTATCTCTGCCTCCTGAGTGCTGGGATTAAAGGCGTGTGCCACCACCACCCAGCATTAAAGGAAACTCTTTTTTTTAAAATAATTTATTATGATTTATTTAACTTTATGTGCGTTGGTGTAAAGTTGTCAGATCCCCTGGAACAGGAGTTACAGACAGTTCTGAGCGGCCATATGGTGCTGGGAATTAAACATGGGTCCTCTGAAAGAGCAGCCAGTGCTCTTAACCTCTGAGCCATCTCTCTAGCCCTCTAAAGGAACTCTTTTTTTTTTTTTTTTTTTTTTTTTTAGGATTTTCCAGACAAGGTTTCTCTGTAGTTTTGGAGCCTGTCCTGGAACTAGCTCTTATCGACCAGGCTGGTTTAAAGGAACTCTTAAGGAACTCAGAAAACCTGGGGCTCTAGGAGCTGGAGAGATAGCTTAGTGGGTAAGAGCACTGACTGGCCTTCCAGAGCATTCCAGGTTCAATTGTCCAGCACTCACATGGCAGCTCAGAACTGTCTGTAATTCCACTTCCAGGGGACCTGACACCTTCACACAGATATAAATGTGGGCAGACACCAATGCACATAAAGTTTTTAAAAATTAAATACATACTTAAAAGAGAAAAAAAGAAAACCTGGGACTGTAACATTTTTAGGGAAAAGGTGTTGAGGATTCTATCCTGTGGTTAGGATCAGCACAAGATGCTTATAGGTCATACTTCTGACCTGTATGACCTTGACAATTCTAAACAGAAAAAAATGCAGGAGAGATCTGAAAGAGCCAGGTGTGGTGGTGCAGCCCATAATCCTAGCACTTAATGGGCAGAGGCAGGAGGATCAGGAGATCAAGGCCAGCCTTAACTATATAGCAAGCATTAGGCCAACCTGGGATTAATGAGGTATTGACTCAAAGGGAAGGGAGGAAAAATAACAGCATCATTTACAACCATCCCATTATGTACCTAGAGCATCCATAAGAATCAGACCATTTAAATGAGCAGATATAAGTTCTGGAGTGTTCTTTGACTGCAGGTCACCATCTAAATTTTGATTGCCTTATTATATTTGCAACTATTTGCAAATAAAAGGTAAAGTGCCACTTATATGGCACCAGCGAATCAATTTCTTCACAGAGATTCCAATAAACTCCACTATAACACTATTAAGAGAAAAGTGATAGACTGGCTAGGGAACTTGCTGTGTGCTAGTAAAATAAATGTGTTCTCTGTTACCAGAGCTCAGGTCAACCTGTGCCCCTTGTGGTGGAGAGCTGTATCCGGTTCATTAATCTCAATGGTAAGTATAGGCTATCTTCTGTCACCCTGGCACTGGGAATTTGTGGGAGAGGGGATTCTGCCTGTCAGCTCCTTATCCTTCACAGGCCTGCAGCATGAAGGCATCTTCCGGGTATCGGGTGCCCAGGCTCGTATCTCTGAGATCCGAGATGCTTTTGAAAGAGGTGAGGACCAATAGATAAGGGTGGCAGTGGCTTCAATAGGCACAAGTAACCTCATTTTACCATGTTACCCTCCACAGGGGAGGACCCTCTGGTGGAAGGTTGTACAGCTCATGACCTAGACTCAGTGGCTGGGGTGCTGAAGCTGTACTTTCGGAGCCTGGAGCCCCCACTCTTCCCTTTGGACATGTTTAATGAGCTGCTGGCTTCAGCAGGTAAGGCCTGAGGCCAGATGGGTAGGAGGGCACCCACTAATGCTAATGGATACAAGTTTACTTGGTCTGCTCTCTTGGGCTGCCTTGGCCACAGAACTGGAGGCTGTGGGAGAGCGCATACAGCCTGTGAGCCATCTGCTGTCCAGACTGCCCAGACCCGTACTAGTGGTTCTGCGATATCTCTTCACCTTCCTCAACCAGTGAGTACTTCTGGGGAGCCAGTTGGCTCTTGGGGTTGGAGGGGGTCACTAGTGCTATAGCTCCCTGCCTGTGACCTGCATATTTCCCCAGCCTGGCCCAGTACAGCGATGAGAACATGATGGACTCCTACAACCTGGCTGTATGCTTCGGGCCCACACTGTTGCCTGTGCCTGCTGGGCAGGACCCTGTAGCCTTGCAGGGCCGGGTGAACCAGTTGGTACAGACTCTTATCCTGCAGCCAGCGCAAGTTTTCCCATCCCTGGCCATGCTGCCAGGCCCCATCTATGAGAAGTGCATGGCACCACCTTCTGCCAGCTGCCTGGGGTATGCTTTGGAGGCTTATTGGGGGAGAGGGAATCTAGTGGAGGGAAACCTGCCTTACTCTGCTTGAAACATCAGGGATGGCCAGTTGGATAGCCTTGCTGGGGAGCCGGAACTGGAGTTGGAAGCTGGGACCACAGCTCAGGAGGATGGTGAGGAGGGATCGAGCAGGGAGGCTCTGCCCCATCCTTTACTCTACCCTCAGCCTGACCATTTCTTCCTGACAGAAGCAGAAGGAGTTGTGGAGGCTGTGGCCTGCTTTGCCTATACTGGCCGCACGGCCCAGGAGCTGACCTTCCAGCGGGGCGATGTACTGCGGCTGTATGCTCGGGCATCAAGTGACTGGTGGCGAGGGGAGCATGCTGGCGTGCAGGGACTTATTCCCCATAAGTACATCACATTACTTGAGGGGTGAGTGAGCTGACATCCTGGGGAGAGTCTCATTGTAGTCTCATTGTATCTGCCTGGAATCTCCTGTCATATTCATGGTTGCTTTTTAGCCTATACTCAACGTAGAGTCTCCAGGCCTTCTTCTTTCTGGAAGTAGTCGCTGACATTCTGCTATGCTCAAACAGGACTTGTTCTAACCAAGGTTGCTGCCTTCCACAACCCTAAAACAAAATCTATAGGCCTGGGTTTCACCCAAACACAACTATTCCCAACTCCTTTGACTGGGGCAGGGGATATTGGCCTCCAAGCTCCAGCCAGGAGAGAGTACAAAGAAAGCCAGTCTTTTCCCTTCCCAGGGATGAAAAGCAGACAGCTAGTTTGCAGACCACGACGGAATCTGTGAGCCAACCAGAGGGCTTCCTGACTTTGGAGTTTACCAATCGGTGAGCCAGGAGAAGACAGGCTTTTGGAAAGACCCCTCAGCCGTGTGTGCTGTTAAAAGCAGCAGGCACCGTGGATCAGAGGCTACCTGCACTGTTAAGCTTGAGGGCATGGGCTCCGGTTTTGGCCACATGGGATTGGGGACGTTGTTGCATAAAGGACTCTAAGTGTGTCCAGAACAGAGTCAGCCCTATTTGTGACTGGGAGGAATTCTAGAGGAATAAGATGGGCACTGCCAGCTTATGTTAAGGATTTCCCAGGGCCATTGCCAATCTTCCTATCTGTGCCTTGTAGGCTGGAATTAGGCATCCCACGTGAGGCTGTGGGTGCCTCTGGGCACAGAGGACACTATTTGGTCCCCACCTCCCCTGAGCGACCTGTGGAAATAGATAAGGTAAGAGCCAGGACTGGCTATGGAACCAGCAGGGGGCGCCTCTTCTACATGGTCTCTGCCCTTCCCAAGGTGAGGCTCATTGTTCTTATCCTTAGTCCCAGTCCAGGGGCACCTGGCGCTAGCAAGTCCAGTCACAATTTAGGGAGGGGCATGGGGGACAAGGGAGAAGAGACAGGGTGGGAGGGACAGGGGTAGAGACACAGAGGCAGAGATAAGAGGGCAGAAGATCATCAGCCCTGCTGTGGTACTCGTGAGCTAGGGAGAAGCCAGACTGTCTAGACTGATGTGGGCTAGGGGCTCCAGGATAGACTTCAAGCCTGGCACCTAGAGCTAGGTTTTGGTCCTTAGCAAGCCAGGGAGAGTAAAAGAACAGATGATAGGGAAGTAGAAGGGACAGCTGACTGAGGTTCTGATGAGTGGTACAACTTGGGGAGTCACCTTTATAAGGTGAGTCCTTTTAGCCCCTGTGAACTGAGCAGGGAATCCCTGAAGATAGATGCTAAGTCTTAGGAAGAGTGTCCCCACTCCTAGGCCTAGGGAGCCTAGTGAAGGCTGGTAAATACACAGACACTAAAGCCTGGCAGCTGGGAGACCCAGGGGAAGCCACTGACCCGGGAGTCCCCAGCATGTTGACAGCCCCAGAGCCCATGGATGGACGCTCTCTTGTCAGCCAGAGAACAAGTAGGAGTGAGGAGAAGGAGAATCCAGGACTCAGAGGGGCCCCTTCTCCAGAACCAGACCACGAAGTTACTGTCCCACAAGCAACACTGAAAGTGACTGGAGGAAGAAAGCTGGAATGAAGTGGGGGAGGTGGCCTGGAGGCTCAAGCAGTCTCTTCTATGGCCCCTGGAGAGAGAGCCTGGCGGCAGTGTAGTAATCAAGGCCTCAGTTTGGGCAATGGAGGAAACTCACTGGGCCCTCCATTTTTCCTTTCTGCTAGGCTGTGGCGCAGAACATGGACTCTGTGTTTAAGGAACTCTTGGGAAAGGCTACTGTCCGCCAAGGACATGGGCTAGCATCTTCAGCCTCCCCCAGTCTAGGAACCCGAAACCTGAAGCCCTTGGCCTGCAGCAGCTTCGGCAAAAACAAAGTCTTCTCCCGGGGACCTGGGGCTCCAGTCTCTCCCTCAGCCTCCCCTCCCCAGGGTCCAGTCTCAACTCGCAAACCGCTCTGAGGCAGTTTACCTCAGCAGTCACCAATCCACCATTTCTGTCTAGGCCTCTTTGAGAAGTAGCAAAGGAAGGAGGCTAGAAACAAGCCCCTCTGTACCTTTGCTGGGAAACCCTGGGCTATGGCTGTGGAGAATGGAAGTTGCAGCAATTCATAAAGATCCTTACACTGGCTGCTGTTGTAATAACCTACACTCTGTTTGAGGGTGCTAAAAGTCCGGTGCAGTGCAGCTCCCAGAGCCTGCACTGCTAGAGGCCAGATACCAAGACAGAAGGTTGAACAGCTTCAACAGCTTCTCCTGGGAAAGAGGGTCCTCTGACATGGAGCTAGCTGCCTCTTGTCATTTGGGGACCTGCTCCCAAAAGTGCAATCTTGGTTGCTCATATCACATGCTCTTGACCATATGTATATTTATAGGTATGGAGGGGTCTTTGTCTTTATCCACCATTTACCTGGTCTGAAAAACCTTTTCCACGTGGAAAATTAACTGCAACTTTTATTAAGGAGATAGACAGAAGGGAGGAATAACGGGAAGTTCTACTAGCCCCATCCTGGTCCTTCCTTCAGCTCCCTGGGATTCTTCTTCACCCACAGGGTACTTGCCAGGATAAGAAGCACAAGCACCTCTGTCCCCTGTTCCCCTTCAGACCTTGAGGCCTCTGTTCCAGTTGCTTCCCATATCTGGCACATAGGAGTCAACTTGAGGGTTTCCTTACAGTCCTGGAACATTCCTTCTTGCGTACCTGAGGACAATGAGACCTAGGGAGGATCAAGGATGTCCAAGGTACCCCTCTCTTGGTACTCCCAGGGCCAAACCGAGACAGTCAGCTACAGGGAGCCTTTGGATGGAAAAAGCCCAGTGATTGCTCAGGAGGGTGTATCCTTGGTCAGAGAAGAGCTGGCCGTGGCACAGGACTCATCTTGAGGCCCCAGGCTGGGTGTGGTGTGCCTCTGAGCACAGCAAAGCAGGCTCCGCAGCTCTGAGGAGATGCTGCTACTGAAGGAAGCATAGATCCAGGGGTTGGTACAGCTGTTAAGGCTGGCCAGCAGCATGAGCAGCACAAAGGGAGGTCCTATGAAGGAGAGAAGAGTCCAGATTGGAGCTTAGGGTGTCCCTTGCTCATGCTAGCAAGCCATGGGGGCACCACATGTGAACCCACCAGTAGGGCATAAAGGTAAAGCAGGTGGAATACCTGAATGTTTATAGCCAGGCCCTTACCTCCCTCACCCCCAGCCTTAGCCACACCCACACCCACTTTCCAGAGGAGCCTCTGGGTCCCACGCTGCCCACAGCTGCACAAGGAAGAAGGGTGCCCAGCACAGCACGTAGACGATCACAATCACCAAAGTCATCCTCACAGTCTTGGCCATGGCTGCTGACACATGGGCTCCCTCGGTGGGACTGCCTGTCCGGTGCCCTCTGCGGCGCCTCCCTGCCCTCTCAGATGGCCCTGGTGCCAGACTGGCATGAATCTCTCTGAAGATAAGAACCTGGCAGGCAGCAATACCCAGGGCAGGTGCTACAAACACCATCAAGGCAATCCAGGTGACGTAGGCACGAAGGCCCCAGGGCTCTGCAAATCTGGCCCAGCAATCAAACACTCCACTGCCATTTCCCACATCTCGTTGAGCAAAAATGAAGAGCTGAGGCAGGCTGAGAAGGAGTGAGAAGGCCCAGGCCACCAGCACTGGCCGGTTCCAGCGAGCCCCACCTCCATGGCGGTATGCCAGCATAGGGCGGCAGATGGCGCGGTGGCGGTCTAGCGTCATGGCCAGGATCATATAGGAGGAGGCATACATGCCCACCATCTGCAGGTACTTGACAGCCCGACACAGGGCATCAGGGCCATGGAAGCGGTCAGTGACATCCCAAGCCAGCTGGGGCAGCACTTGAAACAAAGCCACAGCCAGGTCAGCTAGGCACAAATGACTGATGAAGACGTGCATGGGTGCCCAGCGTCCACGCCGGCCCCGTCGTATTAGGGCTCCCAGCACCAAGCCATTGCTCAAAGCCACAGCCACAAAGATGGTAGAAAGCAGGGCCAGTTCAGCCCGGACTAGCAATGGGTTTCGGTCATCCAGTAGCTCCTCCTGGCTGCTGTTGCTGGGAGAGCTAAGGGGCGAAAAAGGCCCAGGCATAGCTAGGCAGGGGGGAGGGACAAGTTAGTGGGGTGCCCTGTAGGCTCCCTAGAATGAGAAAATTCCAGCGCCAGGGATGGTGGCCTGTGCAGCTGACACCTAAACCCCTTGTTGGTCTTACTGCCCATTTCCTGGCTCCCAGCAGAAGGGACTTCAACCCGCTCACAAGAAAGGGAAAGAGGTTTTAGAAAAAAGGCCTTCTTGACTTCATCAAACCCACCTAGCCCACCTGGCTCATCCAAGCAAGGGGTAGTAGGAACCCAGTGACTGGAACCTTACCGGATATGGTGGACACAAGGAGCATGGTGGGGGTGGCTGCAGGTGACCTGCACACCTGTCACGGGGGCCAACTCGGCCTTCACTCCAGGGGCCAGCCCCGCTGTCCAGGGTCACTGCACAGGATAGAGGTGCCAGGAGGCAGGCACCTCTCTTAAGGTGCGTTCACAGGTTGGAGGTCCAGCCTCTATTTAGGCCTGGACAAGGAATATAAAGAACAATCAGACAGAACAACATATGAAACTCAGATTCCATCCAGGCAGCACGCAAGAGCCAGACTGGTGATTAGGCATCAGAGGTAAACACTAAGATCCCCCTGCCCAACTTGGATAGACCACCATTGGAGGGCTAAGGACTGGACAAGAGAGACCAACTATGCCCTCAGAGCCCTTTTACAGCCCCTTACCTGCTCCAGCTCCTGGGCTTCTGGGCAGCTGGGCAGCAGCGTGAAGGTGGCTCAGCACTCAGATCCCATCTCCATTGTCGGCCCCGCCCCAACCCAGCCTCAGGGAATGACCTGCACAGGAGACTTCCCCCTCCTCCCCTAGCCTCCCGCCTCCCCTAGTCTGGCTGGCCTCCTTTCTCCTTCTACCAGGAAGTAAGTTCCTGTTCTCCAATTTCCCTTTCTGCCCCAGGCTTCCTCGGTCAGTCCCAGGACCACCCTTCACAAGTGCAGGCCCCATCTTAGTTCAGCAGCAGCAGCCTCCATCCTGCCTGCCCCTATTCCACAGGTCCATCTTTCTAGAACATCTGGTACAGCAGTGCTGTGGGAAACTATTTAGTGCAGGACCTCATCTCCTAAGTGGGAAACTGAGGCTGAAACTGACCCAGAATCACTACTTTTTCATGGCAAATCCTGACCTTCTTTAGCCAAGCCAAGCTCCTTCTTTTATCTTCATCTCCCTGTGCCAAAAGCCTGGGGATGGGAGAACCTCTCAGGACCATTCAAGACCCTCCTCCTCAATTAGGGCTGTCTGCCCAGAGATGAAGGACAGGAAGGGAAGGGGTGGAGCTGAGGCTAAACCAGGGCTAATGTACCCATGTGTGATCCAGCTTCCTCTCCAGGAGCCTGTAGGAACCAGGAGCACCTGCACCCTCTTCTTCATGCCCCACCTGTAAGCACCCATTCCAGGAGGAAGAAGGCTTTTCAGACTGATCTCCAGTATAGTTACCTGTTTCTCTCTCTCTCTTCATACACACACCCTCAAATACATGCTTCACCCAACGTGAAGACTCATGCTTTTGTGCACAAACAGCAGGCTCAGGATCCAAGGCCCCGTGTGAAAGAACCTGAGCAGAGAGCTTAGGGACCCAGATGTTTAGGACTTCCTCTCTCCCACACACCCAACTCCTGCCATCTGTAACTCACCAGCTCCTCCTCTTTTCTATGACTCCCTGTCTGTTCAAGTTAGCTCTGTAGACCAGGCTGGCCTCAAACTTACAGAGATCTACCTGCCTCTGCCTTCTGAGTGCTGGGATTAAAGGTGTGTGCCACCGCTGCCAGGCTTTTTTTTTTTTGGTTTTTCGGGACAGGGTTTCTCTGTAGTTTTGGAGCCTGTCCTGGAACTAGCTCTTGTAGACCAGGCTGGTCTCAAACTCACAGAGATCCACCTGCCTCTGCCTCCCAAGTGCTGGGATTAAAGGCGTGCGCCACCACCGCCCAGCTCTGCCCGGTTTATTGTAGCTTTAATTTTTTAAAAAATTTTACTACATTTATTTATGTGAGGTTGGGGAGTATACCCCCCCCTCTCTCTCTCTCTCTCTCTGTGTGTGTGTGTGTGTGTGTGTGTGTGTGTGTGTGTGTGTGTGTGTGTGTGTGTGTGTAAATCAGAGGAAACTTCTGGGAGTCATTTTTCTCCTTCCACCACGTGGATCCTGGGAATCAAACTCAGGTTACCAGGTTTGGTGATAGGCACCTTTACCCACTAAACCATCTTGCCAGCCCATCATTGTTACTCTTTAATTCAGCTTTATAATAGAGAGATATCCACGTCCTTTGTGCTTTATTGGTGTTTGTTGATGTTGCTGAATTTCCCATCTGCACTAAAGAAGAGTGGTTTATCCCGCATGGGGATATAGTGCTCCCTAAATATCAGTTACATTAATTTGCTTGATAATACTGTTCAAATCTATATTCTGACTGATTTTTTTTATTTGATCAATTCCTGAAAAACATATGTTGTAGTATCAAACTGTGTTGGAAGATTTATTTCTAGAGCCCTTTAAAGGGACAAATTTTTACTTTATGTATTGAAAGATTTGGCTTTTAGGTCTTGTTATTTGTCCCCTATAGTGTCCCTCCTACTTCTGGTAACACTCTTTATGCTGAATTCTACTCTATCTGGTATTTGTAAAGCCATAACAGCTTTCCTGTGCTCTGTGCTTTCTTGGTTTATTTTTTTTCTATACTTTGACTTTCAACGTGTATTTATGCTTAAAGGTGCTTCTTGGAAATACCATATAGCTACTTTGTTTAAGGTTGACAGTCTCTGCCTTTTAACTGGTGTGTGATTGTGGCTTTCCAAGGTAGCCCCAACAATAACTCCATCCCACATGTTCTCCTGGAGCCTTGCCACCTCCCATCAAGACATGAAATTTAGCCCTCCCCCTACAATCTGAGTAGATTTGCATATTGCTTGTGATTAAGATAATCTGCCAAAAAGTGCTGCTTGCTTTCTGAGGCTGGGTCAGAAAAATCAAGGCATGTGGTTTCTATCTTATTAGCTGGTATATTCACCCATCACAACCATGTTAGCTGCCCAACTTCCCTACCACCCCATGAGAAGACCTGAGCAGCCATCGCAGAGAGTATAAAGGAGACAGGCCCAGGCAGGCAGCTTTAGCTAGCTCCATTTGTAGCCCTTGTTGGACAACAAGCTTGTAAAAAACCTCCAAGCCAGAATGACTTGGTGAACCCCTCCCAAATTCTTTTTAAGAATATTGATTCTAGCCGGGCGGTGGTGGTGCACGCCTTTAATCCCAGCACTTGGGAGGCAGAGGCAGGCGGATCTCTGTGAGTTCGAGACCAGCCTGGTCTACAAGAGCTAGTTCCAGGACAGGCTCCAAAACCACAGAGAAACCCTGTCTCGAAAAACCAAAAAAAAAAAAAAAAAAAAAAAAAAAAAGAATATTGATTCTACTGGGCAATGGTGGCTTATGTCTTTAATCCCAGCACTCAAAAGGCAGAGACAGGCATATCTCTGTGAGTTCGAGGCCAGCCTGGTCTATAAGAGCTAGTTCCAGGACAATTAAACTCTAGTTCATCATACTAGACATGAATGGACTCATTGCTTTGGTTTGTCATTGGCATCCTATCTGGGGTGAATAAAATGTTTGTTTTTGTCCCCCAGCAAAGTCAAACATTCTGATCTCTATTTGCTCCATTTTTATTTATCTTTTTATCCTTTCTGACATTTGGGAGGACAATTTGAGCCTTTAAAGAGTATATTTTCGGGGCCTGGTAGTGTTGGTACATGCCTTTTAATCCCAGAACTCTGGAGGCAGAGGCAGGTGGATCTCTGTGAGTTCAAGGTCAGCCTGGTCTATAGAGCAAGTTCCAGGACAGGCTCCAAAGCTACCCAGAGAAACCGTGTTTCGAAAAATGAAAAAAAGGTATCTTCTGTTGATTGACTTTCACTTACTATTTATTCGTTTATTTATCTTATAGTGCTGAAGATTGAACCCAGGTCTTTGTACACAATAGGCAAATGCTCTATCTCTGAACAACATCCCCAGCCCCTATTGACATTTTAGTTATCAATTGAATTTGTGTATGCTATGCAAATGTCCTATCACTAAGCCATAGCATCCTCCATCCCAGAAAAAAAAATTCTTTTTTTTTTAAACAGTCTCATGTAGCACTGATGTAGTGGTTTAAATGAGATTGGCCCCATAGGCTCATATATTTGAATGCTTGGTCCCTAGTGTGTAGAATTGTTTGGGAAAGATTAGGAGGTTTGGCCTTGTTGGGGGAGCAGTACCACTGTGGATGGGTTTTGAGATTTCAAAAGTCCATGCCATTTTCTAGTTAGCCTTTTTCTCTGCCTCTCTTTCTCTGTCTTGTGCCCGTGGATCAGATGTAAGTTCTCAGTTACCGCTTTAGGGCTATGCCTACCTGTCTACCTACTGCCATCCTCCCTGCCATGATGGTCATGAGCCTGCCCTCTGAAACTGTAAGCCCCCATTAAACACTTTCTTCTATAAGCTGCTGTGGTCATGGTGTCTTGTGACAGCAATTGAGAAGAAACAGGGATATCATACTAGACTCAGATTTGCTAAGTAGCAGAGGCTAGCCTTAAACACCTTATCCTCTTGCCTTCATGTCTTAGTTACTTTTCTATTGCTGTGATAAAACGCTATGACAATGGAAATTTCTAAAAGAAAGAGAGTATAATTGGGTTTATGGCTCCAGAGGGATAGAATTTATGATGGCCGAGCAAGGTCACATAGGTATGTAGTTAGAGCAACAGCTAACAGCTCACATCTTGATCTGTAAGCAGGAGGCAGAGAGCATACTGGGAATCCCATAAGTCTTTTGAAACCTCAAAGCCTGTCACTAGAGACACATCTCCTTCAACAAGGCCACATTTCCTAATCCTTCCCAGACAGTCTCCAACTGGCAACCAAACATTCAAATATATCATCCTATGGAGGCTGTTCTCATTCAAATCACCATACTTCAAGTGCTAGGATTACAAACATGTGCCACCACACTAGGACATATTTGTCCAGGTTTTTATTTTCTTTTGTTCTTTTTGTTTATTTGCTTGTTTTTGAGACAGGGTTTCTCTGGCTGTCCTAGAAATCACTCTGTAGATAAGGTTGGCCTCGAACTCACAGAGATCTGCCAGCCTCTGCCTCCTGAGTGCTGAGATTAAAGGCATGTGCCACCACTGCCCAGCTTCGTGTTTTGTTTTGTTTTATTTTAAGACAAAGTCTCACGGTGGCCTTGAATTTTTTAATGTAGACCAGGCTGACCTTAAACTCTTAGTCATCCTTCTGTTTTAGCTACCCAAATGCTGGGATTATAGGCCTACCTATAGTACCAGACACAATTTAAAAACTATATGCTGGCTAATTTTATGTCAGTTTGGCACATGCCCAAGTTATCTGAGAGGAAGGAGCCTCAATTGTGAAAATGCCTCTGTAAGCCGACCTGTAGGGCATTTTCTTAATTAGTGATTCATGGGAGCGTTGAGGGAACAAGGTCCTCATGCTCACAGACAGCAGTAAGGAAACCAAAACTGTTAAACTAGCAGGCTTTTCTCTTTAATAAAAGGGATTTACACTTCTTTTCTGTGATTAGATGTAGTTAATAATCTAGCGATCTTTTGCAATCTATAGAGCCAGGCCTCATTCAAATCCCCGAGACATTATATTTATCCCAGACTTGTGAGCATTGTTTTTCAGTCAATAGAACCTGTTCTTTTTTTAAGATTTATTTATTATGTAAATAAGGGTTTTACCTCCATGTATGCCTGCAGGCCAGAAGAGGACACTAGATCTCATTACAGATGGTTGTGACCACCATGTAGTTGCTGGGAATTGAACTCTGGACCTTTGGAAGAGGCTCTTAACCTCTGAGCCATCTCTCCAGCCCAACAGAACCTATTCTTAAGAAAGAGGTTCCAACTGGGCAGTGGTGGCACACGCCTTTAATCCCAGCATTGGGGAGGCAGAGGCAGGTGAATCTCTGTGAGTTTGAGGCCAGCTTGGTCTACAGAGTGAGTTCCAGGACCTAAAAAAAGAAAGAAGGAAAGAGATCCCATATACTTTGCAAAAGAGTCTACTATTATGCTTATTCCAGACCCTTTCTCTCTCTTTTTAAAATTAATTTATTCTTATTTTATATATTGATGTTTTGCCATGGATGTTGGATCCCCTGAAACTGGAGTTATAGACAGTTGTTAGCTGCCATGTGGTTACGGGGAATTGAACCCAAGTCCTCTGGAAGAGCAGTCAATACTCTTAACTACTAGGCCATCTCTAGGCCCTTCCTCTCTCTCTATCTTTTTTATTTTTATTTTTTGGGTTTTTTTATTGATATTTATTGAGCTCTACATATTTCTCTGCTCCCCTCCCTGTCTCTCCCCTCCCCCAAGGTCCCCATGCTCCCTATTTACTCAGGAGATCTTGTCTTTTTTTTACTTCCCATGTAGATTAGATCTGTGTAAGTCTCTCTTATAGTCCTCATTGTTGTCTAAGTTCTCTGGGGTTGTGGTTTGTAGGCTGGTTTTCTTTGCCTTATGTTTAAAAACCACCTATGAGTGAGTACATGTGATAATTGGCTTTCTGTGTCTGGGTTACCTCACTCAAAATAATGTTTTCTAGCTCCATCCATTTCCCCGCAAAATTCAAGATGTCGTTATTTTTTCTGCTGTGTAGTACTCCATTGTGTAAATGTACCAATTTTCCTCATCCATTCTTCGGTCGAGGGGCATTTAGGTTGTTTCCAGGTTCTGTCTATGACAAACAATGCTGTGTGAACATAGTTGAGCACATGTCCTTGTGGCACGATTGTGCATCCTTTGGATATATACCCAAAAGTGATATTACTGGGTCTTGAGGAAGGTTGTTTCCTAATTGTCTGAGAAATCGCCACACTGACATCCAAAGACGTTGTACCAGCTTGAATTTCCACCAGCAATGCAGAAGTGTTCCCTTTACCCCACAACCTCTCCAGCATAAGTTGTCATCCGTGTTTTTGATCTTGGCCATTCTTTCAGGTATAAGATGGAATCTCAGAGTTGTTTTGATTTGCATTTCTCTGATGACTAAGGATGTTGAACATCTCCTTAAGTGTCTTTCAGCCATTTTAGATTCTTCTGTTGAGAGTTCTCTGTTTAGGTCTTTACTTCATTTTTTTTATTGGATTATGTGTTCTTTTGGTGTCCAATTTCTTGAATATTTTGTATATTTTGGAGATCAGACTTCTGTCTGATGCGGGGTTGGTGAAGATCTTTTCCCATTCTGTAGGCTGTTTTGTCTTGTTGGCCGTGTCCTTTGCTTTACAGAAGCTTTTCAGTTTCTGGAGGTCCCATTTATTAATTGTTTCTCTCAGTGTCAGTACTGCTTAAGTTATATTTAGGAAGTGGTTCCCTGTGCCAATGCGTTCAAGTGTACTTCCCACTTTCTCTTCTATAAGGTTCAGTGTGGCTGGCTTTATGTTGAGGTCTTTGATCCATTTGGACTTGAGTTTTGTGCATGGTGATAGATATGGGTCTATTTTCATTTTTCTACATGTTGATATCCAGTTATGCCAGCACCACTTGTTATATATGCTTTCTTTTTTCCATTTGATATTTTTTGCTTCCTTATCAAAAGACCCTTCCTCTCTCTCTCCCTTTTTTTAAATATAAGGCACAGTGTTTACTAAAGGCATGAAGTGGGGGGTCTGAGGACAGGGGTACTCTCCACCCTGAACCCAGACTCCTCTTCTGGCCACCCCACCCTCATACCACCAGGGGAAGAGCTGTTAGCGCCAAAGGAGGGTGGGTGCCCCACCTGTGGGGGAAGTATCAGGCTGGGGAACAGGCTGAGTGCCATCTAGTCCCAGGAAGGCAGGCCTAAGCACCCCCAGGCCAGCTGCTACCTCAGAGGTACTTCTTTTTTTTTCATTGATTTTTTTTCAAACTTTTATTTTATTTTTTCCTTTTATAAATAATACCATTCAAAATTTCCACCTCCTCCCCTCCTCTCATTTCCCTCCCACTCCCCCACACACCCTCCCCCCTCCAGTCCTAAGAGAGGGCAGGGTACCCGGCCCTGTGGGAAGTCCAAGGCCCTCCCCCCTCCATCCAGGTCTAGGAAGGTGAGCATCCAAACAGACTAGGATCCCAAAAAGTCAGTACATGCAGTAGAATCAAATCCCAGTGCCTTTATCAATGGCTTCTCAGTCAGCCCCCATTGTCAGCCACATTCAGAGAGTCCGGTCTGATCAAATGCTTGTTCAGTCCCAGTCCAGCTGGCCTTGGTGAGCTCCCATTAGATCAGTCACACTGTCTCAGTGGGTGGGGACACCCCTCGCGGTCCTGACTTTCTTGCTCATGTTCTCCCTCCTTCTGCTCTTCATCTGGACCTTGGGAGCTCAGTCCAGTGCTCCAGTGTGGGTCTCTGTCTCTATCTCCATCCATCGCCGGACGAAGGTTCTATGGTGATATTCAAGATATTCATCAGTGTGGCTATGGGACAAGGCCAGTGAACCCAAAGAAAAACATATATAGATCCTCCTGGAAATTGGAAGCAGACAAGATTGCTGGGAAAAAGTTGGGAGCACGGAGGTGGGGTGGGGGGTACAGGAAAGGAGGAGAGAGAAGGGAGAAAGGGAGGATTGGGGAGAGCTTGGGGGAGTGGGATGGTTGAGGTGGAGGAAGGGTGGATATGGGAGCAGGGAAGAAGATATCTTAATTAAGGGAGCCATTTTAGGGCTCTAGAGGGGATCCCAGGTGTCCAAGGGGATGTCCCCAGTTAGGTCGTTGGGCAACAGAGGACAGGGTGCCTGAACTGGCCTTGTCCCATAGCCACAGAGGTACTTCTTATACCTTCTCCAAAATGTCCTTCTTGGAGGGGCCCAGGCTCCGAGAGAGGGGCTCCCCTACCAGGGTTTCTTCTTATTCCTCATATTGTTTCACCTCACCCTTGTTCTTCTACCTCACGATTCATAGTACTGCCCCCAGAGGAGGGAGCTCTGAGCCGAGCGGCAGGGCTTAGCCCATCTGCAGCCAGGCAGGCACTAAGTCCAAACAGGGGCCGACCAAAGGGAAGGAGAGGCAGGGTAGGCGGCTACTTCACACCAACTGCAGCCTGAGGGATAGGAGGGTTCTGCCCTGTCCTCCCAGCCCCCAGGCAGCCCCTGCTCCTTGGCACAGGGGCAGCCAACATCACAGGACATCGCCCTCCTCCATACTGAAGCTGCTCCAGCGGCTGCCTGCCTTGGAGGCCTCAGGGGACATGGTAGAAAAGAGGGGGTCGGAGGCCAGGGGTAGCAGGGAGTCATCTAGGAGCATTAAGTCCAGATCCTTCTTGGACAGGTTGGGGAACGGGGAGCCATGCTCTGTCCCCAGGGGATCATGGTAGCCTGTGGGCCCCTCATCACCCCCACCCCCAAAGCTCAAACTGTGACTGAAGTCCAGGTGATGAAAAGGGTACTGTGGCTGGGTGGCTGGGGGCAGTGGGGCCTGCGGAGGGAGAGCAGGCATCGGCTCAGGGTCAGAGACCTCAGGCCCCAGCATGAGAGCCTCCCGTGGGCCATCTTCACTGGGTAGTTTCTGCTTCACCACCTGTTGGGCCAGCTCAGCCATGTTCACGCCGGATGGCGTTGTAGTGGGGAGGCCGTGGACCCGCGCCTGCATCTCCAGCTCCTGGATGCGAAGCCAGAGCTGCTTGTTGGTCATCTCTAGGCGCCAAGAGTGGTTCTCCAGTTCTCGGGATTTCTGCAGATCTTTTTGCATCCTCTGGATGTAATCCATAGAGGCCTTGAGAATGATGCCCTTATTCCAGCTCACGTCCAGGTCATTGGCCTTGGGGATCAGCATTCCCAGCTTGTTGATGCGGTCATTGATGTTGAACCTGTGTCTCCTCTCAACTACAGATTAAGATTTCAGAGGGCATGGTTAGAAAGGTGGAACCCACCTAAGAGAAGCCCCCAACCTAGGATGGTAGGCACCCCATAGAAAATCTTAGTTTAGAATAAAAGGGACTCAAGCCTCAGTGTGGTGCTTTAATCCCAGCACTTGGGAGGCAGAGGCAGGTGGATCTCTGTGAGTTTGAGGCCAGCCTGGTCTACAAAATGAGTTCCAGGACAGCCAGGGTTACATAGAGAAACTCTGTGTCAAAAAAACAAAAAAGAAAAAATAAAAGAAAAAGGAAGGAGGGATAGAAGGAGGGAGAGAGAGAGAGAAAAGAAAGAAAGAAAGAAAGAAAGAAAGAAAGAAAGAAAGAAAGAAAGAAAGAAAGAAAGAAAGAAAGAAAGAGAAAGAGAGGAGCTGGAGAGATGGCTCAGTGGTTAAGAGCACTGACTCCTCTTCCAGAGGACCCAGGGTTCAATTCCCAGCACCCACATGGCAACTCACAACTGTCTGAAGATCCAGTTGCAGGGGATCACCTTCACACCAATGCACATAAAATAAAGTTAAATAAACCATTAAAAAAAGACACCAACAAGACCTTTAAAAAAAGAAGGAAAGAAAGGAAAGAAGGAAGGAAGAGAGAGAGAAAGAAAGGGACCTGCAGGTTGGGATTGGCAGCTGAGGAGGGTCTGACCCTTCCTCTCTTAACCCCTTATCCTGAGCATTGCTTCTCAGTCAATAGAACCCATTTTTATGGAAAAGGTCACCAGTACTTTACAAAAGACATGTACTTTGCAATGCAGTTTCAATGTAGTCCTGCCTTAAGCTTTATTGTGATAATTGTCACTAGGAAACTTTTTTCCAAAGTTGTACTATACTTAAATATGTAAAAAATTAACTGCTCAGGGTCAGACTCTCTGTGTAACAGTCCTGGCTATCCTGGAACTCAGTCTGTAGACTCAGTCTGTAGACCGCTTGTCTCTGCCCCTCAAATGCTGGGATTAAAGGCATGCACCACCAGACCCAGCTAGATTCTGGAAGTTTGAACCAACCTGAACTAAGTCATATTGAACAGGATTTCCTTCTTGCCTCATGCAGATAATTCCTCTGCCTGCCATAGCATTTATTGGGACCTCCACAATGGGGAAAGGCACATCCCATTTGGTTGGGTCACCCCTAGGCTGGTGGTCCTGGGTCCATTAACAAAGCAGGCTGAGCAAGCTATGATGTGAGCAACTCAGGAAGTAGCACTTCTGCTTCCAGGCTCTCTCAGATTTGAGTTCCTGCCTTGGCTTCCCTCAGTGAACTATAACTCTGAATAAATAAACCAAATAAACCCTTTCTTTTCCAAAATGCTTTTGGTCGTGGTGTTTCATCACTGCAATAGTAACCCTAAGTAAGACAGAAATCAGTTTGTGGTGTGTTTTGTTTCCTTTTCATTTGCTTATTTTTGAGGATCTTGCTGTATAACTCTGGCTAGCCTGGTACTCAATATATAATCCTGGCATGCAATGTATAAAATATAGATGCCCTCAAATTTACAATTATGTACCTGCCTGAACCCCCAAGCATCTAGGATTAGAGATGTGAGCTCTCATGCTTGGCTTAGAAAAGAGTATGTATCTAACTGTATTTTCTCTTTCATGTGGCCAGGATAGAGGCTTTCCTCAGAAATCTGATGATCTTTGGCTATTTTCTCATGTTGGTCATGGAAGCACAGGCTTATAAACCTAGCTCCTCAAGAGGCTAAGCATAGCCTGGCAACTTAGTGAGAGAGCACCTGTCTCAAAATAAAATATTAAGAAAGGCATAGTAGTGAATGCCTTTAATCCGAGCACTCTGGAGGCAGGGGCAAGAGGATCTCTGGGAGTTTGGAACCAGTCTGGATAACCAGGGCTACACAGGGAAACTCTGTCTCAGAAACAAACAAAACAAACAAGCAAATAACTAAACACATACTAAAAATAGGGTGAGTGGGGGTAGTGCAGCAAGGGTCTGATGACCTGAGTTTGATCCCCAGAACCTAGGTAAAGGTAGAAGAAGAGAGCTGAGTCCACAAAGTTGTCCTCTGACCTCCATAAACATGCTATGGCATGTGTGCTGCCTTGATCGTGCACATATAATAATAAGTAAAAATGTCTTAGAAGATGGCTAAGGATAGAGTTCAGTGGTAAAACATGTACCTAGAATGTGCTAGGCCTTGGGTTTACTACTGAGTACCAAATGAAAGAAAAAGAAAACCAAAAGGAATTCCTAAAGAACTTACTGGGAAGAAGGGGCCTGCAGAGCCTGAGCTGCACTGCAGCAGGGCTGTTCCTTTGGAATTCTGGCACTCAGCTTCCCATCATTGTAACAAATACTTGATAGTGAATTTGGAAGAATGAAAGGGTTATCTAGGTCCACTGTTTCAGAGCTTTTGACCCTTCATTGATTGACCCATTGCTTTGTGACCTATGGTGGGAGTGCTGTAGGAAGTCTTATAGCCAGCAGGTAACCACTGGAAGAACAACACAGGAGCATGTAGTAGGACGAAACCACTGACCATACAGTTGGTTGCAAAACTGAGGAAGGGTCTGGAACTTCTCTTTCCCTCTTAGAAAGTAATTCTTAAAATTTAAATTGTATTTTGGTGGAGTGAGACTGCTTGGTTATTCCCGGCTGCTCAGCCCAGGAATAATAACACAAAAACTGTATTAATTAAATCACTGCTTGGCCCATTAGCTCTAGCTTCTTATTGGCTAACTCTTACATCTTAATTTAACCCATTTCTATTAATCTGTGTATCTCCACGTGGCTATGGTTTACTGTCTATAAGTTCTGGCGTCCCTGACGGGGCTACATGGCTTCTCTTTGACTCCATCCTCCTTCTATCTTGCTATAGGCCAAGCCAGTTTCTTTACTCATTAATGGTAATCACAGTATACAAAGGGGACTCCCACATCAGTATTTATTATTTGTTCATTCATTTACTTATAGTCACGTGTATGAGTGTTTTACCTGCATGTATATCTGTGTGCTATGTGTATGCAAAGCCCATGAAGACCAGAAGAAGGTTTCAGGTCCCTAGGACTGGAGTTACAGATGGTTGTGAGCCACCATGTGGGCACTTGAAATCAAACCCCAGTCCTCTGGAAGAACAGTTAGTGATCTTAACTCTGAGCCATCTCTCCAGCCCCTCTCTCCCTTTTGAGGGTGTGCTTTCAATGTATGGAACACTTCCCAGTGGGTCCAACCACTTCCCAGAATCCCATGTTGGAAACTAAGCTTCTAAGCTTTTAACACAGAGACCTTTGGGGACCAGTCTATAACAAGTTTCATCAGTGTTGTTTTCAGATCCCGTGCCTTGGGGTTAGTCCCAAGGAAGATCTTTAGGCTAATGCCTGAGGCGGGCTGGCTGCTTGCACTTAAGGAACTAAATGGACCAAAACTCAATAGAGCATCTGTTTAGCCCTTAGATTGTGCTTGAAGGATTGATCCAGACTCAGGAGTGGAAGGGAGCTGCAAAGAATGGAAAGGAACAGCATGAGGCTAAGGACAGAGGATAAACATTTGAGATGAACAGGTTAAAGCAATTGAGGCAGAAAGAGGAGGACGCTGATATGAAGTTAACATAGTTTGGGAATGCTGAGCATGGTGGGGCAAATCTGTAATTCCTAAACTTGTGAGGCTGAGTCAGAAGGATGATGAGTTCAAGGCTAGCCTGGGCTACATGAGACTCGTCCTCAAAACAAAACAACAGCAAGCAAGAGATAAAAGAAAACAAAGGAAAGACTGTGCCAGCCAGACAGACACAGTGAGGGGGAGCTGGGCACAGACAGGAGGCAGAGGCAGGCAAATCCTGTGAATTTGAGGCCAACCTGGTATACATAATGAGTTCCAAGCTAGCCAGGGCTATGTAGTGAGACCTTGTATCAAAAAAAAAAAAAAAAAAAGCCAAAGAAAAGAGCTAGAGAGATTGCTCAGGGCTTAAAAGCATTAGTTGCTCTTGCAGAGGACCTAGGTTCAATTCCCAGCACCCACAACCATCCTTAACTCCAGTTCTAGGGTATCTGATGTCCTTTTGTGACTTCTTCAGGAACAGCACACACATGGAGCAGAGATATACTTGCAGGCAAAACACTCAGACAAGTACATCAAAGGCATGCACCACCACTGCTCAACTTGACGTATTCTTATGAATGCCCAGCCTTAGCTTGGTTTGTTTCCAGTCAGATTTTCTAACTTAAATTATTCCATTTTTCTTTAACTACATTTTGCCTCTAGGCTTTTTACCTTTTTTTATTCTATTTATTTTTCTCTTTTCTTTTCTCTTTCTTCCTTCCTCTCTCTTTCTTTCTTTCTTCCTTCCTTCCTTTCTTTCCTTTCTCCATGGCTGACTGGGGTGGCTGGCC
Source organism: Microtus oregoni (assembly GCF_018167655.1). NCBI lineage: Eukaryota > Metazoa > Chordata > Mammalia > Rodentia > Cricetidae > Microtus > Microtus oregoni. The sequence continues at coordinate 735,559 of NW_024543954.1, read as the reverse complement.
CCTGGTGTCTTCTCTCCTTCTCCTTTTCTCAGTCCTCCCTCCCTTCCCTAGGTTTCTCCTATTTATTCTCTCTGCCTGGCAGCCCCACCTATTTCTCTCTCCTGCCTAGCTATTGACCATTCAGCTTTTTATTAGATCAATCAGGTGTTTTAGGCAGGAAAAGTAACACAGCCTCAGAGTTAAACAAATGCAACATAAAAGAATGCAACACATCTTTGCATCATTAAACAAATGCTACACAACAATCCCTGTCCCTGGAGGGACAGGATTATGTTCAGGATTATGGCTTCAGGCTTCACTTGAAATTCCAAGGAAAGGCTGGATTTGTTTAGTGTGGGCCAGGGTCTAGAGAAGAGCTTTGTGCAGAAGTTTGCAATAGTCAAAGCAGTAGTATTTGAGATCAAGGGCAGGGAAACCTAGCACAGTATAAAGGCAGGACAGATATTATGTGAAAGGCAATACCCAGGGACAGCTCTGAAGAGAGAGATGTCAGGGCCTTTCATCTCTGAGGTACAAAGGGAGATTCTAGGCTAGCAGAGGGGTTGACCAGCACTTCATGATCCTCCTAGATTTCTGACTATTAGAAATTAGAAACCTAGAAAGGGGCTGGCAAGATGGCTCAGTGGTTAAGAGCACTGCCTGCTTGTCTAAAGGCCCTGAGTTCAATTCCCAGAAACCACATGATGGCTCACAACCATCTGTAATGAGATCTGCTGCCTTCCTCACACATCTATACAAAATAAGTCTCTAAAGACCCATACTATGTATGTACACATTCATGAATGCATACGTGTACACATTAATGCATGCATCTGCACACACACACACACACACACCTCTTTCTTTCTTTGGTTTCTTTTGTCTTTTGAAAGAGTCTCATGTATCCAGTTGGTCTTGAATCTAATATGTAGCCAAGGTTCATTCTACAAATTCTAATCCTCTTGCCTTCACAGCCTGAGTGCTAGGGTTCTAGGCATGCCGCCCACGCTACCAGGTTCATAAAGTACCGGGACTTTAACCTGGGGCCTTGTGTGGAATAGGCAAGTCCTCTTCTAAGGAGAGCACATCACCACTTCTTACATCACACTTCCTTTGTTTTTCCAGACAGGTTCTCCTCATGCAGCCTAGGCTGGCCTCAAATTTGCGATTTACCTATCCCAGCCACCAGAACGCTGGTATTGCTGGCACATGCTGCCACACTTGAGGTGCCACCCTGTGAGAGGAGTATCAGGGGATTTGTAGACCTACATTATAACCCGCAGAGCTGACATATTTAACTTTACACTTTGTTAAGAATGCATGTTACAGACTGGAGAGATGGCTCAGCAGTTAAGGGCACTGGCTGCGCTTCCAGAGGACCCAGGTTCAACCCCCAGTACCCACATGGCAGCTCACAACTGTCTGTACTCCAAGACCCTGACACCCTCATACAGACATACATGCAGACAAAATAAAATTTTTAAAAAATCAAAAAACAATGCATGTTTGTAACAAGTTTTTCTCTGTTCCTCCAGCCAGCTCCCAAATAATGACACAAAGAGTTATTGTTATTAATTTAAAATCTCAGTCTTAGCTTAAGCTTTGTAGCATTTATAAATTAAATTAACCCACTATATTTTTTATTAATCTATGTTCTACCACATGGCTTTTACTTCTCTCCCATTCTGTTTGTCTAACTTCTTCTGTGTCTCCTGGCATCTCTCACACCTAGATTTATCTCCTACTTCCTGTCTCTATCTGCCTGGAAGTCCCACCCATATCTCCTGTCTAGTTGTTGGCTGTTCAGCTCTTTATTAAACCAATCACAGTAATATATCTTCACACAGTGTACAAATAGCCCATAATGTATGTTACAAGCTGGGTGTTGGTGGCGACACCTCTAATGTTAGCTAGCAGTTGGGAAGCAGAGGCAGACAGATATCTGTGAGTTCAAGGTCAGCACATAACTAAAAATAATAAAATAGCTGGGTGTTGGTGGTGCACACTGTTTTGGAATATTCCTTTACACTGTGTGAAGATTTGTCACTGTGATTGATTTAATAAAAATCTAAATGGCCAATAGCTAGGCAGGAGGTAATAGCAGGAACTTCTGGACAGAGAGAGCTCTGGAAAGAAGAAAGGCAGAGTTACAAACCAGATGCAGAGGGTCCAACATGCAAGAGGAGAGGCAGAAACCATAAGTCACATGACAGCACAGAGATGCTTAGAAATGGGTTAATTTAAGTTATCAGACCTAATGGGAGAAGCCTAAGCTATAGCCTGTGCTTTCATAATTAATAATCAGTTTCAATGTTATTTTTGTGAGCTGGCAGCCCAAAGAAAAATCTGTTTATAGCACACCTATAATTTCAGCACTTGAGAGGCAGAGGCAGACAGATCTCTATGACTTTGAGGTCAGCCTGGTCTATGAAGTGAGTTCCAGGACAGCCAAGACTATACAGAGAAGCTCTGTCTCAAAAAAATCCAAAATAATAATAATAAATAAGATAATAATAATAATAAATTTTAAGAAAAATCCAATTTGCTTGGTGTGGTGGCACTCACCTTTAATCCCAGCACTCAGGAGGCAGAGGCAACCAGATCCCTGTGAGTTCAAGGCCGACCTGGTCTACAAGGCAAGCTCCAAGACAGCCAAAGATGTTACACAGAGAAACTGTATCTTGAAAAATCATAAACAAACAAACAAATAATAAGAGTGCATGGCAGTAACTTCAATAACTACTAAAAAATTCATACAGTGCTTAAAAGCAAGGAGATAAGAAATTTAATCCAGGGGCTGGAGAGATGGCTCAGAGGTTAAGAGCATTGCCTGTTCTTCCAAAGGTCCTGAGTTCAATTCCCAGCAACCACATGGTGGCTCACAACCATCTATAATTGGGTCTGGTGCCCTCTTCTGGCCTGCAGGTATACACACAGACAGAATATTGTGTACATAATAAATAAATATTAAAAAAAAAGAAAGAAATTTAATCCAAGATGACCAAGAGGGTGTACTTGGGTCTGTTCTCTGTCTTCATTCTTGCCTCTTTACTTATTTATTTAAAGATTTTATTTAAAATTTAATTACCTCTGTGTGTGTACACGTGTGTGTGCACGCATGTGTGTGTGTGATATCAGTGCAGATGTCAGCAGAGATCAGAAGAAATTATCTGATTTCCTTGAGCTGATGTTCCACACAGTTGTGAGCCGCCTGATATGGATGCTGGAAACTGAACTCAGGTTCTCATGTAGGCCAGGCTGGCACCAATTGTTTTATATACCTTGAATTCCTGAGTGTTGGATTAAAGGTTAAATTAAAACAAAAAACTCAGAAAACAAACAAATAAAAATCACTCCCCCCCCTTCAAAAAAAAGCCAGTTGCGGTGGCACATGGCTTTAAACCCAGCACTCGGGAGGCAGAGGTAGACAGGTATCTGTGAGTTTGAGGACAACTAAGACTGTTACACAGAGGAACCCTGTCTCAAAAAACAAAACAAAACAGAATCAAAACACAAAAGAAAAATCAAATAGTCAAAAACCTTCCTGAAAGTATATACCTCAAAAGAGTCAACTTTTTTGTAAGTTGTATTTCAACTGATTTTTGAGGGGATTTTTCCTTTCTGTTTTATGGAAGAACTGAGAAAAAAACTGAGGGCCTCATGCATGTTAAGCAATCACTCTCCCACTGAGTCACAGCCCTATCCCTAAAGTTGATTTTTATTTCATTTTACTTTTGTTTTTTTTTTTAATATTTATTTATTTATTATGTATACAATATTGTCTGTGTATATGCCTGCAGGCCAGAAGAGGACACCAGACCCCACCACAGATGGTTGTGAGCCACCATGTGTTTGCTGGGAACTGAACTCAGGACCTTTGGAAGAACAGGCAATGCTCTTAACCACTGAGCCATCTCTCCAGCCCTTTACTTTTGTTTTTTGAAGCAGGTTCTTGCAATACATCCCAGGCTGTCCTCAAACTCACTAAATAGCCCAATTTGGTGTCAAACATAAGGCCCTCCTGTTTCACCTCCCTGATTAATTTTTTTTAGACAGGCTCTCACTATATAGACTTGACTCATTAGGAACTTGCTTTGTAAACCATGCTGTCCTGCCTGCCTCTGCCTCCCAAGTGCTGATTTTTAAATGACAAAGATTTTTTTGGGAGATGAAATAAAACCTGTGTCTAACTTTGTATACAGCATTGGGTGTGGTGAACCACCACCTGTAGTCCCAGCAGGCAGAGGCAGGGGGATGTAGGTTTAAAATGAACCCAGGCTATAGAGTGAGTTCCAGGACAACATCAACCCTAAATTAGGTCGAGCTCAGGCTTGGATGCAAACTGGGAGTAGGGCAGTAGAGGAAGCAGCTGAAGAGGAGAGGCCAATTTTGTGGCCTATCGCCCTTACATCAGTGCAGTTAGGAAGCTGTTCTCAGCTCAGTGCCTCATGGAAAATACCCTTCTCTGCCCAACCCAAAAGGCCTCTGGCTTCATGACCCAGGCAGGTGCAGCAGTCTCTTCTGCTGTTTCCTGAAGTCTTGAACTAGTGGTGCTTCTTGAGTACTTTTTGAGCTTCATTCTGAATCCTTCTGCACCAAGTGGTAGAAGCGTCGGCACCCTCTGAGCTCTCTGCTCAGGCCTCCGTCTTCACTCAAATGCCTCTTCCTTAAGACTCCATCGAACTCGGCATCCAGACCTTCACAGAGGGCTGGTGGGGCGCCCCCAAGTTTTTTTTTCTTTCATGAGAAAAGAAGGTGGCGGGGAGGTGGTCCTATGGGGGAGGGAGACCAGGCCAAGTGCCCAAAGTGATTTCATGGGAACAGGGCACTGCACCACTAGGGGAGTGTTAGCAGGCTGAGCAGAGGGCCTATGGAATGCTTCACTGAGTAACAGGCATGCCCATAAAAATACCGTAGCTACCAGGGCTGCAATCTGCCATCTGGGCCCTAGGCCTTCCTTGCCCCCAGGCTTCAGCTAGCTGGACTTAGTTTGGAATTCCAGCCCCCTCCACTTTGCCTCGCTTGGGAGGTCACAGCCATGAGCCTGGGAGGGGGCGCCACTGGGAAGAGCTCCATCTTTCCAGAAGCTTTTTTCCTCAAAGAACTATAAGTGGAAGTAGAGAGGGCAGGAAAGGTCACGAAGAGGCCAATCCTGAGGACAAAGAAATTAGGCACTAAGCATGCTGGAAGTGGGAGTAGGGGGTTGCAGGTCTAAGAACGCCCTCTCTGCGACCTTTTTCTTCTGGGCTACGCTGGGGCCCGACGTTTGGTAGGTAGGGACTGTGGCTGTGCGGGAACATGCCCCGCCACATCTCCTTCACAGGCTGGAGACTCAGGTTCACGCGCACATCCTTGAAAGATCCTGGCCTCGAGTCCTGGCTGAGCAGGGGTTTGAAGAACTGCCCGAGGTTATGGGTTTCTGCACTGCACTAAGGGCGTGGAGACGTTCAAACGCCTGACCAGGGCGCGGCACGCACCTAATTGTGTACGAGTTCCCATCACTGGCCAGCATCCTCCATGGCTAAGTGGAGGCGGGGCAATCTGGTTCACAGCCTGGATCCTCTCCCCATTGCCCAGCCCAGGGATCCCAAGAATATTCCTGCCAACGATTCCCAGTCCAAGGCTCCAGGGCGGCGGGGATCCCCGATGGTGAGGTTGGGGTCACTTTGGTCTCTGGGGTTCAGGATTACGGAGCTCCTGGATAAAGATCCTGAGGGGGTCCCAATCACGCCCAGGGCTCTGCGGCTGGGTTCCAATGAAACAAGGAGCGAGGGTGTGGCGAGGCGGGGCCTGCTGGCCTGCTGCGGGGGAGGTGATCTCACTCCCCCTCCTTTCTCCCCCCCCCCCACGCGCTCCTCTTCCCCTCCCCTCCCTTCCACGCACGCCGCCCCGCCCGCCGCTGCCTCCGCAGCAGCAGCAGCAGCAGCAGCATCCGCGTCGGCAGCGGAATCACGGAGGCGCTGGGTGTCGAGTCCAAGGCCGGCGTGCGTAGGGGCTAGGCTGGCAACCCGAGCGGCGCAGGTAAGGCGGGCTGGTTTGTCCCCTTGGCCGAAGCAGCGACCATTCTACGTTCCAGATATAACCCTGCCTCTGGCAGAGGTACAAGCGGGTTTTGTACTGGCCTCGGTAGAGGACAGGGAGGCTGGAGCCCCACCCATACTAGGCACCGGGCTCTGGGCACTGCAGTCTGGAGTGGGATAGGGCAAAGTGGCTAGGTGCCAGAGCCCGACAGGTGAGGAGTAACTGGGCGGCACCTCAAAAGCAGGCTTAGGGAGGGGCACAAGGGTGGTCAGACAGGTTCTGTATGGGCAGGTGGGGCTGAAGTTGGCATATCCCTATGGGTGTGTGCGTGTGTGAGGAAAGCAATGTGAACCCAGCAAAATGTCCCTCTAACCTAGTCGACCGTCGTGGGGTGTGGCTCTGGGCGTGGCTGCTCCTCATACCCCCCCCCCCCCCATTTAAGGTCCTGTGTGCTGGAATAACCCAGTGTCTAGCAGGGTATGAGAGACACTGAGCAAAGCTCCTGGCAGTGGGGGAAAGAGAGGGAAGAGGAGGGCTGGGCGCTGCCTGCTCCTCTGCCCCAAGGTGGGGAGGGGGCTTTGTTCTTCACCTCCTCCTTTCCAAATTCCTGTTGGGAACCCCCTCAAATGATATGCAAAGCCAGTCTCCTCTCAGGTGCAGCAGGGAACCTCTTCCCTTAGGTTCTTTGGCCAATACAGGCTAGGAGAGGAGAGATGTGCCTCTGGGTACATATGGGTGTTGACCATGGGTCCATCAGGTAGGAATAGGGAAAAAGGGCCTCATTGGCTCAGGACCAGGGACTTCTAGAAGCAAGGTACCTGGGACCCTTTTCTGTAGAGACTGCAGCAATTTTGGCCATTGCTATATCTTACAGTCTCTGTTTAATTATCGGAGGGGAGAGCTTTCCATACCCTATTTATTCCCTTCTGCCTGGTTCAGAGTTTCATTGATTTACAAGTATTGTAAAGAACAGCAGGTATAACCCACTGTCCCTGACCTACTGTGTAGAACCTCTACCCATCACTGCCTGTCTCAAGGAGGCAGGACCACTATCTGTCTTGGGGCCTGACTCAAGATGACTTGATCCAGTAGTAGGGTTTGCTGGCAGCCCAATGTTATCTCTGCTGACTCACATGGCCCTTATGGTGAATAAGATCCAACAGGCTTTCTTCCCTAACTTACAGTCTTTTAGTAGGGTGGCTAGGGTGGGGCCTGCCCAGGGCCTCTCACCTCTAATGGGCTCCTTGCTGCCAGGTGGTGGGATTTGCAAAACCTAGCCTCTCATCTGGCTCAACATCTATGTAGCACTGTATACATGCTTACTGTCAGGCACCAAGCCTTCAGTCACTCTCAAGTGTCTGTGGCCACATGGTGAGTTGGTACTAGGGCTGCAACTGGGAACTCCCCACTTTTCTGCTTCCTTGTCCTATTCCAATACCCCCCGTTCTCTATTTGTTTGTGTATACAATCCCCAAACCAATACATCTTGTTACAGTACATTTTAAATACAAAGGAAAACGTATTGAAATACATTTGAAATAGACACAGGAGAACAAAAGAAATTAGGAATTGCTGGTGATCTGATTACTAGGGAGAGGGAAACACGTTCAGTATTCAACACAGCACAGCCTTCCTGGATTGCTACCACGTACTCCCAAGAGGCTCCCCCCCCCCCCAGTGCCCAGCCCCTAGTTTTCTGCAGAACACCATGGCACAAGGTAGCCAGGCATGGGGTTTATTCACAGAATGACTGCCTAGGAACTTAGCGACAAAGGGCAGGTAGCCATTTGCTAGACAGGTTCACACTGCTGAGTGTCTGCTTGGACTAGACTGCACATGAAAGTAACCAGTCACCAATACCATCCTTGTCCCTATGAAATATAAATTTACTTTTTTTCTTTTTGTTCCACGATAATTTGAAGGGGAAATGGAAGACAATGTGAAGTAAGGCCAGCAGACAAGGGAGCCCTGCTATGCTCTCCATTTGGCCTCCCCCAAGTCTGTACTCTTTCTGTTGCTGAGGAATAGGCACTTTCCATGGGAAGCACTTGGCCGTGATAGGCTAGGAAGGGTGAAGGGGACAGATAGGTGTGCTATATTGGCTGTTACCCAGATCAATTACTTGAGACAATCAGGCCCTTACCTATTTTGAGCTTCAGCCCCCATCGCTTCCATTCTTTCCAATTTTTATTTGCATTTTGGGGTTTTTTGTTTGGTTTGGTTTGTTTTTTTGAGAGAGGGTTTCTCTGTGTAGCCCTGGCTGTCCTGGAACTCTCTGTAGCCCAGGCTGGCTTCGAACTCAGAGATCCGCCTGCCTCTGCCTCTCAACTTTCTTTCTTTCTTTTTTTTTTTTTTTGAGACAAGGTTTCACTCTGTAACTCTTACTGATCTAGTACTCAATATGTAGCTAAGGCTGATCTCAAGCTCACAGTAATGCTCCTGCCTCAGCCTTCTTGTGCCGTGACACCAAACTTTATCTTCAGCAGTGGTGGGTCACTGATATATTCAAGGTCTCTTTCAAAGCAAATAGTCCCTAGTACCACCCAAAATTGCAACAACTAGGTGCTCCTCAGGTCTGAGAGGGTGACATGACCTTTCAGAATGACCTAGCCCAATGATCACTGCCAGTAGCTCCAAGACCACATGTGTTCAGGTTATAGAGTAGAACTGAGGCCCCATTCAGAGATCTGCCAGGCCTCCCTTTGTGGACAAGGTGTGAGGGAGTACCCTGTAGTTCAGGCACTGGGAATGGGACTGAATTCCAGGACTAGTGTCCCAACTGGAAGCATCTTTGCCCTGTCACCTGCTCCCATAATGGGGAAGGCAGGGCTTGGGTCCCTGTATGGGGCCAACTAGAATGGACCCTCAGTGGCCCCACCCATTAGACCCTATAACCTTTCCCTTGCCATTTGTTCTAATCTGGTCATCTCTTCTGCTCTCCCAAGCTCCTTGCTGTCACCCTGTCATCCTCTCATTAGATTCTTTCTCATTTGCCAATGGGGGGGGGGGAGATGCAGCCCTATCCTTCCCTCCTCTCCTCTGTTTTCCTCCCTGCCTTTGCCTGCCCACTTCCCTTTCCAGTTGGTTCTCCTTGCTCTATCCGATTGCCATTTTGTTGATCTGGTATTTCTTTGCTTCACTCCCTACTTCCCCTAAAGTGTTGTTCTCTCTCAGGAGCTCCTGATGACTGTGAGCTTGGCACTGAGTTGCCAGACCCAGTAATAGGGGTGACCCTTAGTGTACCTTAATTGTCTTCGTGCCCATAAATTGGGCTAGACACCCCCATATGACCTTGTCTGACCTGGAGGGTAGAGAGAAGCATCTGATTACCATCCTGCCTTCTTCCCTAGTATCAACAGGGTCTTTGTGGCTTCCTAAAGGCTGTGGTTGAAGGGAGAGGGAGGAGTCAGAGGAGGGCGGGGAGTTCTTTCGCCAAGGGAAGGATCTGCTCTGCTGGCCTTTCTGGAAGCTTTTCTTTGTCCACTATCCCCCACCCAAGACCCCAGAAGCTTGCCTCAGCTTTTCCAGATTGAAAAGCTGTAAGGCCATTTGGTGTGCATTCAGCAGTTTGTGCTAGTCCCTGGCTCCTAAACCCAGCAGGGGCAGGGATTGGGTGGGGCAGGAAGGTAACAGAATATGCACTTGTGCATAAGGAACTTTGGAGCCTGTCAGTCTCAGTTTTGGTCTGAAAATGAGGCTTGAAGGATGAGGGCTGTCTCTTTAGGAGTGCCTTCATTCCTCAGAAATCCAGTCTAAAGCATACAGTGCCAGGCAAAAACGGGATGGGGGAAAGGTAGCCCTAGTCTGGAGGTTTGCATGGAGGAGTTCGGTTGCTGGGAAGCTTTGGGCCTGTGTGTACATGTTCTAGTCTTTTTATTTGCGTGTGTGAGGCTCATGTATCTGGCCACATGTGTGTATTTGTGTAACTTCCATTAGTCTTGTTTGCCTGCATGGGACTCCTATTTGGCTGTCTGTGAACATTTGTATATTTCTATGCATGTTCTTGAGAGACAGTGTGCACACATACACATTCTCTTGTGTCCCTAACAAGATCTACATTGGGAGAGTGGGATGGGGTGGTGGCTGGCAGATGCAGCACTGGTTCTTGTTGGGGGCAAAGCCTTTGATCCGGCCAGGCTTTGGTCTCAGTAGAAGGGGCTATTCCCTTGGGCCCCTCCCCAGATGGCTTCGTTCATGCCTGAGGAATGCTCAGGCCACAGGGAGGACAGAAGCACCATTGTCCACTCCTAGGCTTCCTGTGCCTCTTCTTCCCTTTAACCCTTTGGGAATAGAAGCCCCAAGGGTCTGCTGGGGCCTGGCAGTGTCTGAGACATTTCCAGGAGTCATTCTGGAACCAGAGACAAGTAGCTGCTGCTCCATTCACCACATTTTACTCAGATGGATTGCCTACTTGTTTGGTGGCCCCTCAACCAAGCAGTGGATCCATATAGTCTCTGACCTGGCCCCTGAAGCCCCTCAGTGAGTCTCATCCTATCTGACCCATGAAACCCAGGGCCAGGAGAACCCTGATACCCCCTGCTACTTCATAGCTCTGCCTCCAGCACTTCGGAAGGCTGGATTTTGGTCTCTATCACCCATACAGAAACAGAGCCATTGCTGTTCCTGAGCTCTAGCTGGAGAGAGGGACCTTTTGTGAGCCTTTGGTTGCAAGGCAGGTAACAGCAAGCTGAGATTCCAGCTATTAGAAAGAGGACAAGGAAATCCATGGGACTTCAGGCTAAGAGGAAGCCAAGTGGAGGGGCAGATAGATTGTTTGGGGGTTAGGCCTGCTCCCTGAAGGCATGCTGTTGCTTACATGGCACTTCCTCATCTCCTACATTTGCCTAGCAAATAGGCTCTTCCCTGTGAGACAGAATGGCTTGGAGGCTATACTTGACCAGGCCTCTCTCTGGTTCTTGAGGATTCAGACAGGAACAAATTAGGATGATAGAGGAGCTTTTGACAGCTTCAGGAGCCTCTACACTGTTTCAAACTCCACCCTTTCTGAGTACCTATGGCAACTCTGCACACAGTTCATCTTTGGGTCTCAGTTTTGTCGCATGTCAAATGGAGCTAATGAAATGAATCTGTGGGAAAGTGCTTAGAAGAGTCCCTGGTAGGTGGTAAGTGTTATGAGTTTACTTAAGAAAATGGAGCTGACCGCCGGGCGGTGGTGGCGCACGCCTTTAATCCCAGCACTTGGGAGGCAGAGGCAGGCGGATCTCTGTGAGTTCGAGACCAGCCTGGCCTACAAGAGCTAGTTCCAGGACAGGCTCCAAAACCACAGAGAAACCCTGTCTCGAAAAAACTAAAAAAAAAAAAAAAATGGAGCTGATATACATCATGGTTGAGGGAGTGTAGGGTGGGACCAGCCAATGATGAGGATCATCTCTCCCTTCCTCACAAAGGGTTAACCTCCATCTGCTCCCTTCCCATCATTTAAGGAGAATGGTCCTTAACAGGTGAGCCTTAGTTGCCTTGGAGACGGGCGCCTCAGGTAGGATGAGGGGGCTGGGATAAGAAAGACTGGCTGGATGGGGTATACTCTTTCCAGTCCCCCTTAGGGAAGATGTAGGACGGAGTCTAAGACTTTTGGGCTTCCAGGTACCCATGCAGGCTCCCTCAAGTCTTTATGTACTCTGATTATCTAAATAACCCAGAAGGTTACAAGAAGACTTCCCCCACTTTTGCTGTCAGACTCCATCACCATAGAAACCCACAGCCAAAGCCTACGGGGTGGGGGTGCTTAAAGTGGCATAGTGCATAGGGTTTAGGTGACACCTATACCTTCATGTCCATATTGATGAGTTACCAAAACTCTCCTACTTCTCCCAGGCCTGAGGGACAGACTTGCCACCCATTCTGACTCTGACATAGTACCGAGAACACTGAGTCCCCAGGTTGGCTCCCATTCTGGCCTGATCCCATTCCTCTAGAAACAGAGTAAGAGGCTTAGATGTTATTTGCTCCACCTTTGAAAGACCCTTTTGTTTCTTCTCCTTTGGGAAAGACTGGCAATGGCAGTCCAAGAGTGGTTAGGCGTGTGCTTAAAGTGCATTTGCATAGCATCCTTGGAGAGTGTGTGTGTGTGTGTGGCTGAGTGTGTGTATGGGTGTATGCTCAGGATTCAGTCAGGTTATATGACCTCACAGGCCTCCCCCTGTCAACTGGCTTGGCCAACCATGCAGTGGTGTAGACAAGTGGGCTCCCCACAGGACTCAGGGCACAGAGCAGCTAAGGTAAGGGCAGAGGTGAGGCTTCTCGGGAGCTGTTTCTGAGCCCTGCCTTGTGCGCCTGTGATCTTGATCTTCACCTCCTGGACTTGTCCCTCCCAATGATTGCTGCACCCTTTCTCCTCCTTGCTCATATGAGATTTGCTTCAAGGTAGTTAGAATGATGGGTGCATACTCACCTTTGTCTTACACTCCACAACACGGTGAGAGGTGTACATGGTGATAGATATACATGATTGGTACACACACACACACACACACACACACTGTTGTGCCTATGATTTTTGTGTGCACCTTCCCCAGCCAGGCAGCTGCCTATTCTGCACTGGCATGTGCTCAGCGGCAATCTTAGAAGGATCCACTGAGCTCTTGGGGGTTTCTCTCCCTCATAGCCCTTCTCCACCTGTTCTCTGGCACATGTGCATTAGCCAACAGGGAATCATTTATCTTGTCTTATGACTGTCCTGCCCCAGTGCCACAAGTGGGCAGGGGCTTTCCACTGTCACTGTGGTGCTTTGCTGTCTCTCTGGCCTCAGTACTCAGTATCTCTACTCTCTCAGGCCTGCTCCTACACTCAGCTTGACCTCCAAGCACAGAAGCCCCCCGCTCCACTGACCCAGACTCATTGTCCCTCCTTCCCTGCCCCTTGCCTGGCACCATCTTCCCTCAGAGACTGGGACCACTGCAGAAGGAGGCAGCTGTGGCCTGCACACAGGTGTACACACCTATCCCTCTTGTCTCTCTGCCGTTTCTCAGCAGTTATTTTTGCACCTGTCTGTCACCCTTTGTATTCCTTTTACCTCTTTTTTTTTCCCCTGTCCCCAGGTCTCTGTTTCCATATTTCTCCAGCTTGTTTATCTCTTGGCTATCTAGTCTTCTAACAGCTGTCTTTGTCATCTGTTACCATCCCCCTAACCCTGCTTCTCAGACTCTCCTGCTCCCTCCTGCCTCTTTCTCACTTTGTCTGTCACCCTTGGCAGGCTGGGCCTTGGCTCCATCTGTGGAACACTTACCATCCCCTTTGCCCTCCATCGTGTTGATGGGGGTGTCAGGGCCTGCTGAGCTAACAACCTTAGCTCTCTCTATAATTGCCTGAGGAATGATGAGAGATCAGAGACACAGCAGCAATAGGAAGGGAGACAGGAGAGCCCCTTCCCATCTGTCAAAGGCTTCTTAGTGTTCTGGCTCCTTTCTGCCTGTCTCTGAGTACCCAGCGTAGTGGCAAGAGAGATGACAAATGCTAGAAGACATAAAAATAAATTGAATGTGTGGGTATTAGGATGAATCTAGGATGGGGGACATGCAAGGGCAACTCCATATTCCCAGCCCCTGCTCCTCACTTTGCATGTATACCAAACCCCATTTTGGGATTGAAGATTTGGAAGAAAAATGAGGAAGTAGCTTGATAGAAATCACCAGTTTAATACACAGAGCATCAAAGCATCCTCCTAGATAGGACAGTCCTTCTTTGAGCTTCCCTTGCTCCAGTCCTCAAGCCCCTCCACCTCAGACCAAGGCTTATAGTTCTCAAGGCTGTTGTTTGATCCCTTGCTCTCTGATCTGAGTCTCCTACTGCTTTCTACAAGCCTTAAAGTCAAGAATAAGGCTGCCTGGGGCTGCCTGGCCCTGCTAGCACTGGCTTTGTTGGGGGAGGTGTTGGTAAAACAAAACCACTGTTCTCTTCCATTCTGGGCCCCAGCTCAGCTCAGCTCTTGCAGGTTTGGACTATTTTCCACTTCCCAGTGTTTAAGTCGTTCTCTTGGCCTCCAGACCAGCCCTATTGACCCACCCTGGTGCTCTGCCACCTTCACCAGCTTTGAAGGGCAAAGCTACAAGCTGACTGCTGCTCTCAGATCACTCCCTTGTGTGAAATCGATTTGTGACTCCTAGCTATCCTAATGGAGTTCAGATGCCTTAACATGGCATTCCAGGACTCTTGGCCTATCTTTTGGGTATTCTAATTTTTCTTCTATATTTATTGATTTATGTGTGTTTATGCCATGATACTTACTTGAAAATCAGAGAACAATTTATGGGAATCAATTCTCTCCTTCCATTCTCTGTGTTGCAGGAGTCAAACTCATATCATCAGGCTTTATCTGACAAGCGTATTTACTCACAGAACCATCTTGTAAGTCCTCCTTACTGGCTTTTTACATTTGAGTGTTCTAATGAGGCGCTCTACTTTGATAAGATTCCGGTTAGATGGATTTGTTGAGAGCATCCAGATTGGAGTTCAGGGCCTCTAGCTCAGTCACCCAGCACTGCATGCTCATTTGTTCAACACCCTTGCCTCTATTATGTCAGTCCAAGTGGCCTGTTTTCTTAGTCATCTGTTTCCTCTCCTGATCCTTTTCTTGGAACTCCAGTCTCTGGGCCCCACTGTGTCCATGGAAACACACTTGGAATAACTTTCTCTTGAAGTGGATGCATCTAGCAGTTGAACTCTGAAGATTAAAAAAAAAAAAAACAAAAGAACCAGGTGCTGAGACTACCAGACATGAGAGATCTTAGAAACACTGTTTTGGAAATATCCCAAAGCTTTTTATGGCCCTGCCTTGACCCTGGCCTAGAACATGTAGCAGTAGGGAGGCCATAATTCCCACTATTGACCTCTGGGGGCTGAAGAGAAACAAGGGAGTGCTTTCTTCTCTTTCTCCAGGCTTCATCCCTCATCCTCGCTTCCTTTTCTTGAGTCTGTTCTATGAAATACAGCTATCTTGGGCCCATTTCCACTTTTCCTATCCTGTTCCCCAAGCTTCCAGCTTGTAGGCACAAACAGCTCTCAGCGGTCAGCTCTTCTTTTGTTTTGTATGAAATGGCATAAATAGGATAATGTATACACATCATTCTTCGCAATATTTTTCACCATGAGGACTTGACTTTATTATTACTTTGTCTGTTTGGTTTGTTGGCTGATTGTTTGGTTTTTCAAGACAGAGTTTCTCCGTGTAAGAACCCTGGCTGTCCTGGAACTTGCTTTGTAGACTAGGCTGGCCTTGAACTCCACCTGCCTTTGTCTCTTGAGGGCTGGGATTAAAGGCATGTGCCACCACTGCCCAGTTCATTCAGCTCTTGGAAAGATAACAATAAAATTACAAGCAAAGTTCTTTATACACGTGTGTGAGCTAGGTAGGAGTCATAGGGATTCATTGTCTACAAGTACTTTCAGACACACGAAAAGCTAGTAGCTACACATGGATTCCTTCAGACACAAACAAACAACATATGCTTGTGAATGCACACACATAACCACATAAATACTCCCCACATGCAGATCTGCATCCACACACATGTCCTTGGACACCTGCTCACAGGTGTATCAAGACACACATGGCTATTGGTACCCACAGAGGGGTTAATTGGGACAACAAATTGATACTAGAGAGGCAGCTGGCAGGAAAGCACAGACCAAGAGAAAGGAACGAAAGGGAATCTGGAATCCTAACCAAGGTGGTCTCTTACAGGTTTCACCTTCCAGGGTAGAATTGCTGTGTAAAGAGGGGAAAGGAGGAAAAATGGGGGAAGGTTTCCATCTGGGGGCGGGACTGAGGGAGGGGCCAAGATCTGGGCTTTGCCCAGATGTTAGTCATTAATGGCTGCTCCATCATTCTTCCTCTCTCCTCCCCCACCTTCCCTCCTCCCTTCTCTCAGTGCCCCCCACTGTCAGCAGCTACCTACTGTAAGTCAACCACTAACCCCCTTCCCTTCGGCGGGAGGGTGAGTGGACTCCAACCAGTTGTGCTGCACCGAGCTGCCCCGGTACTAGGAAGATGGTCGTGGCGCTGTGGTACGTGTGGCCTCTCCTCTTCTGCAGCCCCTGCCTGCTCATAGAGATTCCTGACGAATGTGAGTAGCTGGAGGAAGTTTCGGCACCTCCTCCCACTGCTGTGCTGAGCCCTTCTTTATCTTTTGCCTCTTCACTTTCTCCCCATTTTTAGCCCTCACTCCTTTAGCATAGGGTGGACAAGAGGTACTCAGAACATTGTTTACCTTTAGAAGGACCAGGAGGAAAGCGTGGGGCATGTCAGCACCGTGGACAGGGACATGCATGCTTCCAGCACCACGGACAGCAGACAGCTCTCCTTTTTTTCTTTCTTTTTTTAAGAATGCACATCCCTTCCTAGCCTACTCTCTTCTGCTTCCATTCCCTCCAAACACACCCCAGGGGATGAGGCAGCGAGGAGAATGGGCAGTACTAAGATCTCAGTTCTTTCTCACCTTGGGCCCTGGGTATCCTTATCTCTTAACTGAGACAAGAAAAGACACCTTTAAAACACCAGGGCCTGACTCAACTGCCATCTGAATTCTTTTTGGTGTGTAATTATTTGGTGGAAGCAATGGAAAGGGCTGGAACGGGTGTCTATGATGCTTGGGGGATATCACAGGTAAGTGTATGGCTATTGTGGGGTCTAGCTGTAGAATGAGACTAAGCTTTTGGGTTGGCTTGTGTATTTGTGTGTGTATAATGTATGTATTTTGACTGACCAGATGACTGTTGCTGGAGATTATTTTAATTTCCTATTTGAGTAAGTTTGTGAGTCACTTTAACTTATTTAGAGGTCAAGTTTGTGGAAATGTTGAGGTATTTGCCTGTAATGTTTCATTGTAGTGGGCTGGATATATGGGTGTATGTTCTCAGATGAGTAGTAGTTTTACTACAATGGAATTTCCTCCTAAGTTTCAGCAAGAGTTGTTTTCACAGTGCTCTAAGTGGTTGTCATCCTGTAGGAAAGAACCATATATGATGTACCATATATGATGGCATTCATGCATATTGAGTTGCCAGACTTTAATCCCTGCCCACTTTGTCATCTTTGTCTCTGAGTCTGGACATAAAGAGAGACAAGCTCTGGAGCAGGGGTGGGGAAGAATGTGCCAAGAATGGGATAGGAGCCAAGCAAGGTGAACTTTGGAGGAGGTAAAGAGACACTGGCGGCACAGAGATTGAGGCTACTCCCTTACACATCCACTTATCCACCAGAGTTGCTTAGGGACTTATAAGTATGGTTGGAAATATGAGCCAGACACTTGATCCCATTAGATTCAGAGATGTAAATGGAATGGGACACAGCAATAGAAACACACACAAGTGAAGATTTACACTTAAAGGAACAGTCGTCTGCACAGACATAAAGGGGCAGTCGTCTGCACAGACATGGGGGACTATATACACAACCCAGCACTGAGATGTAAGCACAGCCAGACAAGTATGCATGTGTGCTCTAAGAAGGCCTTAATACATACATCAGCAGACACGGGACATGCACATTCCAGACATCCACGCCTGTGCCAGACCCCAACTTTTGCACATTCACTGACATATAGTGGTCCTTCTTCCCTCTCTGCCTTTCACTTGTCTTTCAAGGTCTGCCTCCTAATCTGAAGTGCCAAGGCCTTATGCTGAGTATCAACCTACCCTGCTGCCAGATGGACTGGTTCATCTTGCCTGGATGTGTCTCTGTGTGGTGGGGGCAGGGATAATTTAGAAAAAGTGGCAGTGAGGACAAACAGCTAGGCCAAGAGATCACAGCAGCTCGATAAGGCTGCCCTGAGCAATGAGCAGCCCTTGGTACTGACCCTGATACGACACAGCAGGCAGCCGTGTTGCCTCCCTATTGAGACCTACCACCCATCTTTCCTTCCCCAGACTCTCCAGCCCACTTTGTCTCTCTTCTTGTTTCTTTCACTTAGTTGATTCCCCTCATCCTGTCACTGCTGTCAGTCTTTTGCTCTCAAATTGGCTCCTCCCCAGCTCATAGACCTCTGTGGTGTTCCTAGGGAGACCTTTTTTTCTCTTCTGGGAGCCTTATGCTGAAATTGGAGTCTTTTGTGCTTTCAGAGCCAGCCCACTGTACCTATTCCCCTTCTCCCCTCCCTCAATTCCCCTTCTGCTCAGTAGAGTCCTGGGCTTGGGGCAGCTCCTTTGCCCTAGGGAGCTCGGTGGCCTCCTGGGAGGAAGGACGGAGAGAAAGAGCACTGGCACAGGTCCTGCGGGTTATGGAGACTCAGATGCTGGCAGGGCCTTTGGGGAGGGCTTGAGGAGGAGGGGCGCCAGGCTCTGAAGGCTGGGCTTTCCTAATTGAAAACACTGAACTGCACTAATTGGATTAGGAGGGAAGTGGGCTGGAGCAGGGAGGGTGCCAGCTGCCAGGCTGTCTGCCTCCAAACCTTCCAAGGCATCTTGGAAGGTTAGTTTTGTGGGCCTTACCCAACCTTGCCAGGGACTATAATAGCAGTCTTTTGTTTTTGTTTGTTTGTTTGTTTGGTTGGTGTTTCGAGACAGGGATTCTCTGTGTAGCTCTGGCTGTCCTGGAACTAGTTCTTGTAGACCAGGCTGGCCTCTAACTCACAGAGATCCACTGGTCTCTGCCTCCTAAGGGCTGAGGTTAAAAGCGTGTGCCACCACTGCCTGAGCACTCTTTACTAAAGGCAAAAGTTCTGTATTTCTGGACCTACAGATCCTGGGACTCCATCTGGTGGAATCTTTTTTCTTGGACATTGTGCCATCTAGAGATCCTGTCCAGTGACCCCTGAGCTTTACCTGCCATTGCTCAGCCCAGCCTGTACCCTCTTATTACCACCACCATAACCCTTCTGCTTCTCTTCTCCATGGGAGTCTGCTCCAGCTTGCTTCTCCTGCCATTGGACCCTATTGTGACTGTTCTCAGCATTTCTCTCCCTTCTCTCCCTTGCTGTCTGGATTCTCAGATAAAGGACACCATGGTAAGTTGAGGAGTGGGAGTATGTATTTGAAGGTCACAGAGAGAGGAGGAGGGGCCTTGGGTTGAGCCAGCACACCTCTGTCCTGCATATTGGAGGTCACTTTGCTTTCTTTTAGTGCTGTAAGTGGGTGTGGTTGGGGGCTTTTTCTGGCTCAGATCCCTTGTCCCTTAACTCAGTCCAGAAGCTCCTCTTGGCTTCTTCTCTCACCTGAGTTTAGCATCTTTGCTCTCTCTCTGCTTCTGCTGGAATGTCTGCCACTCTCACACTGCTTCTGTCTATTGCTGTCTCTCTGGTGCCATGTCTTCCCACTAGGAATTGTTCTTCTGTGTCAGTTTTTTGTTTGTTTGTTTGGTGTGTGTGTGTGTGTGTGTGTGTGTGTGTGTGTGTGTGTGTGTGTGTGTGTGAGAGAGAGAGAGAGAGAGAGAGAGAGAGAGAGAGAGAGAGTTGGGAGGGTTAAAGACAGGATTTCTCTGTGTAGCCCAGCTGTCCTGGAATTGGCTGGCCTCAGACTCAGAGATCTTCCTGAGTGCTGGGATTAATTATGTGCACCACTACAGCTGGACTGGAATTGTTTTTTCTTTTTTCTCTCTTTTCTTTTCTTTTCTTTTTTTTCTTTTCTTTTCTTTTCTTGACTTTTTGTTCTTTCTGTCTCTCTAATCCAAGTACTAACTAGTCATACTTAGCTTCTGAGAGCAGATGCTATCTTTTCTCCATTCCTCATATGCACATTTCTGATTCCTTGTGTCTCTCAGCTTCTCCTTATATGCATATCCTCACTGGCCATGGATTTTTTTTAAGGACCCTGGTATCTTCAGGATGAGACAGGAGTTGAGGCCATGGTACCAACTAGGCATAAATTACCCAATTTTCTTATTTTGTTTCCAGTGATGGAGCCACCTGTCATCACGGAACAGTCTCCACGGCGCCTGGTTGTCTTCCCAACAGATGACATAAGCCTCAAATGTGAGGCCAGAGGCAGACCTCAAGTGGAGTGAGTAACCCTCATCTTCTGAGCCTCTGACTGCTGACCTCAACCTCTAGCCCACAAGCTTCCCTGACTTGAGTCTAGAAGCCTCAGATCTGGGCTGTAACCTTAACCTTGAGTCCCTGCCCACTCTGGCCCCACCCCCTGGGGCTTCATAACCTCCAGCCCTATCCTGTTGCAGCATGTTTTGGGTGCCAGGACTTCTCATCCATGCTCTGCCCACAGGTTCCGCTGGACGAAAGATGGCATCCATTTCAAACCCAAGGAAGAAGTGGGTGTGGTGGTGCATGAAGCACCTTATTCTGGATCCTTCACCATCGAAGGCAACAACAGCTTTGCCCAGAGGTTTCAGGGCATCTATCGCTGCTATGCCAGCAATAAGCTAGGAACTGCCACGTCCCACGAGATCCAGCTTGTGGCTGAGGGTGCGAGGCACTGCAGGGCCAGGGAGGGCTTGGGGTACCTAAGAGGAAGGCTCTTAGATTCCAGAGGCTGGGTGGGGGCCTGGCTGACAACCGTTGTCCTCTCAGCTGGTTGTGTGGTGATTGAAGTACCTGGGTTCCATGGTAGCCCTCATCCCACCCCAGCTGTCCCATTGCCCCTTCCTCTTTTCTCTACTCCCCTGAACTTGGGATCACCTTATTGCCCCTTCCTTCTCTCAGTCTTTCTCAGTGCCCACCTTGTGACTGATGCTGGTGGCCTGGGATCTGTGGCCTGGTTGAACGGGTGGGTGACTGCCTAAGGGTCTAGTCTGCCCTTCACCTATTTCTGTCTGAGTCACTCCTTGGCTTGGGCTTTGTGGCTGTTGTTTCTGCCTGAGTTCCTCTTCTACTTCTTAGCTCATCTCTGTCAATCTTTGCCATTCATCTTCCCTTGGTTTTCCTTCTTTGTTCTCTGCTGCCTTCCACTCCTCTTCCACAGCATCTCTAACTTGGCTTCTCCATCCTCTCGTTCCTGGTTCCTGCTCTAGGGCTCTGTCTTTATCTGTGTTGCCCTTTCCCTGGGGTTTTTCCTCTACATTCCATCCTCCATGAGCTTTCTGCCTCCTGAGCACTTTCCTCTCCCTTCCCTGCCCCTTAAGTTACCTTGGGAACCGTTACCATGGTTTCCTGTGTCAAGATGATGGAAGGGTCTGTGACTCCCGCATCCCTTCACAGCTCCCCTCCCCCACTGCTGCACCTCGGCCTCCCCCTGCCATTCTTGTCCTTTCCTGGGGTGGGTGGGAGAGTGGGGAATGGTGGTGGATTAACCATTCTTGGCCACTTGACCTTCTGTTCAGCATCTCTCTGCCGTGGAACCTCCATCTCCACTATGAGCCTCAGAGGCATCCAGAATTTTTGCCTCCCTTTATGTGAATTTCCACTTGGCCCTTTCACACCCTTGCAAATCACTAAGACAGTTCTCCCTCCTCCTTCTTCCTGTCTTCAGCTGTTTTAACAAGGATGAGAGTGTCAGCCTCTGTCCTTTCCAGGTGCCCCCAAGTGGCCGAAGGAGACTGTAAAGCCTGTGGAAGTGGAGGAAGGGGAGTCAGTAGTTCTGCCTTGCAACCCTCCACCCAGTGCAGCCCCACTCAGGATCTACTGGATGAACAGCAGTGGGTGTCAGAAGGAGCTGCTGCCTGGGCCGTGGGGGCTGAGGGCTGGGGTCTTCTCCTACAGATTCTCACTTCTATCTCCTTATCCCTTCTGCAGAGATTTTACACATCAAACAAGATGAGCGGGTGTCCATGGGCCAGAACGGAGACCTGTATTTTGCCAATGTGCTGACCTCAGACAATCACTCGGACTATATCTGCAATGCCCACTTCCCTGGGACCCGGACCATCATTCAGAAGGAACCTATTGACCTCCGGGTCAAGCCCAGTGAGTCCCAGAAACTTTGATAACCCTATCTCACATTTTTCTTGACTTCCAGCCTTGCCCCCCCCCAAAAGAGACACACAACCCCATACATCCTCAAAAGCAGTATGACTCTCAACTTTATGCACTGAGGCCCCCTTCCCATGTGGTGAAGGTAGAAGATGGACATGCTTTTTTATGCTTTTTTTATTTTTTTGAGACAGAGTCTTACTCTGTAGCTCTGGCTGGCCTGGAACTTGCTATATAAATCAGAATGGCCTTGAACTCATGGAAATCTGCCTGCTTATGCTTCCCAGGTGCTGGGATTGTAGTCATGTGTTACCAAACGCTGCTAAAACACAGTTTATAAACAAAAAATAGTTTCGCTCTATAACCCAATGATTCTTGAACTAATGATTCTTCTGCCTCAAATTCATGAATGGATGTTGATATTACAGGTAGGGCCACCATACCCATTGGGCATCCTTTTTTTTTTCTGGAACCCAGGGCCTCTTGAATGTTAGGCACACTTTTTATCCTGCAGCCATTCTTTTTAACATAGGAGCAAGCAAGGGCCTAGGGGCCTACTGGGATGTCTGAGTCCTCCAAGTCTGCTGATTCACTCCCTTTCTCCTGTTAGCCAACAGCATGATTGACCGGAAGCCACGCCTGCTGTTCCCTACAAACTCCAGCAGCCACCTGGTAGCCTTGCAGGGGCAGTCATTGATCCTGGAATGCATTGCTGAGGGATTGTAAGTGTGGGTTTCTAGGGTGGAGGGCTGGGACTGGGTAACCCCAGGAAGCTTAGGCTTCAGGACTGAGTGACTTTGTTATCTCTCCCTTCTCTTCTCCCTTGGCATTGTGACCCTGGGCAGCCCTACACCCACCATCAAGTGGCTGCACCCCAGTGACCCTATGCCGACACACCGTGTTATCTACCAAAACCACAATAAGACCCTACAGCTACTCAATGTGGGTGAAGAGGATGATGGAGAATATACCTGCCTTGCTGAAAACTCACTGGGCAGTGCACGGCATGCCTACTACGTCACTGTGGAAGGTATGAGCCTGGTACACCATTTCCCAGCCATCACAGGCTCCTCAAAATGGCTTTCAGATGGCCTGCAGTGTCCACTGTCATGGGAGAGGACAGGGCCTGTACTAAGGGCCAGTGCAGGCTTTAGGCTTAGGTGGCTCTCTCCTTCTGCTCAGCTGCCCCATACTGGCTGCAGAAGCCCCAGAGCCATTTGTATGGACCAGGAGAGACTGCTCGCCTAGACTGCCAAGTCCAGGGCAGGCCCCAGCCAGAGATAACCTGGAGTATCAATGGAATGTCTATGGAGAGTAAGCAGGGCCTCAGTAGTGGTTGGGTGTGTGGGGAATACAGGAAACCATCAAGGAGGGTGACGAGGGGTCTCAGCACAGCTCAATGTTCTGACCTGGGCCTTTGGGCCCTGCCTGTTGCACACAGAGGTGAACAAGGACCAGAAGTACCGGATTGAGCAGGGGTCTCTGATCCTGAGTAACGTGCAACCAAGTGACACGATGGTGACCCAGTGTGAGGCCCGCAACCAGCATGGGATCCTGCTAGCCAATGCCTACATCTATGTTGTCCGTGAGTGCCGTGTCAGCAGGCTGTGTGGCCTATCTTTTGCCTGCCTTCCCTCCCCCGTCCCTTCTCTCCCACCCACCTGCCTATCTTTGCCTCATAGCTCCCATTCTGTCCCTTCAGTCCACCAAAACTACTCAGCTATAGCTTCTTGGAGCTGCCTTGCTCCTTGCTAAGACTTTCGCCCCGTTTCTCCTTCATCCTCACAATAGTTGGGCGTGGGAGTCATAGTAAGGACAGGATCTTGTCATCATGTCTGAGCAGAGGTGTACCCTGGACAAGATGTAATCCAAGATAGTCTGATGCCTTCTGTCACAGAGACCCAGAAAGATTGTGGGCTGGGCAGGGAAGACTTTGGATAAGACACTGGTTGCTCTTTGAGACCAAATAATTGGGAGAATCCTGGTGACTAGAGTCCATGCAAGGCTAAGGAGACCATATAACCAAGGCTAAGAGGGACAGCCTGGAATGGGGAAGCCAGTGAGCATGACTCCCAGGGGTCTGTGTGCTATCTGGGGAGTCACTGACTTCTCCCATACTTGGGACCTCTAGACCTATCCTGTTTCCTGAGACTGTTCTTCTCCTAGAACTGCCAGCCAGGATCCTAACAAAAGACAATCAGACATACATGGCAGTTGAGGGCAGCACTGCTTACTTGCTGTGCAAGGCCTTTGGAGCCCCCGTTCCCAGTGTCCAGTGGTGAGTGCTCATCCTGTGGAGGCTTCTAAGCTATATCCTCATCTAAGGATTCTAGGAGGGCAGGTTAGTTCAATATAGACCCTCTGCTTGCTCTAGGGTGGATGAGGAAGGAACCACGGTGCTTCAGGATGAACGGTTTTTCCCTTATGCCAATGGGACCCTGAGTATCAGAGACCTCCAGGCCAATGACACTGGACGCTATTTCTGCCAGGCTGCGAATGACCAGAACAATGTGACCATTTTGGCTAACCTGCAGGTTAAAGGTTAGATAATGCCCAGACATGACTGTTAGACCTCCTAAGAGGTAAGGTTAAAGTCTGTGGAGAACATGAAAGTGACTTCCTCTCATTTTTGCTCCTCTCAGAAGCAACCCAGATCATACAGGGGCCCAGGAGTGCAATTGAGAAGAAAGGTGCAACGGTGACGTTCATGTGCCAGGCCTCCTTTGACCCCTCTTTGCAGGCCAGCATCACTTGGCGTGGAGATGGCCGAGACCTCCAGGAACGTGGGGACAGTGACAAGTGAGGGTCCCCAGCCCCAAACTGGGCTAGGTAGAAGCAAGCAGAATGAAAAAAATTGAGAGACAGACATTGTAGCCTTGTCCAGGCAGGAGGCACTACTGCTCAGAGAGAGAACATAGTGGGGCATGGTGGGACAAGGAAAGGGGGCAGGAATGACAGGAAAATTGAATCTGCCACTAGCTGAGGGCCTGTGTGCCCTCTCCACAGGTATTTCATAGAAGATGGGAAGCTGATCATCCAGAGCCTGGACTACAGTGACCAGGGCAACTACAGCTGTGTAGCCAGCACTGAATTGGATGAGGTCGAGAGCAGGGCACAGCTCTTAGTGGTGGGTAAGTTCTAATATAGTGTTAGGTACAAAGGGTACCTCCTTTTGGTCTACCATGTCCAGGCACCTGTTGCTGGACATTCTGAGTTGTGGGTGGGGGCTTATGGATAAGGCCAGAGAATCCACTCTCAGTGAGAATCCACTCTCTGTGGCCCGCAGGGAGCCCTGGGCCAGTGCCCCACTTGGAACTGTCTGACCGTCACCTGCTGAAGCAGAGCCAGGTGCACTTATCTTGGAGCCCTGCTGAAGACCACAACTCTCCCATCGAGAGTAAGAGACCTGAGTGTCGTATCCCCCTGCACTGTCCCGTACAGTTGTTCCTCTTCCTGGGACCCTCCTCTCTTCCAGAACCATAGCCACAAGATGGCCTGCCTCACCTGTTTTTCCAGGGAGCTTGTGTTCCTTTATAGTACCCTCCTCCTTCTCGCCCTCCTCACTAAGCTACGTTATATGCTCATTACTCCACTGTGGATTGTTTCTTGGCAGAGTATGACATTGAGTTTGAGGACAAGGAAATGGCTCCCGAGAAATGGTACAGTCTGGGCAAGGTGCCAGGAAATCAGACCTCTACCACCCTCAAACTGTCCCCCTATGTCCACTACACCTTTCGGGTCACTGCCATCAACAAATATGGCCCCGGGGAGCCCAGCCCTGTCTCTGAGACTGTGGTCACACCTGAAGCAGGTAAGCCAAGGCAGTACCCTCTTCTAGATCACCTGGAAGAGGTGCTAGTCATTGGGATCCAGGTTCTGTGGAGAGGGTCTGGAGAGGTGCTGTGCCCATGCCCTCTGCTTCCAGGGATTCAGGGGGCAACAGGGAAGTTTGTGCTGCACTCTTGGGGCTGCTGTTTTATTGCTTCAGGGGCCAGTGTGGGCCATTTGTTCCTCGTTCTTGCTGCAGCACTGATAGGCTGACACTTTACTTTCCAGCCCCAGAGAAGAACCCTGTGGATGTGAAAGGGGAAGGGAATGAGACCAACAATATGGTCATCACATGGAAGGTGAGGGTCCCTACCCTGATTTACACTATGGACATGAAGCCAGGACCCAGCTCTTTGCTGTCCCTTGACTGTGCTAAAGAGGAAGCCAATGTCTGGGGAATATCTGGCCTGGAGGACAAGGCACAGAAGATGGGAGCCCTTGGCCAATGGGCTTCTTTTCTGCTGGCCTCCTCCAGCCCCTCCGGTGGATGGATTGGAATGCTCCCCAGATTCAGTACCGTGTGCAGTGGCGCCCACAGGGCAAGCAGGAGACCTGGAAGGAACAGACCGTGAGCGACCCGTTCCTGGTGGTGTCTAACACTTCCACCTTTGTGCCTTATGAGATCAAAGTCCAGGCAGTGAACAACCAGGGCAAGGGCCCTGAGCCCCAGGTCACCATTGGCTACTCGGGGGAAGACTGTGAGTACTAGAGTGGGCCTGGCCCATGCCAAGGGGTGCAGAGGCTGGTGTCCAGAATCCTCATGCATGTCAGCCTGTGCATATGTGTATTTCACCCCCCACTTGCCATTGTCAGCTCCCACCTCTCAGTGCTTCAGTGTGCAATTCCCACAGTCAAGGGCATGCATTCCCATAGATATTGCAATGTTATGAAATTCTGCACAGCTCAAATTGCTGCATGTCTGCCATTAGCAGAAATAGCAGCCACTATTCCAGTTGAGTGAACCAGCACTATCTTTGACAGTACTTCCTCTCTCTGACTCAGGGAATATTTGGTATAAGCTGAGCATCCCTCATCAGAAAATTCCAACTCTGAGATTGGAGCTGAAATATGGCGCCCTAAGTGGGAAATTCCACACTCGACTTTTTCTGTTGGATCAGTGAAAACACAGGCTTGCTAAAAATAGTGTAGGATATATATATGTATATATGGCTGGGATACACTTCATTTGGTGGAGTGCTAGCCTAGCATAATGAAGGCAGGATTGGATCCCCAGGACCATATAAAGCAAGCATGGAGGTGTACCCCTGCAATCCCAGCACACAGGAGGTAGTGTCAGGAGGATTGGAAGTTCAAGACCATCCTTAGCTACATATATACTTTGAGGCCAGCCTGGTCTTATATGTATGTGTATATATACATACATATATGCTAAAGCTAAATGTGGCATTCTAGAATTTTGGAAGCAGAGGCAAGAATTAGATGATACCCTGGGATACATAGTAATTTCCAGGATAGCCCTAACGACAGAGAGAAACACTGTGGATTTACTTAGAACCTATCCTCAAAACATCTCATTATGTATATGCAAATATTTCAAAACATAAAAGAATCCAACTCACTTCAGTCCCAGCATGTTAAGAGTCAGTTCCCAGAGCATGATCCCATGCCTTGTGGGTTTCCTTGAGTCTGGAGCATCACCAAATGGTAATTTTGAGCACCCACTTAGGATTTTTTGTGTGATTTCTCTGTGTAAGTTACTGCTCTCTTCCTGAAGAGCCCTATTCTTCACTGACTAGTACCTTGTGTAGCATGCAGCTCCCTTTCCTTGGAGGCGTCTTGCCTGCTGGTTCAGGTGGGGGCCTGTGTCTTCTCCAAATAAGTGGTTATTTTCAGACCCCCAGGTGAGCCCTGAGCTGGAAGACATCACAATCTTCAACTCAAGCACTGTGCTGGTCAGATGGAGGCCCGTGGACTTGGCCCAGGTTAAGGGCCACCTCAGGGGCTACAATGTAAGGATTCAGGGTATGGGGAAAGCTAAGGAAGGATGGGATAGGACCGAGGGCTGGGAGTCTGTCATCTGGGAGCAGCTCTCCTGAAAGTTCTTGGGTTGGAAGAAAGGGCCTATGAGAAGAGTGGTGAGGATCATGTGTTGAATGATTTCTCCCATTGTGAGATCTGTTGGCCATCTGTACAGGTAACATACTGGTGGAAAGGCAGTCAGAGAAAGCACAGCAAGAGGCATGTCCACAAAAGCCACATGGTGGTACCTGCCAACACCACCAGTGCCATCCTCAGTGGCTTGCGTCCTTACAGCTCCTATCACGTGGAGGTACAGGCCTTTAATGGGCGAGGCTTGGGACCTGCAAGTGAATGGACCTTCAGCACCCCAGAGGGAGGTGAGTCTGACACCTCACCTTGTGCCTACATCCCCTGCCCCTTCTCCTTGGACTCAGGTGAGGACCTGCTACCCTTCTGTGCTTCCACAGTGCCTGGTCACCCTGAGGCATTACACCTGGAGTGCCAGTCGGACACAAGCCTGCTACTGCACTGGCAGCCACCACTCAGCCACAACGGAGTGCTCACCGGCTACCTTCTCTCTTATCACCCCTGTGAGTGCACTGTACCTGCTGTGGAGGCTCAGGTATGCAGAAAGGCCCCCGAGGCACTAAGCCAGCCCCTTGCTTCTCTCCACAGTGGATGGGGAAAGCAAGGAACAGTTGTTCTTCAACCTTTCGGACCCAGAGCTCCGAACTCATAATCTCACCAACCTCAACCCCGATCTGCAGTACCGCTTCCAGCTACAAGCTACCACCCAGAAGGGCCCTGGTGAGGCCATTGTGCGTGAAGGAGGCACCATGGCCCTGTTTGGTGAGCTGGTACAAGGGTTTGGGGATGTTAGCCTTGAGGGCTTCCCTTGCTTAACCCAGGGAGAAGGTTGATTGGGGGGGATAAGCTAAGGAGAGTGGGCCTTTGAAGGGCCATGTGGTCGCCCTCTGCTCCTACATTCTCCAGGCAAGCCAGATTTTGGCAATATCTCAGCCACAGCAGGTGAAAACTACAGTGTGGTCTCCTGGGTCCCTCGGGAGGGCCAGTGCAACTTCAGGTTCCACATCTGGTTCAAAGCTTTGCCTGGTGAGTGCAGAAAGATATTCCTGGGCCAGGGAGCCAAGGCTCTGTCCCCTGACCCCAAGGTGTCCCCAATCTTCCTGCTAAGTCCCCTGCCACTGTGCTTTACAGAAGGGAAAGTGAGCCCTGAGCACCAACCTCAGCCTCAGTATGTAAGCTACAATCAGAGCTCCTACACGCAGTGGGACCTACAGCCTGACACCGAGTATGAGATCCACCTGATGAAGGAAAAGGTGGTCCTGCACCATCTGGCTGTAAAGACTAATGGCACTGGTGAGGCACTGGGGCCACCATCTAATGCCAGGAAGCCTTGGGCACCACTGCCGGGTTTGTTGCATGCAGCCCTTAGCAGCCATGATCCATTGCACAGCTCTCACCTCCCTGAAATCTGAGTGTGCTTTGGACAGTGTACCTCTCCCTATACCGTCTACAGGGGGCTCTCTTCCCTCTCTCCTTCTCCTCTGTTACTGAGGCACCTTCTGGCCCCCTATAGCTTCAAGTGAGTCCTGAGCACCAGACCCTAACTCAGAGGCTGCTGCTCAAGTTTAGGAATAAATGTAGTGTGCCCCTTGGCAGCATAGCTCATCCCATGGTCTGGACTTTGTCTCCTTCCCGCGCTGTGCCTTCAGGCCCCGTGCGAGTTTCTACTACAGGTAGCTTCGCCTCTGAGGGCTGGTTCATCGCCTTTGTCAGCGCTATCATTCTCTTGCTCCTCATCCTGCTCATTCTCTGCTTCATCAAGCGCAGCAAGGGTGGCAAGTACTCAGGTAACTCTGGAAAATGTACAGGTTCGGGTGCAGCTGAGGGTAGAGAAAAACCACCTTGCCCCAAGAGCCCCAGCTTGGGAATGGCAGGATAAGCATAGTCATAGAGGTGGGATTCAGACCGCAGGCCAAGGCTGCCTTCTTCCCAGGCTGCAGCTACAGAGGCCTATGCAGGTGGCAGCTGGACCCTCATGGGTTGGGTGGGTCACTCTGAAGGCTTCTAAGTGCTGTCAGGACAGTGCTGGGGGCTCTCACAGCAAAGGGACTCAGAATCTGGGGGTGAAGTTGACTCCTGCTATGTCTGTAGTGAAAGACAAGGAGGACACTCAGGTGGATTCTGAGGCGCGGCCCATGAAAGACGAGACCTTTGGCGAATACAGGTGAGCAGGGGAAGGAGCAGGGGTTTTGACCAGGCTCTGCCTGACCTCTTCTTACCCAACTCCTCTCTCTTTTCTCTGCTTCGGGGTGACTTCAGGTCCCTGGAGAGGTAAGGTGGAACAGTGGGGATGTACAGTTAGAGCCTAGGGACTGAGAAGGACCCCCATTTTTGCCCTTTTGGGGAGAAGTCAATGCCTAGCTATTCTCATGCTAAAATCCCACTTGCTGGGCCGCCTGTCACGTTCCTGGCTGCCTTTAACCCCAAGAAAAGCCCCAGGAGTAGTAGGCACAGGCCCTGTGGCATCATGCATACAGCCTGATCTCCCAGAAGTGTGTCAAAATGAGTTCAGGATTTCCTGTGGGGTCAGGCAAATAAAAGAGGGCAAGAACCTACTAGGGTTACTGCTGGGGGGTCTCCTGCCAGGACCCTTGCAACATATCTTCTTCTCCCATCCTCTGTCCCTACAGTGACAATGAAGAGAAGGCCTTCGGCAGCAGCCAGCCATCTCTTAATGGAGACATCAAACCCCTAGGCAGTGATGACAGCCTGGCCGATTATGGGGGCAGTGTGGACGTCCAATTCAATGAGGATGGCTCTTTCATCGGCCAGTACAGTGGCAAAAAAGAGAAGGAGGCAGCAGGAGGCAATGACAGCTCAGGGGCTACCTCTCCTATCAACCCTGTAGTAGCCCTAGAATAGTAAGGGTTAGCAAGGTGAGGCAGGCCAAGCTGGGCCCAGGACCAGAGGTGCAGGAGAGCCCAGGGGCCAAGACACCTACCTGCTGACCTTGGGATTGAATCCCCTTCCTCTTTTCATAGCCCATGGAAGACTTGACTGGAGCAGAGGAGAGGAACTGTGGCTTCAAGTCTCCTTTTTAAGCACCCGCTACCCTTTTATTGCCAAAACCCAGCTGCACCCTTTCCTGGGCATACGCTGCTTTGCCCCAGCTTGGGGCAGTTCACTCCCATATCAGGGATCTTCAGGTGCTGCCTTGGCTACCCATTTAGGCAGGGAGGCTACAGTTTGGGGGAGATGACAAAGGAGGGTCCTCTGAAGCATCTCTGAGATGCTGTCCTTCTCACTCTCTAACTGGGGACAGGCATGATGGGGTCTCCTCAGGACTAGATTGGCACCTCTTTTTTCTCCAGCCACTCCCTGGCTAGCCTGACTGGGGACAGAACTCTGTCTCCACCATCTGCTCCCTTTTCTTTGCCATTTTTGCTCCAATCAGGATAGGGAACTGGGCAAGCTGGCCACCTGCACAGAAGAGGCCATCTGGAAAGCCCAGAGTCCCTCCCTCACCTTTGTACACTGGGTTCACACCCTCCTCCCTTAGCTGTTCCACTTTTCAGGACATACATAAACACACACACACACACACACACACACACACACACACACACATGTACGCACGCACGCACATTGCCTTCGGTACCCACCAGACAACATCAAAGTGGCCTCTGTCACTGCCAGAGACAGGCACACCTCTTCCTATTGGCTCCCTGCCACAGTCATACCCCAGGACCCCTTTGCAACCCTGCCTGCCCCCAGTTCTTGTCCTCAGCCCCTTCTCCTGTCCCCCACGTTGGGAATGTAAATACACCATGACTTTGAAAGTTTGCCCTTGCCCTTTGCCCATATGCCACTAGTGTGTAAGCAGATGTCTGAGTCTCTAGGTGGTTTCTCTGTTTTATAGCAGTTAGCTTTGATGGTCCCACACCAGAAAAAAGAAAAGCAGACAAAAAGGGGAAGAAAGCAAAGATTGGTTCTCTCAGCGCTGCTGTGCTTCTGCCCAGCAGCTGTGGCTTCCCTGTATGCTTTTGCTTGGTCTGTTGATGAGCACTCTACAAAAAAGAACAAAAGTATATATATATATGTACATAATATCAGAATTATAACAGGCAAATAAAAACCTGGAAATGAAGAAACCTTTCATCATTTTATTGAGTGAGCGCTTACTCCGCTATACCATGCTGTGGAAGTTCCATCCCTGAGCAGGGGATGTCCTGAGGTCTGTGCTCAACCCTGTCCCACAGCTCCAATCCCGCCTTTCCTATTTCTTCCCAGAGTTTGGGCATTCCAGCCCACTACCAGGCCTTGTTATCTTGACCCTTGGGTGTTATTATCACACTGTGGGCCTTAAGGCCCCCTTTCTACTGATGGCCTCTTGATATCAATTTTTTTAAGATTTATTTATTTATTTAGTATGTATATAGTGTTCTTCTGCATGTATGATTACAGGCCATTATAGATGGTTTGTAAGCCACCATGTGGATGCTGGGAATTAAACTCAGGACCTCTGGAAGTAACAGGCAGTGCTCTTAACTTCTGAGCCATCTCTCCAGCCCCTTGATATCAATTTTAGTTCTTATTGTTACGACCCCATATTCCTAAAGGAGGTAAACACAGGGGCAGAGTGTAGCTGAGGGCCTTGAAGTCTTGGAGCCCTCAGCAACCTCCTGGCCTGTACTTTGGAGCCTTTCTCTTACCCAATAGGACACAGCCAATAAATCCACCATCAAGTGTCTACTTGGCACCTGGGATTCAAGCAAACCAGCAAACCAGTTATACCTGATGTAGTCATCACATCCTAGGAGTATCCAGCCACCTAAACCAATGAAAAGCCAACAATTAATTGGGGGAGGCTTGCTTACAGCTTCAGAGGTTCAGTCCATTATCTTCATAAAGGGGAGGATGGCAGTGTACAGGCAGACGTGGTGCTGGAGCTGAGAGTGCTACATCTTGCAGGTAACAGGAAGTTGACTGACTGTCACGCTGAAGGAAGCTTGAACAAAAGAGACCTCAAAACCTGCCCCCACAGAGACACGCTTCCTCCAACAAGGCCACACCTCTTAATAATGCCACTCCCTTTGGGGGGTTCATTTTCTTTCAAACCTCCACACTAGACGAACAATATTCTGCCACTGCATTACCTCCCTAGCTGTTTTTTTCATTTTTTAAAAAATATTTATTTATTATTTATACAGTATTCTGTCTGATTGTATGCCTGCAGGCTAGAAGAGGGCACCAGACCTCATTACAGATGGTTGTGAGCCACCATGTGGTTGCTGGGAATTGAACTCAGGACCTTTGGAAGAGCAGGCAGTGCTCTTAACCGCTGAGCCATCTCTCCAGCCCCGCCCCCCCCCATCTTTTCATTTTTTTAATTTGATTTAAGTTCTCACTAAATTACCCAGACTGGTCCCAAGGTCAGTTTGTAATCTAGGCCAACCTTGAACTTGTTATTCTTCTACTTTGGCCTTCCAAATAGCTGGGATTGTACTAACAGGGTTCTCTCTCTGTCTCTCTGAAATGGGATCTTATTCTATAGCTTTATCCATGCAGCCTTGATGCAATCCTCCCATCTCTGAGTTCAAGGCCAGCTTGGTCTACAGAGCGAGTATCAGGACAGCCAGGGTTACATAGAGAAACCTGTCTAGAACCCCTCCTCCACAAAAAAGTTCCTTATAGTTCCCACAACCAGTCCAGCCCCAGGTTCTTCCAGTAAGGCATCAACTCCCCTCTGTACCCTCTGATTCACTACAAAGTCTTGCCTTTGCTTTTCTGTGGGTCTTGTTTTGCTGTCCCTGTTGCTTCAGTCCCTTCAGCAGACAAACCTGCTATAAGAGCCTCTATTGTCAAAAGCCCCCACTCCTATGCCATGCTAGGGATAAAATCTATGACCTTGTACTTGCTAAGCAGGCACTCTGCCAGCTCTTGTAGACCGGGCTTGCCTCGAACTCACAGAGATCCGCCTGCCTCTGCCTCCTGAGTGCTGGGATTAAAGGCGTGCGCCACCACTGCCCAGCCATTTTGGGATTTTTGAGACCAAGATCTTATGTAGCTTTAGCTGGCCTGAAACCCATAGAGAGCCACCTGTCTTGGCTTCATGAATGCTGGAATTAAAGGTGTGCACCACTACCACACCGTTTCATCTTTATTTTTGAAGTGCTGAATATGGAACCCAGATCCTTGTGCATATTCACTCAGCGATGTCTCCAAAAAGATGACTTCTTGAGCAATTTTAGCTTTATAGGAAATTTGAGGGGAGTGCGGCACTCTAAAAGTCACTCCACCTCCGAAATTCTTCCTGTCATCTTGTGTCTGTCACAGTTGACGAGCTCACATTGAGATTCTCTTGATAACTAAAGTCTATGCTGGCTATTAATTAGGGTTCATGATCCTAATGATGCATGACCAATAATGAGAGCCAGCTACTATTGCAGGACTATACAAAACAGATAACCTGAACACCCACTGATCGTGCTTTTCGTTTCTTCTGAAGCAGGGTCTCAAATAGTGTAGATTGGCCTTGAACTTTCTGTGTTTTTGAAGATGACATTGAACTCCTGATCCTCCTACTTGAGTGCTTAGCATTACCAGTGTGTCCCCATCATGCCTGTCGACTGAAAACATTCTTGTTGAGGGTTAGAACAAATAAAATATACATCTGAGGTTTTTAACCTGTGTATATTCTTTCATGCAACCATCATTAACTATTGAACATTTGAAAATGTCTTGTAGGGCCACCCTCAATGCAGAACTTGACCCCTTTTCTACCACCTTAAGCTGTAGGTGGGTCTGATTGTTGGCATGTTTACCAATAAAATTATGCATCTTTCATTCTTGTCATGTCTATGAGGCTCATCCATGTTACTGTGTTCCTTCTCTCTTTTCCATTGCTGAGCAGCAGCCATTGTATAGACGTACTGCAATTTACTCAGCCATGCTTCCATCAGTAGAAACGAGTTGCTCCTTGTCTCTACCATTATGAATATAACAGCTACACATGAGTCTCTCTCTAGGATCTATTCATATATCCTAGGAGGGGAATTGCTGATTTGTGGCTATGCCAAACCAGTTTGTGTCTCTGGCCAGAGATGTATATGCTTTGCCATCTGGACCTCTCTCAGTCTCTTCTAGTAGGGAGTGTTCCAAAGAGACCACAAGGCTAGAGAGAGAAAGTGCTTTCTCCTGCACTTGACAACCTGGCTACATTGCTTGAACCTCTGAGACACCTGGAAGAGGTATTGACATTGCCGCCCAGAGCTCTAAGTTCCTTGGGGCTCAGCCATCACCTCACCCTTCCCTCTCACAGGTCTGGGTCCTAGCCCCAAAGATACCACTTCTTTGTTTTGAGGCAAGGTTTGTTTGTGTAGCCTAGACTGGCCTCAAATTCATCACACCGCCATGTCTGACCTTTTCTTTGTGAGGCAGGATCTCATTCTGCAGCCCAGGCTTACCACTAACTCACTATGCAGCTTAGGCAGGCCTCACACTTACAGACATTCTTCTGCTTTAGTCTCCTGAATGCTGAGATTACTGGTCCATACTAGCATGCTCAGCTACGCATTCCACTTTCAAGCTCAGTGACCCCAGCACTAGCTAGGCACTACCTTCTGTGGAATATTTGTATACCGCGTGAAGATGTGCTGCTGTGAGCGGGGTGTAATAAAAAACTGAACAGCCAATAGCTAGGTAGGAGAGATAGGTGGGACTTCTGGGCAGAGAGAGATAATCGAGGCATGTGTCAGATGCCAATGAGACATGGAGGGATTTGGGCATACAAAATGAAAGAAAAGTAAAAGCCAATGAGGCAAAATGTAAATTAATATAAATGGGTTAATTTGAGTTATAAGATATAGGTCCAGAGGCCCTGCACTTAGTTTTTTCTTTGTTTATTTGTTTGTTATGGATACATGTTCTTTCTGTGTAGCTCTGGCTGTCCTTGAATTTGTTATATAAAACAAGCTGGCATTAAACTCACACAGAAATCTGCCTGCTTCTGCCTCCCAAGTGCTAGGAATAAAGGCGTGCTCCATCATGCTTGGCCCACACATAGTTCCTAAATTTGAGGAACGGCAGGCAAATCAGAAGGCTCAGCAGGTAAGGCATTTGCTACCAGATGGCGCAAGCCTGATGACCCGAATTTGGTCTCCAGGCCTCATATAAAAGTTGAAGGAGAGGGGGCTGGAGAGATGGCTTAGTGGTTAAGAGCACTAATTGTCCTTCCAGAGGAGCTAGGTTCAATTCCCAGCATCCACATAGCAGCTTAAAACTGTCCGTAACTCAAGTTCCAGAGGATTTGACACCCTCACACCAATACACATAAAAATGATTTTTAAAAAAGTTAAAGGAGAAAACTGACTCCATAAAGTTGTCATCTGACCTCTACACATGCATTGTGACACACTTCTACCCCTTACTACATTATACACAGATGAGGAGGAAGGAGGAGGAGGAGGAGGAGGAGGAGGAGGAGGAGGAGGAGGAGGAGGAGGAGGAGGAGGAGGAGGAGGAGGAGGAGGAGGAGGAGGAGGAGGAGGAGGAGGAGGAGGAGGAGGAGGAGGAGGAGGAGGAGGAGGAGGAGGAGGAGGAGGAGGAGGAGGAGGAGGAGGAGGAGGAGGAGGAGGAGGAGGAGGAGGAGGAGGAGGAGGAGGAGGAGGAGGAGGAGGAGGAGGAGGAGGAGGAGGAGGAGGAGGAGGAGGAGGAGGAGGAGGAGGAGGAGGAGGAGGAGGAGGAGGAGGAGGAGGAGGAGGAGGAGGAGGAGGAGGAGGAGGAGGAGGAGGAGGAGGAGGAGGAGGAGGAGGAGGAGGAGGAGGAGGAGGAGGAGGAGGAGGAGGAGGAGGAGGAGGAGGAGGAGGAGGAGGAGGAGGAGGAGGAGGAGGAGGAGGAGGAGGAGGAGGAGGAGGAGGAGGAGGAGGAGGAGGAGGAGGAGGAGGAGGAGGAGGAGGAGGAGGAGGAGGAGGAGGAGGAGGAGGAGGAGGAGGAGGAGGAGGAGGAGGAGGAGGAGGAGGAGGAGGAGGAGGAGGAGGAGGAGGAGAGGAGGAGGAGGAGGAGGAGGAGGAGGAGGAGGAGGAGGAGGAGGAGGAGGAGGAGGAGGAGGAGGAGGAGGAGGAGGAGGAGGAGGAGGAGGAGGAGGAGGAGGAGGAGGAGGAGGAGGAGGAGGAGGAGGAGGAGGAGGAGGAGGAGGAGGAGGAGGAGGAGGAGGAGGAGGAGGAGGAGGAGGAGGAGGAGGAGGAGGAGGAGGAGGAGGAGGAGGAGGAGGAGGAGGAGGAGGAGGAAAGAAAGAAGCAAACAAAATAAAAATCTAAAAATCTAACTTTGAGGAATTCTACCTCTTTCCCTCTGAGCGCCAGGCCTAAAGGCAAGATTCTTATCCTAGGGCACCATAAGACCTGCCACTAGTACCTTTGGCAATAGAACTGGATTCTTTCTCAGCTCTGGAGATCAGAAGTCTAAGATGGAGGCATCTTCAGGAGGCATCTGAGGTTGTTGCTCAGTGTTGGAGTACCTGTTTAGCATACATGGGGAATGAGTTATATCCTTAGCACACACACACACACAAAGTCAATAGAGGCCCACATCTCCTATAGACCTCTATGTAGGGAAAACTGACAGGTTTCTGTCAAGGAAAGATGGAATTTGGGATTGCTTCTTTTTGTCTCTTTGAATTTGAAGGCAGTTGTAAATTTAACTTCTATTCTTCTATGATAGTCAGTTCTTTGTTTGTTTGTTTGTTTGTTTTGCTTTTTTCTTCGAGACAGAGTCTCTCTATGTAGCCCTGGCTGTCCTAGAACTATCTCTACGGGGTAGACCAGGCTGGCCTTGAACTCACAGAGATCCGCCTGCCTCTACCTCCTGAGTGCTGGGATTAAAGGCGTGTGCCACTTATGCTCAGCTTCCAATTCTTTTTTTAAAAAAATTTTCTACACTCGATTGTGTGTGTATGCGTGTGTGAATGCCATGACATATGTGTGGAAGCAGGAGTTGATTCTTTGCTTCTACTATGTGGAGCTTAGGGATCATTAGGCTTGGCAAAATTCTTTACCCACTGAGCCATCTTGCATGGTCTTGATAGCTTTGACTGTTAACTTGACACAGTCTAGAATTACATGAGAAGAATCTTAATGAAGTATTGTTTAGATTATGTTGGCCTATTGGATGTCTTGGGGGAGGGATTCTCTCTCTCAGAATTGGAGTGGTAAATATGTCTCCGGCCAGTACCACCAACATGAAGCTAGACTCTCAGGAAGCTAAGGAGTGAGGCAGAGCCAACTGCCAAAGCCATTGCTTTGATCCTAGCAAGGACACTTAGTAGTCAAAGATTTATGTGGTCAGCAAAAGATAGAGATATGTACGAAAGACAGATTCAGACCAAAAAAAAAACCCTCTAAATGGGTTATGGTGTGTTTAAAAATATATGTAGACTTGGAAGAGAAAAAGAAAAAGGTTAAAAGTCATCCTTAAAAGAGAAATAGAGAAGCCATGTAGCTGCCACTGCCTAGAACACACAAGACAGAACCTTGGTAGTAAGCCACAACCACATGGAGATACACAAATTAATGGAGATGGGCTAAATTAAGATGTAAGAGTTAGCCAATAAGAAGCTAGACCTAATGGGCCAAGCAGTGATTTAATTAATACAGTTTCTGTGCTGTTATTTTGGGGCTGAGCATCCAGGAACAAACAAGAGGCTTCTACAACAAACTGGTGCTCTAATGTGTGCTAGCTAAATCCACATAAAACCCGAGAGGGCTTAGAGAGAAATTCTAGACACTAAAAAGAAAAGTGCAGTAGCATTTTTTTTCGGATGGGCTCTGCTTGCTGGCTGCATGCTGCAGCTCCTTTAAGAGAGGTCTTCCTGTAGAAGTGGTAGCAAAAAACCCCAACAAAACAAAAAAAAAACCAATGTGGTTTTGAAATGGCAGCTTCCTAGGCCGTGCTCTGTGCTGCAAGCATGAGCCCTGACATTTAAATGGGGTATATGGGCCTGAGTGCTTGTATGCCCACTTGGGGTTAGGAGGAAAGTGGCTGAGACCATGCCTGTGGCTCAGTGCCCACTCCCTGCTTGGGCAGGCAATGGGATCAGATCTGCTAGGCATGCACAAGCAGGAGAGCATGGCGGATTCCCGCCATCATACACAGAGATATTTCCAGGACATGCAGTGCGCTGCATGGCAGATTTAGCTATTACTCAAATAAAAAGGGTTTATGTGCTACATGCTCCTTCTAAGGGTTACAGTGGTGAGCATGACTCCTACCTGGCTGTCCCAGAGATGACAGTAATGGTACCCATGCCATTTTGAAAGGTGGAGAGAGGAGGAGCCAACACCCAGGGCTGCTGCAACCAAGCTGCTTACCATTTTAAAAGCTCTCCAGTTGAGAGTTCTCAGTTTAGGTCTGTATTCAATTTTTATTGGATTATTTGTTCTTTTGTTTGAAGTGAGGAGGAGGCGGGCTGTGTTCCCGTCTGCCTGGCTAGCTTATACCTCGAAATAACAACACACAAATTGTATTCATTTAAACACTGCCTGGCCCATTAGCTCTAGCCTCTTACTGGCTCTCACATCTTGATTAACCCATTTCTATTAATGTATGTAGCACCACGAGGTGGTGGCTTACCAGGAAAGATTCAGCATGTCTGACCTGGTGGCTGGCTCCATGGTGTCTCATTCACTTCCCTTCTTCCCAGCATTCTGTTCTGTCTACTCCACCCACCTATGTTCTGACCTATCAGGCCAAGCAGTTTCTTTATTAATTAAATTAATGAAAGCATCAGACAGATGACCCTCTTCCATCATTTGATGACCAATTTCTTGAGTTCTTTGTATAT
Source organism: Microtus oregoni (assembly GCF_018167655.1). Classification (NCBI taxonomy): domain Eukaryota; kingdom Metazoa; phylum Chordata; class Mammalia; order Rodentia; family Cricetidae; genus Microtus; species Microtus oregoni. The sequence goes on along the minus strand of NW_024543954.1, from coordinate 696,073 downwards.
TTTGGAGATCAGACCTCTGTCTTATGTAGGGTTGGTGAAGATCTTTTCCCATTCTGTAGGCTGTTGTTTTGTCTTGTTGACCATGTCCTTTGCTTTACAGAAGCTTTTCAGTTTCAGGAGGTAACATTTATTAATTTTTTTTTTTTTAGTATCTGTGCTACTGGGGTTGTATTTAGGAAGTGATCGCCTGTGAAAGATACTTAAGGAAATGCTAAATATCCTTAGCCACCAGAGAAATGCAAATCAAAATACCTCTGAGATTCTATCTTATACTTGTAAGAATGGCCAAGATCAAAAACACTGATGACAACTTATGCTGGAGAGGTTGTGGGGAAAAGGGAACACTCCTGCATTTCTGGTGGGAGTGCAAACTGGTACAACCCCTTTGGATGTCAGTGTGGCAATTTCTCAGACAATTAGGAAACAACCTTCCTCAATAACCAGCAATACCACTTTTGGGTATATATCCAAAGGATGCTCAATTGAACCACAAGGACATGTGCTCAACTATGTTCATAGCAGCTTTGTTTGTCATAGCCAGAAACTGGAAACAACCTAAATGCTCCTTACCTGAAGAATGGATAAGGAAAATGTGGTACATTTACACAATGGAGTACTACACAACAGAAAAAAATAATGACATCTTGAAATCTGCAGGAAAATGGATGGAGCTAGAAAACATATTGAGTGAGGTAACCCAGACCCAGAAAGACAAATATCATATGTACTCACTCATAAGTGGGTTTTTGACATAAAGCAAAGAAAACCAGCCTACAAATCACAATTCCAGAGAACCTAGACAACAATGAGGACACTAAGAGAGACTTACATAGATCTAATCTACATGGGAAGTAGAAAAAGACAAGATCTACTGAGTAAATTGGGAGCATGGGTACCATGGGAGAGGGGAGAAGGAGAGGGGAGAGGAAGGAAGGGGAGCAGAGAAAAATATAGAGATCAATAAAATCAATTAGAAAAAAGCTCTCCAGGACAAAAAAAGATTACAGTAGAACAGATTCAGACATAAAAGAACTCTATCCCAGCACTCGGGAGGCAGAGACAGGCGGATCTCTGTGAGTTCGAGGCCAGCCTGGTCTACAAGAGCTAGTTCCAGGACAGGCTCCAAAGCCACAGAGAGACCCTGTCTCGAAAAACCAAAAAAAAAAAAACAAACAAACAAACAAACAAACTCTAAATGAGTCATAATGGGTTTTAAAAATGTGCTTATGCTTGGGAGAGAGAAGAAAAAGTCTAAAGAGACAGTAAATGTAATATAAAAGAGTACAGACAGTCGTAGATTAAAGGAGTAAAGATAATAAAATAAATATTAAACTTGTAGAAAAATAGAGTAAGAAAAATAAGACACACAAAAATGGAAAATAACAGAGTCTGGATTATGTATATTATTGTGTTTTCTTTGAACTTTTTGACTGTGAAGGAGCTAAGTAACCAACATATATACTTTAAAGGTATCTTGTCTTCAAACTTTGGGTCTAAGGATCTGTTGCTTTGGAAAAAAAGTTCTTCTTTTGTTTCCACACAGGATGAGAAACTGTGGAAAAATTCCAGACTAATGTGGTTTAATGGACCAAATCCCCAGAAAGGTCACCATGAACACCCCCAAAATGAAAATACTTCACTCAACAAAAAGTAGGAAGCAGTTTGGAGAGAACTATGCCCAAATTCCCTAAATAGTTGTTTATAAATGTTTGTTTATATTTAAAGGGGGACATACTATAGAGATTTACATTGCTATGGATCTTGGTTTATTGATACAAATTTAAGATATATATATATATATATATATATATATATTTCCGTTCTTGATTAAGGTATTGTGTTTGTGGTGCAGCCCATTTAAAAATGTAACATATAATTAAGAAATATAGGTTAATAAATAATCATCTATACTAGTCACGTTTGTGGTCATATTAGTTAGGTTTTCTAGATCTACAGAGATGTATTTCAGATGGATTGGCATTCTTTTTTTTTTTGGATTGGCATTCTTCAAACCTTTCAAAGAAGACAGAATATAGCATTTTAAATGTTTTAAAAACTTAGGACTTTTCATAACAATGAGACACATCTGCTCCTGGCAGCACCAGTTACTTCAAGAGGAAGATGGGCATCGAAAAGGTTCCTTATGGAGTTTCCTAGCCATTTGGGCAAGAAACTGCTCTTGCCTAGACTGCTTGATGGTATGCTGTATGAACTGGATATGCAGGACCCACAGAGAAATGACTGCTGAACTTGCCTAAAGAAGGTGAGGCAGTCCTTCAGGGTTCCTGCTTCATGAAAGCATCTGCCAGACATTCTGCAGGACACAGAAAAAAGTGACTGACAAACTGCCAGTATGGGCAGAAATGACTTTGAAATTTCCTGCTTCATGGAAAAGTCTGCCAGATACTATGGGCCTGTAGGCTAAAGATGGATGCCCCAATGGTACAGAATAACTTTGGGTAACTGTCCAGGCAGCGAGATGTCTCTGTCTGTAGAAGGAACAGTGGGCTGCATTCCGCTGCCTGGCTACCATAGCTTATGCCTCAAAATAACAACACACAAACTGTATTCATATAAACATTGCCTGGCCCATTATATCTAGCCTCTTCTGGTTAACTCTCATATCTTGCTTTAAACCATATCTAATAATCTGTGTAGCACCACGAGGTGGTAGCTTACCAGGAAGATTCTAGTGTACATCCATCTTGGGTTGGAGCTTCATCGCGTCTGACCCAGAGAGGAGAGGCATGGCAATTGCTTCACTTCCTCTTCCTCCCAGCATTCTGTTCTGTCTACTCCACCCACCTAAAGGCTGGCCTATCAAATGGGCCAAGGCAGTTTCTTTATTAACCAATGATCTTCCTCCATTATCTGTCAATTCCAGAGTTTTAGAAGTTTCTTACAATGCACTTACTGTTTACTTGGGTAATTTTATATCCTTCTGGAGTGTTTGATGGAGTTGAATAATAGATAGTAATAATATAATTTTCCTTAGTTATGATAAAAGATAGATATAAATATTGTAACTGTAATTCTTACTTGATACCTGTTTTGTTATATGTAATTTTTTTTGTGTTAAAGGGAGAAAGGAGGCAGAGACAGGGAGAACCTTGGAGCAGTGGCTAGAGACAGACAGCGAACCTTTCCGGTAAGCCACAACCATGTGGTGATACACAGATTAATGGAAATGGGTTAAATTAATATGTAAGAGTTAGCAAATAAGAAGTTAGAGCTAATGGGCCAAGCAGTGATTTAATTAATACAGTTTCTGTGTGATTATTTTGGGAGTCTGGGCAGCAGGAAAATGAACAAGTGGCCTCCTACAACATGGAGCCAGTCCTGGAATTCACTATATGGACCAGGCTGGCCTCAAAGTCACAAAGATCCCACTGGCTGTACCTTCTGAGTGCTGGGATTAAAGGCATGTGCCACCACCACCAGGTTTATGTACTGCCTATTTCTGAAGACATTGTTTGGTGACCATTTTGAACATGGATTATACACAAGGATAGTATATTGGCCCTTTTGCTGTGTCACCTATAGGCTATCAGTTTTGAGGGCTTTTTTGGGGAGTAAATAGGAAAAGGCTGCAGTAAAATCTGTCCTTATAGTTGTGTCTGAGTGGACCAGGAATATAGGTCAGGGTAGACTATAGCATATGCTTAGTCCTGGGTTTGAACCTCAATAAACAAGCAAAACTAAACCTACCCAATTGGTGTTTATTGTCAGGTAGGTCTAATATTGTATAAAGGGCACAAGGGGTAGAACCTGTGACAAGCACTCATATCGCTTCCTGAAATGGTCTACATCATTGATTGGGAGGGAATCACTCAAGCCAGGCTTATAGATGTTGACTCTGTTTTTGTTTTGTTGTGTTGTTTTCATTTTATTTTGAGACAGGGACTCAACTCTTAGTTGGCCTGGAACTCACTATGTAGACCAGATTAACCTTGAACTCACAGAGATCCTCCTGCTTCTGTCTCCCACATGCTGAGATGACAGGTGAACGACCATGCCCAACTAAATGGTGACTGAAGCACTCAAAGGAATCGCAGCTGTGTACCATACTCAGCTTTTTCTCTTTCCTTCTCCCCCCCTCTCGTTTCTCTAACCCAAGCTGGTCTTTATCTCCCTACATAGCCAAGAGTAAGGGTGACCTTAAACTCCTGATCTACCTTTCAAGTGCTAGGATTCCAATCATGCTTTGCTTTTCTGTAGCATTCCTCATCTCTTTGTGTAATGAAGTGTGAGTATATGTTGGGGGAACAAAAGTCAATATCAGATATCTTCCTTACTCACCATCTACTTTCTTTTTTGTGTCAGTGTCCCATGAATTCTGGAACTCACCAATTGTTATATGGGCAGGCTTATGAACTCTAGGAATATATCTGTCTCTGCTCCTTCAACATTGGAGTAGCAGACACATGCAACTGTGCCTGGCTTTAATGTGGGCTCAGGTCCTTGTGCTTGTACAATAAGCACTTTGTAGACTGAGCCATCTCCCCAAACCTGTGGTCATTCTTTTCTTATGGGATTGGCACATGGCCAGAAGTGTGGATCTTTTTGGTCTCATATATAATGACTGATGATTTGGCAATTTGGCTAAATGATCTTGACCTGAGAAGGGACAAAGCTGGAAGTTGATAACAGAAAGTTTGGGAGAAGACAGAGGTGAGACCTCTGAGAGGGACATGAACTGAACAGAGGACACTCTGTACGTAGTTGAGAGGACCAAGTATTACTTTCTGTGGCAGCCACTTAGTGCTCAGATGTAGGGATAAGTCACGCCCCTTAGGGGGCGTATTTGCCTCGGGCTAATGTTTATCTATAAATCTGGTGAGCATGCTTACTTCTGCTTTCCTGGTCTTTGTGGACACGGTGGTTCTGTAAGTCTATTTCTCCACTAAAGCTATATATATTTTTTTACAATCTGTCTGCATTCGTTTACGCCGTTACATTTTGGCACCCAACGTGGGGCTATTTTGCCCCCGACTCAAGCGCTTAGCCTGCTAGCTAACACAGCACACTCCCGGGTGCCGTTTTTTAGTTCGTGACTCGGGCCCCAGTGCCAAGTCCCAGACACACTGGGCCACACAGGCCCATTCTGCCCCGGAGTAATTAACCCCTCCCTGCCTGCCTTGGCTAAGTTTGCAGTGGAACCCCACTACCTGAATTAGCGGAAGCTCACGTACCTGTGGTTTTGCAACAAAAGCCACCACAGCGGCAGATTTGGTCTGATACAAAGTGACTTGCCCGGGCCGTGGAGGCGCACGCCTTTATTCCCAGCACTTGGGAAGCAGAGGCAGGCAGATCTCTGTGGGTTCGAGGCCAGCCTGGTCTACAAGAGCTTGTTCCAGGACAGGCTCCAAAAACATAGAGACCATCACTGGCAGGAACCAATCATTGCAGGTACAAGATTTTTCTTTTATAAATAAAATGTCCGAACACGTTACTATTCAAGAATTTAACAGTTTTTTTTAATTGTACCATGTGGGAGATTTTACAAGAGGTGTCTATCACCCCACATCTATGGATCCTTCTGGGATTCGTAGTTTCCATTGGCACTAAATGGTTTGATAATAGAAATATGATAAAGTCTTTACGAGACGAATCCAGGATTCTTAAGGCAGAGATTGAACGCTTAAAAACAATTGAGAATGACAACAATCTTCTCAAGAATCAGTTTGAAGTTCTCCAGGAAGAGAACAGATCTTTGTTAAACATGACTCGATCAACTGAGCATAATTTAAAAATTGTACAGGCTGATGTTAAGGAGAAATTCATTACTATGGAAGAGGGAACAGCTGATTTGGATCATAAGCTTCCGTCCCTTTCTGTAGGAACTGAAACATTAGTGGCTGATATTAAGGAGAAATTCATTACTATGGAAGAGGGAACAGCTGATTTGGATTGTAAGCTTCAGTCCCTTTCTGTAGGAACTGAAACATTAACTGAGAGAATCAAAACTGCTGAATGTGACAATTGGATTTTTTTCTAAAGCTTATGACAGATTGGCGGAAAGATTGTCAATACAAGAAGGCACGGTTTATGCCATAAAAATTATGTCCAAAGATGAGATGTTATCTCTAATGGACAAACTTCATACTTTAGAATCCTCAATGAAGGCTTTGGAACATAATTCTGGACAGGAGATTCAGACATTGTAGAAGGCAATGGTGAATAGAATTGAAAAGATTGAGGAATTTCAGCCGGGCGGTGGTGGCGCACGCCTTTAATCCCAGCACTTGGGAGGCAGAGGCAGGCAGATCTCTGTGAGTTCGAGACCAGCCTGGTCTACAAGAGCTAGTTCCAGGACAGGCTCCAAAACCACAGAGAAACCCTGTCTCGAAAAACCAAAAAAAAAAAAAAAAAAAAAAAAAAGAAGAAGAAGAAGAAGATTGAGGAATTTCTAAATTCTGATGAAGAAGAGCAAAGGGTAGAAAGGCAAATTTTAACTCCATCTGTGGGTAAATCTCTCCGGGACAATTCCCACAAAACTCTACCTACAGCTCTACCTGCTTTTCCAGTAATAACAACAGAGAAGGTGATTGGTTCCAGAAACCCTAGGGTCATCAAGGAAGATACATGGGAGCCTGTCCATATGAATGATCTCAAAGAACTTAATAATGTGGGAGTGTCATATATCAATCTGTTGATTTCATTGATTAAGCAATTAAGAAACTGCTAGGGCCATTTGATAGGCCCACCCTTAGGTGGGTGGAGTAAACAGAACAGAATGCTGGGAGAAAGAAGCTGAATCAGGGAGTCACCATGGTTCTCCCATTCCAGACAGATGCAGGTTAAGATCATTCCTGGTAAGCCAGCTCGTGGGCTACATACATTATTAGAAATGGGCTAGTCCAGGTGTGAGAGTTAGCCGAGAAAAGGCTAGATATAATGGGCCAAGCGATGTTTAAAAGAATACAGTTTCTGTGTAATTATTTCGGGTAAAGCTAGCAGTGTGGGCGGCTGGGTCCGCCGCTCCTGTTTCAACAACTTAAACAGGCTGTCATGACTTTTGGGATGCAAGCCTCTTTTGTTAAAGAGATGCTAAAATCTTGGGCCACGACAAACAGAGCAGCCCCCTCAGATGGGCTCCAGCTGAGCTCTGCGGTACTTGAGAGTGGACTGTAATTGAAATGGAAATGCTTATTCAGGCAAGAGGCTAGACTTTTAGAACAGCAAGAAAAAGTGAAGGGAATTGACATTTCCCTAGATAAAATTCTAGGTGAAGGGCTCTTTTCCGACCCTCAGGAACAAGCTAATTTGGATGAAAACACACTCTCCATGTGTACTACAGCAGCCTTAAGGGCTTGGGACAGGGTACAAGACACAGGACAGAGAATGGAATCATTTGTCAGAGTTAAACAGGGTCAGAGAGAACCCTTTAGTGACTTTTTACAAAGACTAACTAAGGCTGTACAAATAGGGATATCTGACCCAGAAGCAAGACGTGTAATGATTGAGTCTTTGGCTTATGAAAATGCAAATGTGGAATGCAAAAGGATCTTGGGGCCTTTAAAGCTCAGATCAGCGCCCTTGGAAGAATGGGTCTTACATACACTGAATGTTGATACATTTGACTATGGCACTGAAGCATGGGTAGAAGAAGCAATTTCCAATGGTAAAAGGAGACACCAGAATACCAAATGTTTTAATTGTGGCAAAATGGGTCATATGAAAAGGAATTGTAGACAACGGATTTTCAGAAATAATAATAATGCATCTTCTAGAAATAACAGAAATAGGAGGACTCAGCCTTCAGGTTTATGTAGAAGATGTGGGAAAGGCAGACACTGGACAAATGAATGCAGATCTACAAGAGATAGACAAGGCAACCTGATACAGATGGGAAACGTGAAAGGGGGCCATGGCAAACATGGTTCAGTCATTTTCAGTTAATGCAGAGAACGTGCCTCGTCAGGACAATTAGGAAGCCCCTTGCCTATTGTTACAAGCAATAATGATCAGAAAGATGAGTTCCGTGTGTTTTGGCAAACTTCTATAAATGATCAAAGACCAAAGCTAAGAGTGTGTGTAAATGGCATTTTTATTACTGGCCTGCTGGACACAGGTGTGGATGTAATTATCATTACCCCAGAATCTTGGCATCCGTATTGGCCTTTTCAGAATGTAAATGTTCAGCTCCTGGGAATAGGAACCCTATCTCGAGTAAGGCAGAGCACGAGATGGGTTCAATGCATAGGGCCAGAGGGACAAATAGGAAAACTAAGGCCATATGTAGCCAATATTGCAGTGAATTTATGGGCCTGTGACCTATTACAACAATGGAATACCCAAATTAACATTCCTGCTACTTCTAGAGCCTATATTTCTGAGAATAATATTAAAAGATATTACAAACGGAGAAAACCGGCCATTCGGGCTGTACAAGAACAAGCAATTGATGTCCCTTCAGAGATACCAACAGCCTTGCCTCTAAAATGGTTGACTGAGAAACCAATAAGAACAAAGCAATGGCCTTTAGCTGAGGAAAATTTACAGGCTTTAGAACAGCTGGTACAAGAACAATTAGATGCTGGACATATAGAAGAATCTACCAGCTCTTGGAATTCTCCTGTATTTGTGGTTAAGAAAAAAATCAGGTAAATGGAGAATGGTGACAGATCTCAGGGCTATCAACAAGGTTATTCAACCTATGGGCCCTCTGCAATCTGGAATTCCTTTGCCCTCTTTATTACTAAAAGGATGGCCTCTCATAGTTATTGATTTAAAGGATTGTTTTTTCACTATACCTTTACAAAAAGAAGCTAGAGGGCTGGAGAGATGGCTCAGTGGTTAAGAGCATTGCCTGCTCTTCCAAAGGTCATGAGTTCAATTCCCAGCAACCACATGGTGGCTCACAACCATCTGTAATGAGATTTAGTGCCCTCTTCTGGCCTGTGAACACACACACAGAATATTGTATACATAATAAATAAATAAATATTAAAAAAAAAAGAAGCTAGAGAGAAATTTGCCTTCACAGTGCCTACTTATAACAATTCTCAACCTTCGAGGAGGTACCACTGGGCTGTGCTCCCCCAGGGTATGTTAAATAGCCCCTCCCTGTGCCAATATTTTGTGAATCAACCATTGCAAATAATACGCAAAAAATTTCCCAAATCTATAGTATATCATTACATAGATGACATTTTGTTATCTGATTCAAACATGGATACCTTTGAAAGACTGTTTGAAGAAATAAAGATACTTTTACCTAAATGGGGATTGCAGATTGCTCCCAAAAAGATTCAGAGGGGAGATTCTGTTAATTATTTAGGTTATAAAATAGGTTTGTAAAAAATTAAGACACAAAAGGCACGAATTAGGAGAGATCGCCTATGGACTCTTAATGACTTTCAAAGACATTTCCAGTCTACGCCCAGCTATTGGGATAACACCTGATCTAATAATTCATTTGAACATAACCTTGGATGGTGATAAAGATTTGAACAGTCCCAGAAAATTAACAGCTGAAGCAGAAAAAGAACTGACAATGATTGAGGAAAAATTACAACAGGCACATGTGGACAGGGTGAATCCAGAGTTCGATTGTATTCTCGTCATACTACCATCAAAAATTTCTCCTACAGGAATTTTAATGCAGAGAGGTGATATTGTCTTGGAATGGATCTTTTTACCACATAAACCAAGTAAGAAACTGAAAACTTATGTGGAAAAAGTCTCTGAGTTAATTATAAAAGGCAAGTTGAGACTTCGTCAACTAGCAGGCATAGACCCAGCAGAAATTATAGTGCCTTCCACTGCTGATGAACTAAAGAAATTATGGGAAGATAATGAACCATGGCAAAGAGCTTGTGTTAGTTTTTGGGGAGACATTAATAACAATTATCCAAAAAGTAAGAGGCTTAACTTCATAAAGAGAACTTCTTGGATCCTTCCTCGAATTGTCTGTGATGCTGCAATAACTGGAACCCGTACATTTTATACTGATGCCAATAAATCAGGGAAGGCAGGTTACAAATCAGAAGACTTGGGTAAGGTGGAACAAAGTCCTTATGATTCTGTCCAGAAGGCAGAATTATATGCCATTCTTATGGTGCTAAGGGATTTTAAAGAACCTCTTAATATTGTTACAGATTCACAATATGCAGAAAGAGTTATTTTACATATTGAAACTGCTGAATTTATACCTGATGATACAGAACTACCCTCATTGTTCCTCCAGGTTCAAGATTTATCAGGAACAGGCTCTGCCCTATGTACATAACACACATCTGATCCCATTTGGGTCTGCCAGGTCCTCTAGCACAAGGTAATGCAGAAATTGATCAATTATTGATTGGTAGTATGCTACAAGCCTCTGAATTTCATAAAAAATATCATGTTAATAGCAAAGGTTTGAAGAAAGAGTTTTCTATTACATGCAACAAGCTAAGGAGATTGTAAAGAAATGCCCTACTTGCTCTTTCTATAACCAAACGCCACTGCCTGCAGGTGCTAATCCAACGGGCACCCAAAGGAATGAAATCTGGCAGATGGATGTGTTCCACTTTGCAGAATTTGGCAAATTAAAATATGTTCATCACACCATTGACATTTATTCAGGCTTTCAGTGGGCAACTGCTTTAAGTTCAGAAAAAGCTGATTCAGTAATCACTCATTTATTAGAAGTCATGGCTATCATGGGTATATCTACACAAATAAAGATGGATAATGGTCCTGCTCATGTTTCTAGGAAAATGAAACGGTTTTTTGATTATTACAATATCAAGCATGTTACAGGTATACCATACAACCCTACAGGTCAAGCAGTCATAGAAAGATCAAATCGAACTATAAAGGATATGTTGAACAAACAGAAAGGGGTGGAAAACACCCCCAGAAATAGGTTACATAATGCTTTGTTAACCTTGAATTTTCTCAACGCTAATGAGAAGGGAACAACGGCTGCAGAAAGACATTGGATAATGGAAAAGTCTACTGAACTATATCAACCAGTTTATTTCAAGGATGTGCTGACCTCACAATGGAAGCCAGGAGATGTGCTGCATTGGGGAAGGGGTTTTGCTCTTATCTCCACAGGTGAGGAAAAATTGTGGATACCATCAAAATTAATAAAGGTTTGGTTTGAAGAAGAGAAGCCACTTGGAAAAGATAAATAACAATTCTTTCACAAGGATGGTGAGCATACTGATGGTAAGAAATACAGATAGGTTGGAGGCAGGGTTCTTATCTCCACAGGAAAATACTCATCTTCAAAGAAATTAAGGGACTCTGAATATTTAATTACTGATGGATGGACACATTTTGTAAGTATTAATATATATATATGTCTTATTAAACATTTCTTTATAAATATGTAGAGCTGGTTTTGAAGTTGGACTCTGGCTCAGTCCCTCTCCAATCCCAAGCCTGTTAGTAAGAGAAAAACCCAGAGTTTCTGGAGTTTCTGTCTCATGTCAAGAGCCATGATATGGGACAGAAAGAAATATGAGTTTAGAAAACATCTTTGCTTTTCTTCATATCTATCATACTTTTCATTGAATATATCTATCATGCCTTTCATTGAATATATATATGTATGTCTATATATGTCTATATGATTAATGTTTAAGTTGTTCACAATGAACAATGAGTTTTTCCTGAAGTGACATTTGAAGTTTCCAGGAAGAAGATGGGGCCCCACAACAACAACTCTACCTGGTTGATATGATGTCATGATACTGATAGCGCTACTACAAGACCTGTTTTGGGTACCAGCTGCACAAGCCGATCCCAACTTGGTTAGCTGAAATGGTGCACATCTTGTACAACATTCTGGCCAGACCTCCACAAAATACTCAGAGACTATTTGCAATTTTAAAAGACATTGATCTTGAAATTTAACCATCATTTTATTTTCACAGGATCCCCCAGAAAGAACGTCACCCCCATGACAGCTGGAAGTAATTCTAGAGGACAACGTCCCCTCTCCCAGTAAAATTTGCCCCTGGGTTTAGGGACATCATTTAGGGGTTGGGAGGTTGGGGGAGGAATTTTATAAGCTCAGGGATCATTTTGAAAAAAAAAGGGAATGATGGGATAATAGATTTATAATTGTGAGTTACTGCTTTTAGACAAATATATTGGTATCGATTCTTGTATATTGATACAAAGTTAAATTATATTGAGTATTGTATGCATGCTTGTTTCTACCTCTGTTTAAAACATTTTTTATGTATTGATATATATTGTATTGATATATATATGTTGTATATATTTACCATATTGCAGTGTACATTTCTACCTCTGATTAAGATACTTATATAATGTTTGTGTATTGATATATATTTACCATATTGCAATGTATATTTGTACAGTGTTTATATTTGGAGGTCATTATCCTCATTTGTTACACAGTTGTTTATTGTCTTAGTCTTTAAGTTAGATAGATATTGAGAATTATATAGATTAATAGTCATCTAAGTTTGTCATTTATAATTAGACTAATCAGGTTCTTTAGATATATAGAGATTATACTCAGTATAGATTGATAATCTTCAACTTCTTCAAAGAGCTGTAAAAAATGGCCTTTAATCTAACTCAGAGTTTCGTGATAGTGAGACACAATTGCTCCTAGCAACACCGCTCTATTCCTGAGAGAATGTTGAGCACCAAAGACACTCCACCTGGAGCCTTTCTTTTTGGCAGAACTGGCCTTTGGGCAAAGAAATGGGCATACCTCAACCACTGAGAGAGATACAGAGCGTGCATCAATGGATAAAACAGGACTGTCATATCCTGCCAAGACAGGGTAAGATAGTTTTGAAAAGTTCCTTGCCTTTAATAATGGTATGTCAGTTATGTTAGGCCTTAGCCAAAGTTGGTTGACTCAACATTGCAAACGAGACTTTGGGTGATTGCCCAGGTAGTCAGTTGTCTCTGTCAATTGTTGCACATTTTGGATATCTCTCGTTTGTTAAGTAATATTTATTCCCTTCTCAGATCTTTGACGGAGTTGAAGATTATATAATTGTAGTTACTCTCTACATTATTTAGACTCCTTGAGATAGAATGTTTAGCAAAACTTTTGTTCTCAATATTGTTTGTTATATTTATTATTTGTTATTATTGTATATAGTTGTATTTGGTTTAGTTCTGTCTTATTTAGACAAAAGGGGGAGATGTAGGGATAAGTCCCGCCCCTTAGGGGGCGTGTTCACCTCGGGCTAATGTTTACCTATGAATCTGGCGAGCATGCTGGCAGTGCTTACTTCTGCTTTCCTGGTCTTCAAGGGAACAGTGGTTCTGTAAGTCTATTTCTCCCTTAAAACTATATATATATATATATATATATATATATATTACAATATATATTGTAATATTTACAATATATATGTAAAATATATATATATTTTACAATCTGTCTGCATTCGTTTACGCCATTACACTCAATGGGCTTTGAAGCCTGTGGCTAAGGTGACAAGGATAGAGTCATGCATGAGCTCAGCAGCATGTGAGGTGCCTCCCTGAGGCCCAGCAGGATCTCACCAGTGCCTAGGGCCTAGTATGAAGATGGCAGTATAACATTTTATTTGGGGCAGTTTGCTTTCTGTTGGAAACAGGCTCATGAAAGGCTAGATGACAGAGAATTCGAAACAAAGAAATATACAAAAGCAGGAAAAAGAAAGTATAAAAATTAAGGACTAGGGATGTAGCTTAGTGGTAGCATGCACAGCCTCTAGATTCAATCCCCAGTACCAATAAATACAAAAATTAATTTTCAATTTCTAATCATTATATAAATAAGACTTCCAGGCTGGAGGGATGGCTCAGTGGTTAAGAGCATTGCCTGCTCTTCCAAAGGTCCTGAGTTCAATTCCCAGCAACCACATGGTGGCTCACAACCATCTGTAATGAGGTCTGGTGCCCTCTTCTGGCCTTCAGACATACACACAGACAGAACATTGTATACATAATAAATAAATAAAAAAAAATAAGACTTCCAGTGATATAAAATTCCTTCCTCAATTATATTAGTTATATAGAATATATTATTAACTAATTGGTTTTCTTAAAATCTTACTTAGCTTTCTTAAATAGCAATTTTTTATAGTTAACCTTATAATTAAGTCTCCAAGTCATGATTTTTTAAATAGAACTTATTTAAAGGAAGAACTAACATCATCTGTACTGTGAGTGCCATTTGAAGGCAGTTACCAAGATTGTGGGAACCTTGTTTTCTCCTCTTGGAAAAAGGGCAGGAACAGATTAGTTTGAAAGCTATTGGCATTTTGTTAGCCAAAAACATAAACTTGTTGCTGCTAATGGAAGTTCATGTGTAGTAAGAAAGCTTTGAGTTGATGTTGAGAAATCAAGCAGGTAGAAGTGGGACCACATCACACTCTGTTCTATGAGGTTAATGCTGATACAGGGACACCACACTTACACTTTTTCTTTGTCATTTGGCTGTTAGACTCTGCCAATGGGGCGTTAGGAGAGATACTAAAAAGCTGCGTAAGAAGAGAAGGGTACTGAGCCTTTCTATGGCAATATGCTTCTGTTGCCGTGGTCCTAGCCCAAGCCTGTGGCTTAGCTTAGCATCAGTTGGGTTCAGTCTCCAGCTTCTGAGTCTGATTTCTAACTCTGACATAGTTCTATACTGATGACCTAGCTCTTCTTTACTCCCCTCAACCCTGAAGGTGCTAGTGGCTTTCTTGCAGCTATTTCCCTGATATCCTTTCAGTTCCTCCAAAAGTCCCTCTCTCAGCAGCACCACGGATTCTGTTAAGAAATTCTCTCTGTTGAAAGAATGAAAGCTGGACGTGGTGGTAATCCCAGTATGGTGAGGTGGAAGCAGGCAGATGAGAGTTCTAACTTCTCACCTATTTAGAAAGTTTGAGGCTAGCAGAGTTCTATGAGGCCCTATCTCATAAAAAACAAAATGAGAAGGGAGGTGGGAACCTGTGTAGTTTCTGGTTTTCTGACTGGACCCTGACTATTTTATGAGCAGAAAGTTTCCAGATAAGGCCAATACAGAGGCTGGCAAGCTGCCTTGGTGTGTAAGGCACTCGCCCGCAAATCTGACAATTTGTGTTCTATCCCTGGAATTCTCATGATAGAAGAAGAGACTCAACTCCGCAGGTTGTTTATGACCTCAATATATGTGTTATGACATTAGAGAGTGTGTGCCTGCACACACACACACACACACACACACACACACACACACACACACACAATCTTCATTTAAAGTATGGAAGTAGATGTTGAACATGTTAAGCTTCATCAAGGCATGAATTTAATCCCAACACTCAGGAGGCAGAGGCAGGCAGATCTCTGTGAGTTTCAGCCCAGCCTGATCTACAGAGTGAGTTTCAGAACATCCTGGGCTACATAGTGAAACTCTGTCTCACATCAAAACAAAAGAAAACAAAAGAACATAATGTTAAGCTTGACCCAATAAGGTGGCACATACCTATTGTTGTAACAGGAGCAGTGGGCTACATTCCTGGCACCCGGCCACCCACACAGCTAGCTTTATACCTGAAATAATTACACAGAAACTGTATTCTTTTAAACACTACCTGGCCCATTAGTTCCAGCCTCTTATTGGCTAGCTCTTACATATTGATCTAACCCATTTCTAATAATCTGTATAGCCCACGAGGTGGCTTACCAGGGAAGATCTTAACCTGCAGCTGTGTCAGGTGGGAGAATCATGGCGACTCACTGACTCAACTTCTTTCTCCCAGCATTCTGTTCTGTCTACTCCGCCTACCTAATTTTCTGTCCTATCAGGCCAAGCAGTTTTCTTTATTAGTTAACCAATGAAAGCAATAGATAAGATACAAGACCCACCTCCATCATTCCCCCTTTTTCTGTTTATACAAAAAAGAAACGCTTTAACTTTAACATAGTAAAATTACATATAACAAAACAGTTATCAAGTAAAAATTACAATATGTATATCTATTTTATCTTTATCATAACTAAGGAAAACTATGACTATTACTAACTATTCTTCAACTCCATCAAAGACTCCAGAAAGATACAATAATATTACCTAAGCAAACAAGAAATAAGCAACTTTCAAACTCTAGAAATGACAGAGACATCTCGCTGCCTGGACAGTCACCCAAAGTTCCTCTGTACCGTTGGGGCATTCATCTTCGGCCTACAGGCCCATAGTTTCCAGCAGACATTTCCATAAAGCAGGAAAATTCAAAGTCAGTTCAGTCACTATCTGCTGTGTCCTGCAGAATGTCTCACAGACTCTTTCATGAATCAGGAACCCTGATAGATCATCTCACCTTTAGGCAAGTTCAGCAGTCCTCTCTCTGCTGGTTCTCTGTGTCCAGTTTATGCAACAGTCCAGGCAAGAGCAGTTTCTTGCCAAAATGGCTATCAAACTCCATAAGGAGTCTCTTCGATGCCCATCTTCCTCTTGAAGTAGCTGGTGCTGCCAGGAGCAGACATGTCTCATTGTCATGAAAAGCCCTAAGTTATTAAAACATTTAAAATGCCATATTCTGTAGCCTTTGAAAGATATGAAGAATGCCTGTCTGAAATATATCTATGTATATCTAGAAAATCTAACTAACATAACTACAAGCTTGACTATTATTGATGATTACTGATCAACAACCTATATTTCCTAATTATACATTACATTTTTAAAATGAACTATACAATCACAATACATTAAGATTAGAAATATGCATATATATATATATATATATATATATATATATAACAAAACTGACCTTAAAATCCATACCAATGCAAATTATTCATACCTATATCATTTTCCCCTTTAAATGTAAAAGAACATTTATAAACTGTGGCGGACCTCTCGACCGGCGAGAAAGAATGACCACCACACCAGGATTCCACTCAGATCACGCTTTTACTGGAGTGCCCTTGATTGATGGGGAGCATGGAACGAGAGGGCGGGAAAACGAGGAACAGGGAGCAGAGGGGAGAGGCAGCAGGAAGCGAAGGGACCGGGTGCACTTAGGCAGCCGCTTAAATAGGGAATTGGCACACGGGTCGCCCTGTGATTGGCTGCCACCAACAGCTGACACCAGACCGCATCGGGATAGGCTCAAGGATCCTCATTCACCGTGCATGCGGGAAGCGGGGACGCGCAGCTCTCAATGCCATAGCCAAATATGGAGTTGTTTATAACCAACAAGACAGGATGTCGGCGCCATCTTGTAATGGCGATCCTGTCCGGCTCACTACAATAAACAATATTTTGGAAACATGGGTGCAGTTTTTTCTCTCCAAACTGCTTCCTGCTGAATGGGGGCATCGTTAATTAGGTCTTTCATGGTATAACCTGTGTGCCAGGGTCATCTCAGTTGGCAGCTGAATGAAGTAATTTTCTGAAGGTGTTCACAGCAACTTTTCAGGAGGGCGTGGTCCATCATACCATATTGGGATAGAAGCAAGCCATAGAGTCACAGATTCACAATAGGAAAGGAGCTAAGTACAGAGAGACATTTCATTATATGGGCTGCCAAGTGGAAGCAGAACGATTTGTTTGATGGCAACTAGACTCGCTGTGTGCCTAAAAGGAAGTCATTACGTGCTGCGGCTCAGAGGCACAAGCAGCTCCGCCATGCTAGTGAGGCAGGAAAGATTACCCTGGATTAAAGACCAGCCTGGGCTACATAGGGAGACTCTCTGTCCCCCACTCCCACCCCATCAATAGAGTATGTAATTAGTTAGAAAACAGGCATTTTCATATAGAACTGCAGGAGACCAACTTGAGGCCTTAGGAAACAATTTCCATTTGGTTCACTGAGGGTGGTGATGAACCAGGCTGTCTTCATTTTTGGTTTGAAAGCCATTTTATAGTAAAGACAAATTAGGTTCACTCCTTTTTAGAATTAAACCTCTGTCTCTCAAGGATTAGGCCATGCTCCCACCTATAACCTTAACTACAAATGGTTCTGTGCTACCTGTTCCAGGAAATGGCAAATATGCTTTTGTTTCAAAAAGTTGTTATGACCAGCCAGGCATGGTGGCTCAAGTCTTTAATCCCAGCACTCGGGAGGCTGAGTCAGGTGGATCTCTGTGAGTTCAAGGCCAGCCTGGTCTAGGGCTAGAGCTATACACAGAGAAACCCTGTTTGGGGATGGCCAGGCGGGGCAGTTGCTATGATCAATTTGTAATGCTTTTATAGCCCCGATTATTTGCTTGCCTCCTACTTCTGAACTATGAAAATGCTTATCAGGCTAGGAGGTGGTGGTTTACATTTTTAATCCCAGCACTAGGTGGATCTCTATGAGTTCAAGGCCAGCCTGGTCTACAAATTGTATTCCAGGACAGCCAGGGCTGTTATGTGGAGAAACCTGTTTGGTCGGAAGCATCACCGCAACCCCCTAACACCCCTTTATACAAAGAGTCTGGAATATTATACTTGGGGGGCCTCATCCCAGCCCCCTGGCATCCATCTTTGGAATACTGGGCATGAAACTCCATTTCAAGGTAATCTCTCCCCAGGGAAGGTCAAGACCACTCCCTCAGGCTAACCTACCCCCCCCCCCCCCCCCCCCCGAGAATGTACACATGGTTTCCTGGTTTTGTGTGGTCTCTCCATTCATTCCTCCCTTTCCCTCTTCATGCTTTCCCGAGGCCACCCGGGAGCATTGCATTAAACATAGGTGTCTTTAATTTGATTTAATTTGGTCTGATTGGAATTATTTGCATCAGCAAAGAGGCTTATCTTAAGAAATACCTAACAAAACCCTATCTCAAAAGACAAAGAAACAATCACTGAAGGGCCTAGAATTTTTATGTAAATATGATACTGCTGATTACTTTGTTTTAATTTTTATTCACTTACATATTTTTTTAATGTATGAATTCTCTATATGTTTGCCTGCAGGCCAGAAGAGGTCATAAAATCCCATTGTAGATGGTTGTGAGCCACCGTGTGGTTGCTGGGAATTGAACTCAAGACCTCCAGAATAGCAGTCAGAGCTCTTAAACTCTGAGCCATCTCTCTAGCCCAATACTGCTGGTTATTTGATGAAAGTTCAAGAGTTATGTTTTGGGGTGCTGTAAGGAAAATTCTTAGTTAAAAACTTATGGCCAGGCATGATAGCACACACCTTTGATCCCAGCACTCAGGATGCAAAGGAAAGTGTATCTCTGTGAGTTTGGGACAGCCAGAGATATGTAGAGAGACCCTGTCTCAAAAACAGAACAGAACAAAACAAAAACCCAAACAGCCAACCAAAAAACCTTAAATTATAAGACTTTGAAGTTAAACTCTTCCTGAGGTTTGGACTGGGCAAGATGTTGAAGGTAACTATGAAATAACACTCACACAGCAAACCATTGGAAGTCTCAAGCAAAAAACCCATTACAGCAGCTAGCAAAATTAATGTATGAGGAGGGGAAACGCTTATAGATTGTTTACTGAGCAGCTGCCTTAGCCCTTCGCATGTGTGTGATGAGTTTAAAGATAGATGTTCTGTGGCAGGTGTAGCTCTGTGCAGAACTGAAAGTGAAATTCTGAGCTGGGCAGTGGTGGTGCACACCTTTAATCCCAGCATTCAGGAGGCAGACACAGGTGGATCTCTGTGAGTTCGAGGCCAGCCTGGTCTACAGCATGAGTTTCAGGACAGGCTATGAAGCTACAGAGAAAGAGAAACCCTGTCTCAACCTCCTCCTGCCCACCCCCCCCCACCCCCCCACCCCCCCACCCCCGCGGCCAGAAAAAGAAAACTGAAATTTTGATCATTGCTTTCCTTGGATGTAGTACATGCTGGCTGCAGCATCTGCAACTTGTTTAGAAAAGGTAAGAACAACAATGGACTTAATGAAATCTTGTGAAGTTTCTATTTCATAGAAACCCAGGAAGGATATTGTTAAAGGCAAAAACAAATTGAAAACAAGAAGCTTAATGATCTTGGCTGAAAAGGAAGGGAAAGCGAGACATACATGGATCTAACCTACATGTGAAGTAAAAAAGACAAGATCTCCTGAGTAAATTGAAAGCGTGGGGATCACAGGGGTGGGTAGAAAGGGAAAAGGAAGGAAGGGAGGGAAGCAGAGAAAAATATATAGCTCAATTAAAAAAATTTAAAGAAAGAAAAGAAAAAAAAAGGGAAGGGAAGGCTGCCCTGCCTCCTTTCCCTTTCCCTGATGAACTCCTTTCTCCATCCTTTCAGTCTATGTAAATCATTTTTAATGACTAAAGAGGCTCTGGCTTGCTTTCCCACTTGTCAGGAGCCATTTCCCCCAAAAATTATTGCAGGAACCATTGCCCTGAGGAGTTTGCAGAGAGCTCCACATCCTAACAGTATTTAGAACTGTTTTTTTTTGTTTGTTTGTTTGTTTGGTTTTTTTTTTTGGTTTTTCGAGACAGGGTTTATCTGTGTAGCTTTGGAGCCTGTCCTGGAACTAGCTCTGTAGACCAGGCTGGTCTCGAACTCACAGTGATCCGCCTGCCTCTGCCTCCCGAGTGCTGGGATTAAAGGCATGCGCCACCACCGCCCGGCTGGAACTGTTTTATTGGCAGAACCTATGCCACACCCAATTATCTGTTAATAGAGAGCTATCTCTTAGCGGAATCTGCCCCACATTCCAACTATCTAGAGAACTAGGTGTGTCAACTTGTGACTTCCTGACTGAGGAATCGTGACCTGACCGATATTAACCTCCTGGCTGACGACCTCCTGACCAGCTCGAACCACGCTGCAAGATACCTTCCTGCTCTGGTCATGCCCCTGCCCCCCAGATTCCTCATCCAAGGGCTATATAAGCTGTAACCATGACGCTAATAAACGGAGGCTTTGACAAGAACTCTCTGCTTGGCCTTCTTCCTCTTTCCTGCCCATATCTTTCAGATAGCGCCTCTCCGGGACCCTGGAATAACTGACCAGCCAGGCGGGTTACAACCCCTAGACTGAGTGACCCGCCAAGGCGGTCTACATCCACTGAGGAAGATTTTTCTCTCCTTGGGGACCTGGAGCCAGCTATTTGACATGCAATATGGCTTATTCTGGAAAGTGATACACTGCTAGGCAGACCTACCAGTTTCCTTTCCCTGACTCCAAATAACCAAGACTTTCCAGTATTCTGGCTCCTGCTGCTTACTAGGAAGAAGGAACCTCATTTTCTTTCTTTCTTTCTTTCTTTCTTTCTTTCTTTTTTTTCTTTTTTTTTTTTTTTTTTTGGATTTTTCGAGACAGGGTTTCTCCGTAGCTTTTGGTTCCTGTCCTGGAACCAGTCCTTGTAGACCAGGCTGGCCTCGAACTCACAGAGATCCGCCTGCCTCTGCCTCCTGGACATTTCTTAATATAGATATATTGAGAAAAAAATCCTTCAAGTAAATGCTTATTTAAGTATAGCCTTCAAACCAGGCAAGTATTGCAGCACATGCCTGTAATGTTAGCCCTCAGGACAATGGACATGGAGCAAGAATGTCAGGAGTTTAACGTCAGCCTGTGTAATGTATTATTAAAAATTGCTGCAGGGCCAGGCGATGGTGGTGCAAGCCATTAATCCCAGCCATCTGGAGGCAGAGGCAGGCGGATCTCTGTGAGTTCGAGGCCAGCCTGGTCTACAGAGCTAGTTCCAGGACAGGCTCCAAAGCTACAGAGAAACCCTGTCTCGAAAAACCAAAAAAGAAAATCCCTGTAAAAATTGCTGCAGGTATCACCATAGAACCTTCATCTGGCGATGGATGGAGATAGAGACAGAGACCCACACTGGAGTACTGGACTAAGCTCCCAAAGTCCCAATGAGGAACAGAAGGAGGGAGAAGACGAGCAAGGAAGTCAGGACCAAGAGGGGTGCACCCACCCACGGAGACAGTGGGGCTGATCTATTGGGAGCTCACCAAGGCCAGCTGGACTGTGACTGAAAAAGCAGGGGATAAAACCGGACTCTCTGAATATGGTGGACAATGAGGGCTGCTGAGAAGCCAAGGACAATGGTACTGGGTTTTGATCCTACTTCATGTTCTGGCTGTGTGGGAGCCTAGCCAGTTTGGATGTTCACCTTCCTAGACCAGGATGGGGGGGGGGGAGGACTTTGGACTTTCCACAGGGCAAGGAACCCTGACTGCTCTTCAGACTTGAGAGGGAGGGGGAGAGGAGTGGGGGGAGAGGGAGAGGAGTGGGGGGACGGGGAGAGGAGTGGGGGGGGAAGAGTGGGAGGCTGGGAGGCGGAAATTGTTTTTTTCTCAATAAAACAAAAAGAAAGTTAAAAAAATAAAATAAAATGAAAAAGTAAAAAAAAAATTGCTGCAGGATCCCCGGTGGTGGCAGGCAGCAGAAACGCTGCAGGGTCCCCAAGTGGTGGCAGACAGGGGGCAGTGGGTCCCAAGAGCAGCACCCAGTCCCAGGCAGGGAGCACAAGACTATATGGCAGGTTCCCAAAGGTGGTTGGTCCCCAGTGGCAAGCCATGTGGCAGCGGTGGGCAAGAGACAGACGGATTGGCAGGCCATGCAGAGTGAAGTTGGATATTTATCAGGTGGGTTATGGAAGGGAAGAGAGAAGGAGAGAACAGAGAGAGAGAGACAGAGACAGAGACAGAGAGGAGAGGCCGAAGCTGCCTCTCCGAGAGGAAGATAAAAAAGAAAGAAAACTCAGGCTAGAAGCAGAAGATCAGCCTGTCTCAGCAGATGGGAGAGGGAGTGGGCGTGGTTTGTCTCCTAACAAGACAGAACAATCAGTACAAGGAGTACAAAGAAGTCAACCATCTTGGAAATTTACCACCTTTATTACTATGGCCTCTCTTCCTGTCTGTCTGCCTACCTATCTGGGAGTCTGCCTAAATGCTAGTCTTTCAAAACCTTACTGTGAAATTTGAAGCTCTGAAATTACCAGAAGAAAACAGTTCAAGATATAGGTAGAGGCCAGGCATGGTGGTGCACACCTTTAATCCCAGCACTCAGGAGGCAGAGGCAGGCGGATTTTGTGAGTTCGAGGCCAGCCTGGTCTACAAGAGTTAGTTCCAGGACAGGTTCCAAAACTACAGAGAAACCCTGTCTTGAAGAACCAGAAAAGAAAAAAGAAAGAAAGAAAAGAAAAAAGAAAAAAATGATATAGGTGTAATGATTCAACCACACAACATGGCTGACACTTCCGGGTTTCAGGACAGGGCCATGCATGTGCAGACAAGTCCTCAGGCAGAAGTGCCTAATGGCCCCGGGAATCTTAAAGGACCCCACATGACTCACGTGCAGCATGGTTGCATCATCCCCCTGGGCACAAGGCAGCCTTTAAAAGCTGGAGATGCCATCTTCAGCCCAATCTCTCTCTCTCTCTCTGCACACCCCTCACCCACAACCCCCACACCCACACCCCCCTTCCCGTCATAAACTCCTAAGCCAGTTTGTTGCATGTTCTGTGTTTCCTTCTCACTCATGCCATGTAATTTCAATAGGTACAGAGAAAGACTTTCCAAAAAGACCTCAACAGTTCAGGAACTGACAAAAAGGACTGCATTAAAAGTTCATACAGCAAAGAAAACAATAGAATGAAAAGACATACTGCTGAATGGAGGGAAAATCTTCACCAACTACAGATCTGACAGGAGATTTGTTGAAGTACACGGAGTGGCGGGCTGTGTCCCGCCACCCGGCTAGCTTTACCCAAAATAATTACACGGAAACTGTATTCTTTTAAACACTGCCTGACCCATTAGTTTCAGTTTCTTATTGGCTAGCTTTTACATATTGATCTAACCCATTTCTAATAATCTGTGTAGCCCACGAGCTGGCTTACCAGGAATGATCTTAACCTGCGTCTGTCTGGAGTGGGAGAATCATGGCGACTCCCTGACTCAGCTTCTTTCTCCCAGCATTCCGTTCTGTTTACTCCGCCTACCTAAGGGTTGGCCTATCAAATGGGTCTAGGCAGTTTCTTTATTAATAAGAAATCACTCCCACATCATTTCCCCTTTTTCTGTTTAAACAAAAAAGAAAGGCTTTAACTTTAACATAGTAAAATTACATATAGCAAAACAGTTATCAAGCAAGAATTACAGTTACAATATTTATATCTATTTTATCTTTTATCATAACTAAGGAAAACTATAACTATCTATTCATTCTTCAACTCCATCAAAGACTCCAGAAGGATATAATACTACCTAAGTAAACAAGAAATAAGAAAACTCTAGAAATGACAGAGACATCTTGCTGCCTGGACAGTCACCCAAAGTTCTTTTGTACCTTTGGGGCATCCATCTTCAGCCTTCAGGCCCAAAGTATCCAGCAGATATTTCCATGAAGCAGGAAATTCCAAAGACAGTTCAGTCACTATCTGCTGTGTCCTGCAGAATGTCTCGCAGACTCTTTCATGAGTCATGAACCCCGAAAGACCATCTCACCTTTAGGCAAGTTTAGCAGTCCTCTCTCTGCGGGTTCTCTGTGTCCATTTTATGCAACAGTCCAGGCAAGAGCAGTTTCTTGCCCAAATGGCTATCAAACTCCATAAGGATCCTCTTCGATGCCCATCTTCCTCTCGAAGTAGATTGGTGCTGCCAGGAGCAGACGTGTCTCATTGTCATGAAAAGTCCTAAGTTATTAAAATATTTTAAATGCCATATTCTGTAGCCTTTGAGAGATATGAAGAATGCCTATCTGAAATATATCTCTATATATCTAGAAAATCTAAGTAACATGACTACAAACTTGACTATTATGATTATCCATCAACAACCTATATTTCCTAATTATACATTACATTTTAAAAATGAACTACACAATCACACCTTATTCAAGATCAAAAATACATATACATATAACAAAATTGACCTTAAAATCCATACCAATGCAAATTATTCATACCTATATCATATCCCCCTTTAAATGTAAAAGAACACTTATAAACAATATTTTGGGAACATGGGCGCAGTTTTTTCTCTCCAAACTGCTTCCTGCTGAATGGGGCGTCGTTAATTAGGTCTTTCATGGTATAACCTGTGTGCTAGTTTCATCTCAGTTGGCAGTTGAGCGAAGCAATTTTCTGAAGATGTTCACAACAACCTTTCAGGAGGGCGTGGTCTATCATACCAAATTGTAATAGAAGAAATCCACAGGGTCTGGTCCTCTGTGAAAACAAAAGAAGACCCTCTCCAAAGCATCATATTCTTAAACCCAAATTTTGAAATCGTAATACCCTTATATCCATTCTGGTTTAGCTTAGCAGCCCATGTAATGAAATGTCTCTCTGTACTTAGCTCCTTTATAGTCAAAAATTTTAAAGAAAGCACAATGTACATAATCCAGACTCTCTGTGAATTTTCCATTTTTACATGGCTTATTTTTCTTTATTTCTTTTAATCTCTTAACTATCTGTACTCTGTCTCTTTAAAGACTTTACCTTTTTTTTTAAACCATTAACTTTATTCTCTATATTCTTTTTCTTCTCTCTCTCAAGCCTACGTACATTCATCCAACAGTGTGGTCTTTTATGTCTGAATCTGTTTTATTGTGAATCTGTAACATTTTTTTACTATCCAGGAGCATTTATTAAAATGTTAAGCAGTTCTTAAAAACTTAAGTTGCACCATGTACAGGTAATACGGTACCGCCTGTGTCCTGCCCAGTTGAAACGTTAAATGCGCTGTTTTTATGGTAATTACGGTAGTTTTTGCCTGAGACCATCACAGTTCAGCATGGCAGAGCTGAGCCAAGCCGCTCCTGCCTCAGAGCCATTTGGTGCCTCTGAGCCACACACAGTTTCAGGCACACAGCAGTCCACATTGCCATCAAGCAAGCCGTAGAGCTTTACTCCAAATGTTCCATTTAAAAGCTCTGTCTCCCACAGGAGCCAGACAGAGATCGCAATGGCGGCATAGCCCAGAAAGCCGGCATTTTAAAACAGCCAGTTTTTTTCCTGCTGGTGAGTCAGGACAATTTCTTTGCGGCACGCAACCCAGAAACAGCAAAAAGCTGTCTTAAATTCTCTTTCTCTCCTTTTTAAGCCCTCTCAGGTTTTACGTGGAGTTCATTAGCACGTTGGGTGCCACTCTGTTGAAGTACGGAGTGGCGGGCTGTGTCCCGCCACCCGGCTAGCTTTACCCAAAATAATTACACGGAAACTGTATTCTTTTAAACACTGCCTGACCCATTAGTTTCAGTTTCTTATTGGCTAGCTTTTACATATTGATCTAACCCATTTCTAATAATCTGTGTAGCCCACGAGCTGGCTTACCAGGAATGATCTTAACCTGCGTCTGTCTGGAGTGGGAGAATCATGGCGACTCCCTGACTCAGCTTCTTTCTCCCAGCATTCCGTTCTGTTTACTCCGCCTACCTAAGGGTTGGCCTATCAAATGGGTCTAGGCAGTTTCTTTATTAATAAGAAATCACTCCCACATCAGAGATTACTTTCTTTTTCTTTTTTTTTTTTTTGGTTTTTTGAGACAGGGTTTCTCTGTAGCTTTGGAGCCTGTCCTGGAACTCCCTTTGTAGGCCAGGCAGGCCTCGAACTCACAGAGATCCGCCTGCCTCTGCCTCCCGATTGCTGGGATTAAAGGCGTGTGCCTCCACCGCCCGGCAGGAGATTACTTTCTAGAATATATATATATATATATTTTTTTTTTTTTTGAGACAAGGTTTCTCTGTAGCTTTGGAGCCTGTCCTGGAACTCAGTCTTGTAGACCAGGCTGGCCTCAAACTCACAAAGATCTGTCTGCTTCTGCTTCCTGAGTGCTGGGATTAAAGGTGTGCGCCACCACCGCTCGGCCTTTCTAGAACATATAAAGAACTTAAATTAAGCATTAGTAGGACTACAGAGATGCTTAGTGGTTAAGGGCACTCACTGCTCATCCAGAGGCTTACCAACATTCTTCAGGCAACTCAGAACTACCTCTAGGTAACTCCAGCTCCGGCAGCTCTGACCCTGTCTACACACACACACACACACACACACACACACACAGAGAGAGAGAGAGAGAGAGAGAGAATAATAAAAAAATCTTTCTTAAAAAACTAAGCAACATATAGGCATCCTCCTGAATATTAACCTTCATCAGGCGATGTAAGGAGACAGAGACAGAGACAGAGACCCACATTGGAGCACCGGACAGAAATCTCATGGTCCAAATCAGGAGCAGAAGGAGAGAGAGCACGAGCAAGGAACTCGGGACCGCGAGGGGTACACCCACACACTGAGACAATGGGGATGTTCTACTGGGAACTCACCAAGGCCAGCTGGCCTGGGTCTGAAAAAGCCTGGGATAAAACCGGACTAGCTGAACATAGCGGACAATGAGGACTACTGAGAACTCAAGAACAATGGCACTGGGGTTTTTTGATCCTACTGCACATACTGGCTTTGTGGGAGCCTAGGCAGTTTGGATGCTCACCTTACTAGACCTGGATGGAGGTGGGTGGTCCTTGGACTTCCCACAGGGAAGGGAACCCTGATTGCTCTTCGGACGAGGGAGGGGGACTTGATTGGGGGAGGGGGAGGGAAATGGGAGGCGGTGGCGGGGAGGAGGCAGAAATCTTTAATAAATTAATTAATAAATAAATAAAAAAACAAACAAAAAACCCCTAAGCAACAAAAGAATAACCCAATCAATGAATGGATGAACAAACTTCCTGATACTTTTTGTTATTGTTCCCTTTGTCTTTTAGTTGAGACAGAGTCTCACTTTGTAGCTCAGACTGGCCTCAAAGTCATACCAATCCTCCTGCCTCAACTTTCCATGTGCTACGGCTATAGAGACAAACTTCCATGCCTAGCCCTGTTTTTATTTATTTACAAAAGGGTCTCTTAGAGTATAGGCTGGCCTTGAACTCACAATTAAACATTTAGCAGGAGACCAAAACCAAGGAGTGATGTAACAGAAAGCAGAGAGAGCTAGATTGGATCTATAATGGGTCTGTAAAGACTAGTCAGAAAGGCAACAGCAGCCACAGTGTTCTTAGAGAAAAGCTGACAGATACCATCCCTCTTCAGCCACACCTCTGGAGGTATTACCTGACAGCCACATTCTCAGTCAGTCCCAAGAGCTGTCTCAGAAATAAAAAAATGCCTGGTGGTGGTGGCACACACCTTCAAGTCCAGCACTCAGGAGGCAGAGGCAGGCAGATTTCTGTGCCTTTAAGACCAACTGAAAAAAAACAACAAAAAAAGAAATGAAAAAGCATTTTTCAGCCTGTGTCTCTCAGTACAGTATCACAAAGTTATTCTGATAGAGGGGGAAAAAACCCCTCATGATCTCAAGCTGGAGAGATGGTTCGGCAGTTAAGAGCACTAGCTGCTCTTCCAGAGGAGTTAGATAGTAGGATTTCCAGCATCCACACGGTGGTTCACAACTGTCTACAGCTGTAGTTCCACAAGATCCAGTGCCTTCTGCTGTGCGGACATACATGCAGAAAAGACACTCCTACATCCAGAAAAAAATCCCTGAAAACTTCTGATCATGCCCTGCAATGGGGCTCAACCTAGCACTCAAGAGGCAGAGGTAGGCAGGTCTCTGTGAGTTCGAGGCCAGCCTGGTCTACAAGAGCTAGTTCCAGGACAGGCTCCAAAAGCTTCAGAGAAACCCTGTCTTGAAAAACCAACCAATAAACCAAACAACAGCAACAACAGCTTAACAAAAGATAATAAATTTAATATATTTGTGAAAATGAAGCAGTTCTTTAAATATGATTTTTAAAATTTATATGTATAAGTGCTTTGCCTGCGTGTATGTCTGTGTACCATATACATACCTGGTGCTTGTGGTAGTCAGAATGTTAGATTCCTCTGGAAGTGGATTTACAGATGGTTGTGAACCAACATATCCACGCTGGGAATTGAACCCAGGTCTTCTGCTAGAGCAACACATGCTTTTAATTAATCAATTATTCATTCATCTATTAATTCATTGGTTTATTTGAGAGGTTTCTCTACCAACATAGCTCTGGTTGTCCTGGAACTCACTATGTAGACCAGGCTGGCTTCAAATTCACAGACATCTGAGTACTGGTATTAAAGGCATGCACCACCTGGCAAGACAGTCCTTTTTGTTTGATTTTGAGATAGGGTTTGTTTGTGTAGCCCTGGGTGTCCTGGAACTAGCTCTTGTAGACCAGGCTGGCCTCGAACTCACAGAGATCCACCTGCCTCTGCCTCCCGAGTGCTGGGATTAAAGGCGTGCGCCACCACCGCCCGGCTCTTTTGATTTTTTGAGACAAGTTCTCACTATGTAGTTCCAGCTGTCCTGGAACCCACTATGTAGATCAAGCTGGCCTCAAACTCACAGAGATCTGTCTGTTTCTGTCTATGCACCACCACACCTGGTTTATAGTTTCTTTTTTTATTAAACAAAACGAGAGTTTTGTGCAGACAAATGCTGCACATGATTAACATGTTAAATAGTTAACAAATAGTACAGCTCTTTGAATTGAAGTTTAAAAAAGACCATAAAATCAAATTTTGTGTAATGGGATTAAAGGTGTATGCCAGCACACCCAGCTATGTTATGTACTTTTGAGACAGGGTCTCACTGTGTAGTCCTGACTGGTTTGTAATTTGCTATATAGCCAAGCTGGTCTTGAACTTGTAGAGATACTCCCCTCCCCCACCCAATGTGAGTACATTCTGAGTGCTGGGGCTATAGTTGTGTGTCATCATATCCAAATCATTTCAAATTTTGAAAATAGGAGTAGCAGCAATAATAGATAAAAATACCTCCACTCCTTTTTTTTTTCTTTTTCTCTTTCTTTTTCCTTTTGAGATAGAGTCTCACTGCGTAAAAATGGTGGGCTTCCAACTCACAGATACCTGTCTTTGCCTCCTGAATGGTGGGATAAAGGCCAGTGACACCACTCCTGGCTATTTCCTTTCTTTTTAAACAAGATCTTTCTATAGATCCTTAGCTTCAAACTCATGCTCTTCCTGCTTCAGTTTCCTCAGTGCCACAGTACATCTGATACTCAATGCCTTTTGACCAGTGTATGGGTTTGGGTTTGACAGGACTACAGTGATCTTGAATTATAACCATGCCTACCCTAGAGTATCCCTGTTGGGTTTGTTTCTCCTGCATAGTACAGCATTCCACTGTAGCATAAATAGACAAAACCTTTAGAGTATCCATAGTCAAGTCATGGAATTTGACTAGGCTCAAGTACCAGAAAAATTCCTGATTCTGACAAACCATATATATTTTGACTTGGATAGTCACTCTCTTTTGTAACATATGTACACACGTGATCCAAATTGTGGGCTTTCAATTTGTCTCGCTGCCACCCACTTACGTCACTAAGTCTTCCAATAAGGTATACTCTGAAGTATCTGATTCTGGAAAAATCAAGAAGCAAAGGCATTCCATGGTCTTTGTTAGAACTGCTGGACATTCACATGGAAATAACAAAAAAAAGAATGTAGGCAAAGGCTGTTGTGCTTTGAGCATGTGTGTCTGTATCTTCAAAATTTTGTGTTGAATCCTGACTGCCAAGGTGATGGTGGTAAAGAGGAGAGCCTGGGGGAGGCTATGATACCAGGTAGGTCTGCCCTCGTGGATGAGGTCAGTGCCTCAGAGCTGTAAATTACCCAGTAAGGTATCCTGTCACAGCAGTTGGGATAGGAGGACATGGAGCCCACATCCTTTATGAACACTACCTCTAATGAATCAACTCAATAAAACAGTGGGGTCTGTGAGAAACAGAGTGGCAAGCTGTTTCTCATGGAGTGAAGAAAGGACCACCCCATTACTAAGGTGTTAGGAAGGGTATTAGGGTTCTGTCATTGTGAGTTTAGGTCCCTGAGAGAAAGAGGCTGAGTGGTGGACTACTATCAGCGTCCCAGGCTTTGTATTTGTTAGGGTTTTCCTTTTTTTTTTTCTTTTTTTCCTTTTCGAGACAGGATTTTTATTTAGCTATCCTGGAACTCTCTGTAGACCAGGCTGGCCTTGAACTCACAGAGATCTGCCTGCTTCGACCTTCCAAGTGCTAGGATTAAAGGTGTGTGCCACCATCACCAGACTTTGTTAGGGTTTTCTTACTGCAAGAATGAAGTAACTCTAAACAAAAATGGATTTATCTAACATAGTGATGTGGGAGTGTCATATATCAATCTGTTGATTTCATTGGTTAAGCAATAAAGAAACTGCTTGGCCCTCATAGGTTAAAACATAGGTGGGAGGAGTAAACAGAACAGAAGGCTGGGAGAAAGAAGCTGAGTCAGGGAGTTGCCATGATTCTCCCACTCCAGGCAGACACAGGTTAAGATCATTCCTGGTAAGCCAGCTCTTGGGCTACATAGATTATTAGAAATGGGCTAGTCCAGGTGCGAGAGTTAGCCGAGAAAAGGCTAGATATAATGGGCCAAGCGGTGTTTAAAAGAATACAGTTTCCGTGTAATTATTTCGGGGCATAAGCTAAGCTAGCCATGTGGGCGGCCGGGTGCCAGGGACGCAGCCCCGCCGCTCCTATTTCAACAACATAGTGCTGGACAGATCACCAAATTGATTAATATCTGGCCATATAAGACTTAGGGATAACCAGTTTTAAGTGCAACCCAGACCAAAAATGGGCCCTGAGGATGGTCCAGACTTGAATAAAATCTGCTGGGTAATTAGAGTAGGAAGATCTGGCAAACCTCCTAAGGGATGTGGTGGGAATCTGTCTATGTTATTAAGTATGCTGTACAAAGCCACTGGGAAGCCTCAAGAGAAAGGTCCTGGTACTCACACCTTGAGGTTTGGAGCAAGGTCATATTTACTATGGCTGATTAGGCATTCTAAAGGAAGTTTCTCACGTGCACAGGAACTTGGAACATCCAGTGCCTACAGCTTAGTATTATCAGGCCTACCAAGTTCGAGATACTCACACATTTAGGCCCAGGCCCAGCTGGGGTCAAGAGGCCTCAGCCAGGTAATCTAGTTCCTATACCACCTGCTTCTATGTCCTGCCACTTCTCCCTCAGCTCATACACGTGGACAGGCAGGGCTCCTCAATGTCTCAATTGCAATCTACTTCCTTCATGTGTTAGATGTCAGGATTAGGTAAAGCATACTGCTGCTCTGAAGGACACCAGGGAGGGAAAACCTCCATGGAAGGGACGGACACCCTTGGCTGTCTCCTTTGTAGTGCAAGAAATGGTTATACTTTTAATGCCAGCATTTGGGAGGCAGAGGAAGGTGGATTTCTGGTGCCAGTTGTAGAGTGAGTTCCAGGGTGACACAGAAAAACCCTACCTCGAAAACCAAAATAAATAAATAGATAAATAAATAAATAAATAAATAAATAAATAAAAGAAAAAAGAAAAAGAAAGAAAGGCCCATGCTAAAAGGTCTGTGGGCTCCTAGGCTGGAGGAAATGGATTGGATAACTGGTCAGGACCCTGGTGGAGTACAACTGGAAGTTAGAAGATTTAGAGAAGATATTCCTAAGGGGCTGCTTTCTGGACCCATGCCCTAGGCATCAGGAAGTTTAAAAAAGGCACAAGGGCCAGGCGGTGGTGCTACATGCCTTTAATCCAAGCATTCAGGAGGCAGGTCTGTGAGTTCCAGGTCAGCCTGGTCTTCAGAGTGAGTTACAATGGTCTTCTCCTGTAAGGCTGCGTAGCAGCCCTAGTCTCAATCAAGTTCTGCTTTTGGGAGGAACACTTGATAAGCACTAACACCTCTTTTCTAGATTTCAGGCTACTCCTATATTTGTCTTGTGAACCACAGTAGGGAGGAAAGGAAAAGTCTTGGAACAGCCTTCCCCAATGCTGTTAATTAAACATCCCTATGCTGCTACGAATTCCCGCACTCGCCTGAGCCAGTAGTAAAAGCATGGGGCAGTTTTATCAACGAATCTTCTGCAGGCAGGGGCTAGAGGCTAGGTAGTCCCCGGGTACCTAGCGTTCAATCTGTCCTTGTTTTATAGGCAAAGGCCCTCTTCTCTCCTGTCTTATCTAAGAAGAGAAGCAGGCTGTGGGAAGGAAGAGGAAATACAGAAGGAGAGAATAAAAGAGGAGAGTAAGGAATGAGGGCTGGAAATGAGAAACAGGTAGGCAGTAGGCTTCTCTGTCGTTCTCCTTTCCCCACCTACAGCATTCCACGCTTTTCTCTAAACAAAGGTATCCATTTCAAAGATAGCAAGCGAATGGCTCAATTAAAACAGGGAACCAGCCATTAAAGAGAGACAGAGGGAACAGTGGGGACAGTGGGACTGACACGTCCAGAACCTGGGGAAGAGGTAAAATAGCCTCTCCTTACTCCTAACTCTCTCCAGGAGTCCAGGGAGGCTTCTTCAAGCCGGACCCTCTTTCTCAGGGCTGAACCTATCAGACAGGTCCGCTAAACACCTGGCCATCGGATACAGGCATCATCGGGTGCCAGGGGCACCAGGGCCCTTTGCCACCTAGGCCCCGCCCCCAGCTTCCCGCGCCGACTCTCGCGGCTCCCCGCCGCTCCCGCCCGCACCCAGCCCCTCGTCTTCTACCGCGCGCGTGCGCCTCATCCCCGCACACCTCCCCCGCCGCCTCTGCGGGCGCGCGCGCGCTCGTTCCCGGCGTCCCAGGCAGAAGCTGGAGACCAGCGACCGGCTGCGTGTCAGGCTCTGAAAGGGCGCTGCGAGCCCGAGAAGCGGGACCCTGAGAGGTTGCAGCTGGCGCGGGCCTGGCCGCCCCTCTGTCGGCGGACCGGGCCGCGGCGCCAAGCGCGGAGGCTGGGCTCCCGGGGCTGATGGCCATGGGCGGGAGCCGGAGACGGCAGCGGCGGGCCCCGCGGGCGGGGAGGCGCGTGGCCCACGGCCCCTAACGGCCCCGGAGGCCAGGCGTCCCCCCGCGCCTCCGGGGAGGGGGGCGTAGCCAGGCAACGCCCGGCGCGCCCGCCCATCCCCCGCTGCCCTTGTTTCCCTGGCTGGGTGCGAGGGAGCATGCCTGTGTCTGGCTTTGGCCAGCTAAGAGTTAAGTCGAGGGGTGTGGAACTGCCTTCCTCTTGGGGGCGTGCCCCCCTTCCCTGCTAGGCGGCTCGGCCCCCCGCGGTAGGGTAGGGTATGGCCCAGAGCCCGGGCCCGGGACCCGTGGTCCCAAGCGTCGGCCAGTGAAAGACGCCTTCCTCTTCCCGCCCTCTTCTTTCCCTCGCCGGCCAGCACCATGGGATGTAATATGTGCGTGGTCCAGAAACCGGAGGAGCAGTATAAAGTGATGCTTCAGGTAGGGCGCCTGGGCTGCTGCTGGGGCGAGGGGCGCAACCGGGCCAAGGAAAACTGTAAACCCCAGGGGAGGGCCACGTGGAGGCGGAGAGGCAGGTGTGGGAGGACGAGAAGGCTCGGAGAGGAAAAGGTAGGAAGTCGATTTCACCCTCATATTATGGATTGCTAGTTATTGGCACCCTGTGGGAACCAGCTAGGGATGGCATGAACGGGGTGGAG
This sequence comes from Microtus oregoni, assembly GCF_018167655.1. Lineage (NCBI taxonomy): Eukaryota > Metazoa > Chordata > Mammalia > Rodentia > Cricetidae > Microtus > Microtus oregoni. The sequence continues at coordinate 661,790 of NW_024543954.1, read as the reverse complement.
ATAGGTGTTCCAGGTACATTACCAGGCACCCCAACCAAGGACTTCGAACCATGTGTCCAGATCAGCCCGGGTGGGAAGTTAGGATTTTGTCCTATAACTGAGAGACGCTCAGTGGCCCACGCGGGATGGAGGTTGCTTAGCAACGGGCTGGGTTCCCCGGCACTTGCTCCCCTGGTTGGACCCAGAACCAAAGAAACTGTAGAGTTTCCGCGAGCCAGAAGGCGAATCCCGTCCTGGCATGCCAGACTCAGTACGTCGACAATCGAGCTGGGTTTGGGTACCCATTTTCGCACCCAACTCACTGGTCTGACCCAGTCATGACTGTCGACTCCCGGGCCTCGGTCATCTTGGGTGAATGGGTGACTCCGGGATAGGTGGTGCCCAACACGCACTCTGCCTGCTAGCATCCGCTTTGGCCTGCCAGGCCTTGGGGACAAGGAGGGCAATGCGAGCGACTCCTGTGCTGCAGGAGGAGCCACCCTACGTGCTGCACGCTCGCACCTTGAGCTGAGCCCAGCCCCTCAGCCACGAGTGGGGTTTCCTTGCTTGTGCGTGGCGTAACTACGTGAGTGCGTGCCTGTGCTCTGTCTGTGTATGCGGAGGCTCTCCAACCCCGCGCGTGTGTACTTTTTGTGTGCACCCTGCGAGTTCTTTAGAGAAATGTGTCCCGGATGATGTTCACTGAGACGCGACGCACAAGGTCTAATTTTAGAGTGGTTGAGATTATCAGGAGGATCAGGATGGGCGCAGATGTGGGCGCAGACAGGTGAGTTTAAGTGACTTGTGTCTCCGCTACTGAGTTTGCTGATACTCAGATTGTTGATTAGAACCAGAGAACATGTGCGCGCCGGAGGGGTTGGCTCAGAGAGAACCTGTAGACTCCTGGACGAATAGTGGAAAAATTCCTTTCAGGAACGTGGCGGGAGTAGTAAGGGAGATGGTGTCAGTCATAGTGGGATGGTACTGAGGTGGTTTCGTGAGCCTAACATTCTTGCTATGATCTTACCTTCACTACTAGCAAGAATGGGAAGTAATGGGGGAAGAAATGGTGGGCATGGAGCGCCACGTTGGAGGAGGCGCTTCTGGTCATTTTTGTTTGTCTCTGTGGCCTCCCTTTTTCTATCCTCCCTAACAATTCCCTCAGCCAAACCCGCCCCGTCACTGTTGTTTTCTCCTCTTTTGTTCCCACTGTTTGGAGCTCTCACCTCCCTCACCTGTTCGTTGCCACACTTTTAGTGACTAAGAATCTGGAATGACCTAGCTGGAACCGACAAAAGGAATTCAGTAAAAACCCTTTGGATTCCAGAACTAGGGCTGCCTCTATTGGGGTTTCAATGAGCCGGAAGGCTGGGGTGACCCTAGGTAGGAGAGTCCCTGATGGACTTTTAAAAGAGAGCCCCACGTCTCACAGAAAGAACTTGCCCTCAGCTAGGTGGCTGGCTAGAAGGGAGGCCACTGCAGAACGGTCTTCATCCTCGGTGCTTAGCTCCCATGGGATGCTACTCTAAAATTTGGAAATAAACTTTAATTTCTTGTTTCTCCTTGACAGACCAGATGGTTTTAAAAGGCAAGAACTATTCTTTCAAATTAAGTAAAAACAAAAGGTATGAATGTAGAAACAATATATGGAAATCAGTGAAAGCTATTAGGTAGCCCAGGTGAGGAGCTTGTGGGCCTCAAAGGAGAGTTTTCCTTCAGGCCTGGACCCTACCAGATCAGATAGCAACTTTTGTCCTGAAAACCCTGGCAGTTTCCAGTATCTCTTCCTGCCTCCCAAGATCTTTTAAACATGTGCGCTATCCACATTGAGTGCCCTTTTTTTCTGTCTCTTTCAAAGTGACTTCATTCATGGCCTCTGCAACTTGCCTGTAGAGACTTTCTCACTATGACACTAGAACTTAAAAGAAAATTATAGTTTTATTAACATCAAATTCACAGGCATACAATGTTATCTTTTGAAAGAATACAATTCAGTACGTTTGGCTATTGTGGATAATGCTACAATGTATTGTAGCATTGTATATTGGTATACAAATGTCTGAATCCCTGCTTTCAGTTCTTTTGAGTAATACCTAAAAATGGAGTTACTGGATCATATAGTAGTTTCCAGTCATTTCTTCCCAGTAACACTAACACGAGCAATGTACCAATTTCTCCACATGCTTATCAACACTTTTAATTTCTGGTAATCTTTATAGCTATCTTATGGGTTTATAGCCATCTTTTGTGGGTTTTTTGTTTGCTCAGATGTAGTGCTGGGGATGGAAGCTAAGTACTTGTATGAGTTAGGCAAGAGCTCCACCATGGAGCCATACCCCCAGCTCTCTCATTGTGGATTTGATGGTTTGCATATCTGTTGGCTAAATGCTGTAGAGCATTTTTTTCTTGTGTTTATTGTATGCTTGCCTTTCTGCTTTGCAGAAGTGTCTGTCTTTATGCTATTATGATGGAGCATTCTAAGAAGCTTTGAAATTAGGAAGTAGTTGGTCCTCCAAGTTTCTTTCTTGCGCTTTTTTTTTTTCCAAGACAGGGTTCAGGGTTTCCTAGTAACTATAGAGTCTCTGTAGACCAAGCTGGCCTCAAACTCATAGAGATCTGCACACCTCTGCCTCCCAAGTGCTGGGGTTAAAGGCTTGTGCCACCACCGCCCAGCCCAATTTTCTCTTTTTAAAGATTATTTTGGCTCTACGGGTCCCTTGTTTCCTTGTGAATTTTGGGATCAACTTGTTTTCTGAAAATAAACTGGGGTTTTGATGGTGTGGAATTGAACCCATAGCTTAGATTGTAGAGTATTGCCTGCTTATTTGGGCCAGGTCTTTTTTTCAAATATGGCTTGTATTTGTTAAATTTGTTAGGATTTAGTCATCTCATCATTTTTAATTGTGTGTCAATCTTGTGGCCTGGTGCCCTCAGAGGCCACAGAGGGCATCAGAACACTGAACGGACCCCTGGAACTGACATTATGAACATTTGTGAGCTACATGGGTCCTGAGAACTGAAGCTGGGTCCTCTGCAAAAGCAGCCAGTGCTCTTAATTGATAAACCATCTCTCCAACCCAAGTATTTTATCATCCTTAATTAATATTATTGTAAGTGAAATTTCTTTTTAGGGCAGCCTTTTAAAGCCAGGTTAGTCTAGAACTTATATAGCAGGCTGGGCTTAAACTTAGAACAGTCCTCTTGCCTCAATTTCTCAAGTCCATGAGCCATTATGCCAGGCTTGCAACTGTTTTCTAGATTTCCGAATAAGATAGGACAGTCTTCAGTCACTGGATGTTAAAAAAGGTCCTGTTCTATGTCTCAGTCAACTGAATGGGCTGCAGCAACAATGACGACTTCTACCTCTGGTATCCTAGGGGACTTAGTGTTAACTATTAAGGAGGCACGTGGTACGTTCAAGCTGCTTCCATCAGGTCATCCACTGCAGACAAGCGCTCTCACTATTCCTTAACAAGTGGAGAAATTGAGGTAGGAAGATCAAGAATTTGAGACCTCTACTCCAGAACATGATCCTGTATTATTATAACAATAACTTAAATAAATAAGAGCAGGAGCTGATGAAACGGCTCAGCAATTAAAAGCACTCGCTGTACTTCCCCAGAGAAACTACATTTGATTCTCAGCACCCACATGGTGGCTCAAAACTGTCTGTAACCCTAATTCTAGGGAATCTGATGACTAGGGGAACACACAGGAAGTGCATGTGGTGCATTCATGCAGGCAAAATAATGCATATACATAAATTAAATTGTTAATTAAAAATCCATAGCTACCCTCCTTACTGGTAGAAAAAAAGTGAGCACATTTCTCTCTCAGATTATGAACAAGGCAAGGATGTGTGTTCTCACCATATCCACTCAATAGTGTAGTGGAGGTTCAAGTCACAACAGATTGGCAAGGAACAGAAAATGCATCCGAATTGGGAATAGGTAAGTTTGTTTCTATTTGCCAAGCAGAACTTTATAAAGTTTCAGGTGTGTACTACCACCTGGCTACTGGGTTTAGAAGGTTGAGAAAGTTCCCTTCTGTCCCTGGTTTGTTAAAAATTTTTATAATGGGAGGTTATTTTGTCAAATGCTTTTTCTGTCACTATTGAGATGGTTGTGTAATGTTGTTATCTATTTGACTGATAAGATCTGTTGCAGGCCCTTTAGCATGTCAGAACTTCATGCCTATGTGTATTATTTCAGTTGTGCCCTTCTAATATACTTAAGCAGGTTGAGTATCTTATGAAATACAAGGCCTTCCTCTGAAAGAAGGGGGAATATACCACTTCTCTTGATTAAAAAGGAAGTGTGGAAAACTGGATTCAGGATGCATCTGGTACCATGCTACAAAGCACCTTCTCAGAACCTTTCCTGATCTGCTCGCAGCCTCCACCCTTCACACCAGCAGGCCCTCTTGTCATTCCCGTGTCTCATCAGGTTGGTTCCAAATTCTGTTTGCCCTGTTGTCCTGGTCTTCCTAAACTTGTCATCCTTCTCTGACTCTGACGTGCTAGCTTACCTAACATGTATTGGCTTAGTAAATCAGACTCCACAAAGGTGCCTGCTCTCCACTGGAAGCCACCCATTCCTTTCGGGGAGCATTATGCCCACCTGCAACATTAGAGGAAGGGTGAGTTTAGGACAGGCCTAAGACTAAGCCAGCTCTCTCCACCCCCACTCCTCCAGACTAGGTTTCTCTGCGTAATCAATCCTGGCTGGCCTTGAATGCAGATATCCTCCTCTCTCTCTCTGCCTCCTGAGTGCTGGAATTAAAGGCTTGTGTCAGTACCTCCCTGACAACTTTAGGTGGTCTCGAAAGGTTTTCTTCCAGTACTTGCTTGCTGACTGCCTATTGTGACAGCCTCCATCCCAGTTGTTGGATCTGGTGGAGACTCCTTCCCACTGCCCAGCTCAAGAAATTTGGATCTGCTTGCCACCTTGCATCCTTTTCTGAGTTTTTTAAAATATTTATTTATTTATTTATTATGTATGCAGTGTTAGTTTCCATGTCTGCCTACAGGCCAGAAGAGGGCACCAGATCTCATTAGAGACGGCTGTGAGCCACCACGCGGTTGCTGGGAATTGAACTCAGGACCTCTGGAAGAACAGTCAGTGTTCTTAACCTCTTAAGCCCCCTTTTCTGAGTTTTGAGGGCTGTCTGATACTTTGAAATAAATTGACAGGAAAATAGCAGTTGCAGGGAGGGGCAGTGCAGTAGGGGTATCCAGATCCTAGGGTATGACACCAATCACTAATGTCTCTGTTACCATGGTTTTACAGGTATGTAGACATAATATACAAAACCTGTTTCACGTCATATTCCAAACACATGCAGTTATCATATGGTAAATACCTTAGTTAGCTTCAAAACAAAGAATGTCATGTTTACACATGTACACCCCTCAGTAAATGTGTTTATTTTTAGCCCTGTGGCCTGTGCGGCATCTCCATGGTCTAGTTGTTTTCTTTTCCTCCATCAGGTTGATGTGGTAAGTAGGTAAGAGTAGTTCAGCCCCCAACCCTTACCTGTGGGCAAGTCCATGTGCTTCAATTTCCCTACATGGCTGTGTGTCTCAGTTTCCCCCACTTGTTAAGGAATAGTGAGAGCACTTGATGGAAGCAGCTTGAACGTACCTCCTTCATAGTCAGCATTGGGTCTCCTGCGATAGCAGAGGTAGAAGTCATCATTGTTGCTACAGCCCATTCAATTGATTGAGAAACAGTACTCTAGTGACTGAAGACTTTTATCTTATTCTGAGAGCTTCTCTACTATGAAAGAAAAGGGAAGTAAAAAACAGAGGAAAGGGCTCAAATTATGAGGAAGTATAACATGCTGGGTGAGTTAGGAGAGGGACAGGGACAAGAGTAGCCCCATAATTTGCACTTAGGAACAGGCTGAGAAGTTGTAGGCCCAGATGTCAAGATACCTTCCTTTTTTTTTTTTTTTTTTTCCATTCTGTCTGATCTTCACTACTGCTGGGAGCAGATAACATCATTCTGCTTAAGGCTAACTGTGAACCTTGCCCTTGCTCTACCAGGTTATCTGAAGGTGCTGGGAACTTTGGCTCCTGGCAGCTATTTATTGTGCTAGGGAAAACTGAACAAACACCCAAAGGGCATGCTTTCAGGAAGTTAGCTATTGACCTTAGGGCATTCCTTCTTCCTGTCAGATGGCCTCTGGAAAGGCTGGGAGAGTGATCTCAGTCAACTCGGAGTCAGCTTTGGGAAGGGAGATAGTACTGGAGATTGATTTGGTTTCTAAAGGAGTTTTTGTGGAGGAGTCTCTCAATTCATGACCCCCTCCTTCACCCCAGGTTTATCCCCTCCCCCTCCCCAGGCCTGACTTCACTTCTGCGTAAGGAAGATCCTTGTTCAAATGTAAATCCAGATTAAGGGTGATGGGGGGGGTGTTTGTTTGTTTCCGGAGTATGCATTTCCTTCTCACAAGCTGGGAGTGGGGTTGCTTTCCTGATGCTTTGAGAGCTTCAGATGGGAACTTTGGAGAAAAGGACAGTGGAAGTCTCAAATTACTTCAGTGTCGAAGTGCAGTGTTTTACAAATAAATGGTAAGACCTTACCACAGACCTATTAAATTAGAAATCCAGAGGGCATTGTCTAAATCAGGTCTATGCTTCTACGCTATGTGCAGCTGACTCTTTTCACCATCCACACTCACCCCCCCTTTATAAAGATTTATTTATTTATTATGCATACAAGATTTTGCCTGCATGCCTGCCTGCAGGCCTGAAAAGGGCACTGGATCTCATTACAAATGCTTGTGACCCACCATGTGGTTGCTGGGAATTGAACTCGGGACCTCTCTGGAAGAGCAGTCAGTGCTCTTAACCTGAGTCATCTCCAGCTCCCACCCACATTCCTTTAGAACATACAGGCAACTCTGAAGATACCCACTTCAAATACTCCAGAAGATCTCACAGATGCAATTCTCTTGTCCTTCTCTGCTTGCCAGCCCTTGAGAGGTGGATAGGAAGTATGTATACAGAGAGGTTGAGAGTGCTGAATGAGCGGCCATACCCTTTCACGGCTTGGCAAATGTGGATGGAATGTGTGCTGTGTCCATGCTAGAAGTTAAGGCATTTCATAGCCACCAGTGGAATAATTCAATCAGGCAAGGGTCAGCCCCTGTGAAAAGAAAGAGAAAGTGCACCTTATGCCTGGCATGGTGATACACATGTGTAATCCCAAGATTGGAGAAGCAGAGGCAGGAGCTTCATGGCAATACAGTGTCACAAAGTGTGCTTTATAAGGGGGCCTTATTTGCAACCACTACCCGGATTATGTGATGAAGCTGGGCATCACTAACCTTGGAATACAGTGGGGAAGAAGTGAGTACACTCCCATCACATGGTTGGTGCTCTTGCCAAAATACTTAACCTGAATCTTCTCACAGAGAACAAGTCAGCAACTGTAGATTTTGGTATATTCTATATATATATATATATCTATATTTGGTATATTCTATAAGAACTCTGCCAAGAGCCCCATGTCATGAAAGGTGAAAGGAAGAAGTGATAATAATAGGTTTAAACAAAGTAGGTAAGGGGCAAAAGTGTGCTTCTTGATTTGATCCAGGATTAGAAGAAATTATAAGGATGTTATGGTACATTTGGAGAGTTTCAGAAGTGTCAGGTGGGATTGATGATAAATTATATGATAGTGAATAGAGTGGTTCTAATGCTTCTGCAAATATGAGTAAGTGAAAGCAGGTGCATTGTGGGAAGAGCTGGGTAAAGTGAACATGCAGGTGTTTATTCTTTTTGGAAGTTGACAGTCTTCGAAACCCTGAGTTGGAGACTTCTGTTAGGCCAGGGGCAGGTGGGGGGGGGGGGGACGACAATAAACCCTCCTGTTGAGTACCTGCTGTGTTTATTCGGGGATTTCTTCTTTTCATTTTGTTGATTGGCTCAACTTGACATCCCGATAATACCTGTCTGGGCCTAGGCTTCCAGCATATCTCTCCTGTGTACACCAGGAGGTCGGTGGGGAACTGGAGGCTAACTTCCTGTTTCTTTTCTTCCCAGCCTCAGATTCCTCATCTGAAGAATGGGGTAAGCAGACTGATTGTGGCACCCAAGTTCCCTAGAAATGATGTAGCTTCACTGGTTATGTTATTCATGAGGGTGCAAAGGACCATTTCTCAAGCCATATAGGAACTCTTAGGCCTTGCAGGATATCCCGAGGTAGGGCTCTTTTCTTTTGGCCCCATCTCCTCTTTGGTTTCTGGAGACCCGGGACTAGGCATCCCAGCCCAGAGCGCAAAGAGGCACTCTCTGACACTGCAGGGGTGGGGGATGGGAGTGGTGAGACGGGGAACCTGTTCTGGGAATCCCTTTGATACCTCTATGCACCTGCTTACGCCTCGCCTCCCCCCCCTCCCCCCAATTGCCGCTGCCGCCACAGCTGCAGCCTCAGCAGCAGCAGCAGCAGCCGCCGCCACACTCCCTTTGTCTGTAGCTTCCGATCCAGAAGGCGGGGCCGCCGCTCCTGGGGCCCCGGCATGTCTGCCACCACTGCGTGGTTCCACGATCACAGGGTCCTGTTCCCTGCCCCTTCCCTATCACTGGCTTTAAGAATTTTTTCTTCCACTAGTCCTCATCAGCATCCATCCCTTACCGGGCAAAGTGCCCCTCCACCCTCACCAAAAAAAAGCAAAAAAACAAACAAACAAACAAAAAAACCACAGAAACAAAAGGAGCAGGTGTCCTGAGTTGCCCCCATCCACCTCTGCAAGAGCTTCCAAGGAAGGCTATGCCTACTCAGACTGAGCTTCATAGGCTATCTGCCCCAACCCCTCAGTTCCTTTTCCATCTAACCTGTCCCCCTCCCAAATCTGGTTTCTTGCTCTTGCTTCTCTCTCTTGATGATTTTACTTTCCAACCAGACAATGTCTGGGTGCCCCAAAGTCCACTACTCAATTTTCCACTTCATGACCTCCCTCTCACGATCTCAAATTAGGAATCATTCGTAATTAAATTCAGCAACAGCTGGGCATAGTGACTAATTCCTTTAATCCTAGCACTCAGGAGGCAGAGGCAGGTTGATCTCTGAGTTTCAGGATAGCCAGGGCAATACAGAAACCTTGTCTCAAAAAAAAACCTATAAAATAGGAAACAAACAAACAAAAACAAAACCCAGCAACAGTGGTTATAGGATACTCAAATCGATGGCTCTTATTTAGTGTAGATGGAATGGGGCATTGGTATGTTTGTGCATCTCAGAACTTTCTCGCTACAAGCATGTGGTGACCCAGCCTGTAATCTTAGTGTTTGGAAGGCAAAGAAAAGAGGGACAGGAGTTTAAAGATAATATCTGGGCAGGGTGGTGGTCACCAACACCTTTAATCCTAGCATTTAGGAGGCAGAGGCAGGCAGGTTTCAGTGAGTTTGAGGACACTCTGGTCTACAAAGTGAGTTCTAGGACAGCCAGGACTACACAGAGAAACACTGTGTAAAAACCAGAAAGAAAAAAATGTCTATATCTGCATTTCCATTTCTGGTTAAGCCCCAACTTTGGAGTTGTCTCTCAGCCTTCCTTTCTTTTGTAAGGACATCCCTGGTCTCTGTGGACATCGGAACAGCTTTCATTTTCATTGTGGTAAAATACACATGAAGAATGTGCTATTAGTGCTATTTCATCTATTCACAATGTTCAACCACTAGCTCTGTCATTCCAGAGTGCATTCATTGCCTCCAAAGAGAACTGATACCCATTAAACTGCCACTCCCCACTTACCTTCCTTCAGCTCCTGGCAACCATTACACTGTTTTTGTCCCCATGGATTTGCCTGATGGAGATGATCCATTTAAATGGAATGCCATACAATATTTCCTTTTGTGTCTGCTTTCTATTGTTTAATATAAACCATTTTTAAGGTCCATCCATGTTCATACATCTTAACAGGTTCATCTTTCCATTCTATGATAGAACAACACATTTAGTAGACCCCAGTCTACTTGGAACTTGCATGTCCATTTGCCTTGTATTATTGGATGTAATCTGTCTGTCCCCTCCCACTGCCTTTCAAATATATATATATATATATATATATATGAAACTATATATACATTTGAAACTATACACACACACACACACATATAGTTTTTTGAGACAGGGTTTTTTCTGTGTAATAGCCCTGGCTGTCCTGGAACTTGCTTTCTAGACCAGGCTGACTTCAAACTCAGTATGATCCACCTGCCTTTCCCTCCCAAGTGCTGGGATTAAAGGCATGCACCACCACCTCCCAGTTTGCCTTTCAAGTGCTAAAACTAAATGCATATGACACTATGTTCTTCTTGGTGGTATATTTAAAAAGTGGTTAATTTTGTGTTAGGTGTATTCTACCACAATAATAACACTATAATACTGCCTCAGATGTCCTTGTGATTAAGTTTGATTAGTTGCCTTTTCTTTCTTTTTTGTTTTTTTGTTTGTTTTGTTTTTGTTTTTTGGTGGGTTTTTTAGGTTTTTGTTTGTTTGTTGGGGTTTTTGAGACAGGGTTTTCTATGGCTTTGGAGCCTGTCCTGGAACTAGCTCTTGTAGACCAAGCTGACTTTGACAGAGATCCACCTTCCTCTGCCTCCCATGTGCTGGAATCAAAGGCATGCGCCACCACTGCCTGGTTTAGTTGCCTTTTTTAAAAGGCCTTCCTAGTTACTTTATAGAAAACTGACTATTTTATACTTTGAGGTAAAATTCTGTTGGCTATGTTTCTGGAGGGGATACTAACTAAGTCAGGCTGGAATGAGGAGTGCCCAATGTAATATCTGGAGATGGCCACTGGGCTTGAGATCCCTGTTCCAGCCAAGGGTTCCAAACTTAGCATCAAATCAGGAAATAAGCAGAACTGGATGCTGAAGAGTCCATCATCCAGAGGAAACAAAGTCCCAGGCCAGGGAAGTGGCAGTTGCTGAGGACTTCAGTACAGAGTTGTCTGTGTGTGGTGCTTTGAGTACTTCTAATGTTTCAAAAAAGATGTGACTGTACAAAAGCGATGGTGCTAGTGCAGGATGAAGGAGCAGTTGAGTAAACAACTGTGAGACTTGGATTTGACTGCAACACTGTCCTTGGGCATTGCTGGCAAGCAGGAATTTGGCACTGGAGTGGGTTTGGAGATACATAGGAAGTGTTGATAAAAAGTATTCTTCTGGATTGTTACAAAGTACGTAGGTTGTACTTGATAAAGGAAACATTTTGTTTTCTGTCTATAGTCTCCTTAGTAAGTAATGGAAACAAAGTAGATTCCTTTCAGATTGCTCCAAAGGAGGGAGGTTCAGGCTTGGAGGTACAGGCTTGTATTTGATGAAGAAAATAATTTTTAACCTCCTCCTCCCTGCGCCCCCAGTAATGAAGATGCTCACTGATCTGTTTCTAAACTATATTCTCAGTCCAGAAACCTTTTCCGGTGTTGAATTTTTTTCTTTGAGACAGGATTTCATGTAATTCAGGCTGGCCTCAAACTCAGATCCCATTTGCCTCTGCTTCCAGAGTGCTGGGATTAAAAGTGTGGGCTACCACCTTTCAGCTGTTCAGCCCTTCTTATATAACCCAGGACTATCTCTGCCCAGGGATGGTACCACCCATTAATGGTCTGGGCCCTCCCACATCAATCATTAATCAAGATGATATCTCTCAGATTTGCTTACAGGGAAATCTTATGGAGGCGTTTTCTCAATAAAGATACTTTCCCCCAGATGTGTCTAGCTTTGTGTCAAGTTTAAAAAGAAACCATTACAATTGACCGCTTGTAATTTGACACACAAATACACCATTTTTTTAAGATTTATTTATTTATTATGTATATAACATTCCATGTATGCTTGTATGCCAGAAGAGGGCGCCAGATCTCATTACAGATGGCTGTGAGCCACCATGTGGTTGCTGGGAATTGAACTCAGGACCTCTGGAAGAGCAGTCAGTGCTCTTAACCTCTGAGCCATCTCTCCAGCCCCCAATACACCATTTATTAAGCTATAACCTTTCATTTCTTGTTTATTGCCAAGATCTCAGCAGCATCAACATATCAATATAAAACACATTCCAAACTTTAGACCCTCCCACAGTTGAGGCTGGAGAGATAGATGACTCCTGAGAACTTGGGTTCAATTCCCAGCACCCACAATTGTCTCACAATTGTCTGTAACTTCAGTTCCCAGGGATCCCACACCTTTACATGGACATAGAAGCAGGCAAAACACTAATGCACATAAAATTAAGAAATAATCATTAAAAAAGAAGTTCCAAGCCGGGCGGTGGTGGCGCACGCCTTTAATCCCAGCACTCGGGAGGCGGAGGCAGGCGGATCTCTGTGAGTTCGAGGCCAGCCTGGTCTACAAGAGCTAGTTCCAGGACAGGAACCAAAAGCTACGGAGAAACCCTGTCTCGAAAAATCCAAAAAAAAAAAAAAAAAAGAAGTTCCACAATCTTTGAAAATTCAAGCATTTTAAAAGTTTAGTTTTGCTGGTTGTGGTAGCACAACATTAATCCCTTAATCCTAACACCGTCGAGTCAGAGGGTTTGTTGCCAGTCTGGTCTACAGAGGGAGTACCAAAGCTACACAAAGAAGCCCTGTCTCAAATATACAAAAATAAAAGTTCAGTCTTCTTAAAGCATCCAAAGTCTCTTCCTTTAACATCGCTCAACTGTGGGTCCCTGTATAATCAAAAATAAACCAGGGCACAGTCACAATCTGAACAAAGGAAAACCAAACTTCTACCTGTAAATAATTTAGTGTCTAATGTTGGGGAGTCACTCGTGATCTTCTGGGCACCTCCAAAGGGTTTGGGTCATTTCTCAGGCTCCATCTTAGAGCTGGCTTCACTTCAAAACTTCTGCTGGTTGTGTGTGTGTGGTCCCAGGGAAGTCCTAGAGAGCAGCTTTAATTTTAAAGAAGTAGGTTCTAATACCAGCAAAAGAATGCCAATGAGTGTGAGAGAAATCAGGTGACAAGGAAAAACAGGTTCCTTTATGTGGGCTGCCACTAGAAGGTGTGGCCTAGGTTTAGGGTGAGTCTTCCTACTTCAAATGAGCCATCTCTAACAACCAAGACTAGCCATTACACCCACTGAGCCATCTCCCAGTCTCCACTTTTTAAATTTTTATTATTTTTTAAAAATTTTTAAATGAGGGCTGGAGAGATGGCTCAGCGGTTAAGAGCATTGCCTGCTCTTCCAAAGGTCCTGAGTTCAATTCCCAGCAACCACATGGTGGCTCACAGCCATCTGTAATGGGGTCTGGTGCCCTCTTCTGGCCTGCAGGCATACACACGGAAAGAATATTGTATACATAATACATAAATAAATATATTTAAAAATTTTTTTTAATGATTTCTGGTGTATGCATTGTGTGTATGTGTTACATGTATATGTATGTACAGTTGTTTATGTGAACCAGCCAATGATCTTCCAGGATCTACCTTCCTCAGTCTTCAGTTCTGGGGCTCTGGGCACATGCTTTTACATGGGCACTAGTAATTTGACCTTAGAACCTCTTAAGTGTTGAGCCCTCTCTCCAGTCCTCCACTTCGATTTTTGAGACCAGAGTTTCATCTGGCTTGATACTCAACTGATAATTCACCTAGGCTAGCTGGCCAGTGAGCCCCAGGCATCCTGTCCCACCCCCTCAGTTTTGGGATTACAAATGTCTCTCTCTCTCTCTCTCTCTCTCTCTCTCTCTCTCTCTCTCTCTCTCTCTGTCTCTTTCAGGTTTTCAAGACAGGGTTTCTCTGTATAGTCCTGGAATTTCTGAAACTCACTCTGTAGACCAGGCTGGTCTCAAACTCAGGGTGGGTCTTGCCTCTGCCTCCAGAGTGCTGGGATCAAAGATATGTGCCACCAATGTTCAGCCAGCCCTAGCATTTTCCTTAACAATGTGCTTTTCTTAGTGTTTTATTGCTATTTTGTTTGTTTTTGAGAGGGTTTCTCTGAGTATCCCTGGCTGTCCTGGAACTCAGTCTGTAGATCAGGCTGGCCTCAAATTTCTGAGTGCTGGGATTAAAGGAGTAAGCCACCACCGCCTGGTAAAGGGACATTTTCTCAGTTGAGGTTCCCTTTTCCCAAATAATTCTAACTTGTGTCAAGTTGACATAAAACTAGCTGCACAGTGTTCTAGGGATTGAACTAAAGGCCTTCAAGTTTATGTGGCAAGCACTTTCAGACTAAGCTATCTTAGTCTGAAAGGCCTACACAGTCCATGTGGCCTATCTGTACTGCTGTGTAGGCCTTTATCCCCCATGATCTTGGGCATATAAGATTATTTATTGTGCTCTATTCAACACATTTGCCCTCCATTTCTGTGGAGGGCAGATCCGAAAGTTGTTTGAGTGACAGACAGGTTAACAATGGAACATTACTTCCTGAGCTTGCATGATGTGGCAGAATAAAGGCCAAGAAGTGACAAACAGGTGTTGAAGAGTGTAGGCAAAGTTTTTCTGTTTCCCCGCAGTTACTCCCAAATAACCACACAGAGACTTATTATTGATTATAAATGCTTGGCCTTCGGCCTTCTCCTTCTGGCCCTTCCTATTGCCTGGCAGCCCAGGCCTGAGATGATGTGGTGCCTTGGCTCTGGCTCGTGGGCGAAACCTCCTTCTGACAGTGAAGATTGAACTCTGGCCTAAGTGACTTGAGACCTTCTTGACTTGACTTTGCACGCAGACAAGTATATGTGAATAAGGTACAAGCACTTATCCCAGCCTTGCTTTGGGACATGGCAGCCTCCACACTTAATGAAGATAATCATGGCAGAGCTGAAACTGCCCATGCACCACCCTTGATCTTTCTTTCTCCCAGAGGGATTCTGTGTACTGAGTTTCGTGCAGGTTTTCTACTGCTGATGCCTTTAAAAGAAGCAAGTGTGAATCAGATAGTGATACTTGGTAGAGGCAGGAAAATAAGAGATTTCTAGGCTAGCCTCTCCATAGAGTTGAGAGGCCAACCTGAATAACTTGTTGGGATTATGTATTAACTCCCCTGCAAAAAGAAGTACATGCTCTCCCATAAAGTGTGCAACTAGCTCTTATAACTTAAACTAACCGTTTCTATTAATTTATATACTTCCATATGGCTCATGGCTTGTTACCTCATCTCCTACATGTTATGCTTTCTCAGAGTCTTCTAGAGACTCTGCCCTTCTTCCCAGTGACCTGCTTGGAAATCCTGCCTAGCTACTGACTGCTCAGCTTTTTATTAAACCAACCACAGTGACATCTTTACACAGTGTAATCAAATATGTTGTAACACATACATGCTCTTAGTGGTTTAGTGTCCCCAGTCCCAACAATCCTAACAGGCATTTTTTTCATTCAGTACTGGGATGGTTTGGGCTACCTTTCCTCTGAATGGCTTTGCTGCCCTTTGATGTCCTTTGCTAAGTAGCTACTGAGTTGTTTTGTTTTGTTTTTTTGGTGGCTGGAGAGACCGCCAAGGGTGCTGGGAACCAAACTCTTGTATTTTTGGTTGTGAGCCTAGCCTTTAACAGCTGAGCCATCTCTCCAGCCCATGAGTTTTGTTTTTTTAGTGCTATGTAATGGTTTTCTTTGGACTAGTACTTATGCAGCCTCTTGTCTCAAATGCTTCCATTTTTTTTCTATTGTTTTCCCCAAGTTTTCCTACACCCCATACACACTGTTCATTCCCAAGGCAGCTGTTTGCCTTGTTCCAATTACATTTCTGGTATATTTGGATTTGTTTGGAGCTTGTAACAGGTGACAGTGCAGAGAGCATCCTGAGTGTCTTTTTTGTTTTGTTTTTCGAGACAGGTTTTCTCTGTAGCTTTTGGCTCCTGTCCTGGAACTAGCTCTTATAGACCAGGTTGGCCTCAAACTCACAGAGATGTACCTGCCTGAGTGCTGGGATTAAAGGTGTGTGCCACCCACCACTGCCCAGCCAGCTAAGTCTCAGTGTGAATGAAGAGGGGAGGCTGGTGGAAGCCTGACTAAATTCTATGCTGTTTCCCCCGCTCCCCCCAGTCCTGGAAATAGATCCAGAGCCTTGTGCATGTTAAGCAGATGTTCTATCACTGAGCTACATCCCTAGGCCTGAATACCTTTTACAGAATAGTAGCCTGAGCCGGGCGGTGGTGGCGCACGCCTTTAATTCCAGCACTTGGGAGGCAGAGGCAGGCGGATCTCTGTGAGTTCGAGACCAGCCTGGTCTACAAGAGCTAGTTCCAGGACAGGCTCCAAAACCACAGAGAAACCCTGTCTCGAAAAACCAAAAAAAAAAAAAAAAAAAAAAATAGTAAAAACAGAATAGTAGCCTGAAGGTCAGAAATGCCTCATAACAGTTGGGGACCATGCAGGCAGGGTTTCATGCAGGATAAGAGCTGCCATTGTCTCTGGCCATGTACTTGACCCCACACAGCTTTGTGCAATGCCTTGTATATTTCCATCTTATTGAGAGCCTTTACCTGCTCTAGAAGGATTTCTTACTTCTACCTTGTAAGATTCTCTGTCCTATCTACCTTCACCAGTTCTTGAGGATTACCATGGCCTGAAGACAGAGGAGTTCCAGGGGTGTGGCCACCACTTGGGTCAAGAGAGCCCTCTAGCCTGTTATAGGCAATCTCTCTGGCTCCTTTTCTGAGGTGCTAAGACTATGGTATTCCCAGCCCCCACTGGCCTACCCTGCAAGCTCTTCCCAGTGCCTGAGCCTGGTTTCCATAGTAACACGGCTGCTGGGTAACTTAATGATTCCAGGGAGAAAGGCATTCCTGCGGTTATGTGTCACCTGAATATCCCACACTGTGCTTGTGTTTGTCTTCCTGTCCTGGGATTTCAGGGTAACTCCTCCCACACAGAAACCCCCAGTTCATCTCTCTGACCTCTTCTGCCTGTTTGTTAGCAGATGTTACAAAACAAAGCTGAGGAGTAAGCCGGAGCACTGTGTTGGTTTCCGTGCTGTAAGCACTCTACTATAGCCCATTTCAAGCCACTACTGTGAGCAGAGTAAAGAAATGTGTTTGCTTCCAGACACATAGAATGGAAATGATGCCAAGCACACAGATGACAGTAAAGTGTAATAAAGCAATTAGAGAGCCAGGAGGCTTAGTCTTTATTGCCTTTGTTCTTAATTCCATTCATTCAGTTGCAAGTTTCTCAGTCATAATGTTGATATTAATGTCTTCTGACTCCAGCCACTTCTGGGGAGGCCATTCCTCATGTCCTTGTCAAAAGCTTTTGACACACACCTTTCTAGTGTCCTGTGCATAGCCCCTTCCCCGGTCTGCCTGGCTAACTGTGGCCTCTACAGTAGACTGCTTTTCTACTCCCCTCCTTCCCTCCTCCTTCCCCCTTCCTGATCTCTAATTTCAGCAAAATTAGAGATCAAGGTAGAGGAGGCTGACCTTGAACTCCTGATTCCTCTGCCCTATGAGTACTGAGTGTTCCATCACACCCAGCTCCATCTACTTTTTAGAAATACTATTCTAGAAAATGTCTTGCCTGAGAAAAGCTGTTTCACTTGAAGATGTTCCAGTAATTCTATTTTAAGAAAGACTTATTTAGTGTGATAACCACAGATTACACAAAGATGCATGAAAAATGCCCAATTCTTTTTTTGTTGTTTGTTTTGTTTTTCAAGACAAGGTTTCTCTGTGTGCTGTTCTGTCACTCACTCTGTAGACCAGGCTGGCCTTGAACTCACAGAGATTCTCCTGCCCCCTTGCCTCCTGAGTGCTGGGATTAAAGGACTGTGCTATCACCACCCAGCTGCTATATTCCTTATATCAAACATTGGAAATGGCCTCCTTGCTAAGTAACAGAGACAAAGCCAGTAGGGTTTGAAATATCTGCCCCTACCTTATAATTCACAGAGAAAAGACTGCCAGGAAGTGTGTCCACAGGGCCACAGCATTCCATACATCCCTGAGATCACAAGCAATTTTGCTTTTCTCCAGTGGACTAGTATTTCTCTTGTATTCAGACAAGATGGAATTTTTGTTGTTTTGGGACTTTTGGGGGAGGAGGGGACAGAACCATGTAGCACAGTTGACATCAAACTCTTGATCTTTAGGTTTTTAGAAACAGGGTTTCTCTGTAGCTTTGGAGTCTGTCCCAGAACTAGCTCTCAGACCAGGCTGGCCTCGAACTCAGAGATCCACCTGCCTCTGTGTGGGATCAAAGGTGTGTGCCACCACTGCCCAGCTTACAACTGTGTTTTCTCCAGCCATAGCTAAGGGACTTCTCTAGTTCCCTGCAAGTGCTTCTCTCCTTGTTCTGTCCCTAGGATAACTAACCTCATCTGTTTTCTTTCTTCCTTCCTCTTTCTTCCTCCTTTTTCTCTTATGTCTGACAGGGTCTCTTGTAACCCATGCTGATTTGTTCTATAGCTAAGGGTGACTTTGAACTTCTAATCTTCCTGCCTCTTACCTCCTTTTTCTGAGGTCTTGTATTTAATACAGTGTGGTGGCACAAGCCACTGTACCCAGCTCTTGTTTTTTGTGGGGCAGAACTTAGGCTTTTGCTATGTATGTCAGACTGACCTCAAATTCACAGTGATCCTCTCCAGCCTCCCAAGTATCATTTCTATTTTTGGCTCATCACTTTCTTTGCACCTACTCAAGGATGCTGCCTATCTCTCTTCTAGGTGGGGGTGATGCCTGGTGCCATGCCAGTTAGCTCATCCCAGTGAGGAACAATGGGTATGGTCTTCTCAGTCCAGAAAGGTTTGTTATCAACTGCTATCTCCAGAAACTGCTTCCTGCTTACCTTGCAGGCCTTTGACAAGTGCCCTGAATTGTGGTGACATCTGTTTGCTATGTTACATTGCTTTTTTTTTTTGTCCCATATCCAAGGAAGACCTAAGAAGTGAAACAAACCGCTCCAGAACTTAACAGACTCTGGCTGGGCTGAGGGTAGCCTTCTGCCAAGAGGTACTTGCTCCATACCCAGCTGGAGTTGCCTGCCAGCTTTCCTACCCAATGATGGGTTTCCTTCCTTTTCCAGCCAGGGTCTCAGCCTGTTTCTGTCTAAAAGAATACCCCTTTCACCTCCACTCCCTGCCCATCATTTTGCTTTTCCTACCTAGCTGTTCCCTGTCCTGTGTTATAGGAAGGTCGCTTGTTGGTTCCCAGCTTCTCAGCCCCGAAATAATCACACAGAAACTATATTATTTAAATATATAGACCCATTAGCTCTAGCTTGTTATTTGCTAACCCTTACATCTTAATTCAACCCATTTCCATTAATCTGCATCACCACGAACGAGGTCATGGCCTACCAGCAAAGTTTCAGCGTGTTTCTCCAATGGCTCTATGGCTTCTTCCTGACTCCGCCTCATTTCTCCTAGTATTCAGTTTAGTTTTCCCCACCTAGTTGTGTTCCCCTATAGCTCTGCTATAGGCCCAAAGCAGTTTCTTTATTAACCAATGATATTCACAGCATGCAGAGGGGAATCCCACATCAGTCCTGCTTCTGCCTCAGGCATCTTCCTTTGCCCCTCAATCTGACCACTGTGCAGGCTCTCCTTGACTCAATTTGTTCATTGGCTAAGCCTCACTTTGCTCAACAGAGACAGTGCTGTGTCTCTCTTAAAGTTGTCAGGACTTTGGATTTCATGGGTACTCAATTTTTGGAGCCCTGCCTGCAACCTGGTGCATAGCAAGTGCCCAATAAATCATGCTGGCCTTGTAAGATTCACCATTTGGCTCCTCTTTTAGGACACTTTGCAATTCCAAAATTTTTTTTGTCAGGAAGCTTGCAAGCTGGCATTTCCTTGTACATTTTTACTAATTCATTCTATTCCGTGTGTCCATTGCTTTGCTGTACTTGGTTATCTTTTGGCCCTGGTGTTAGGTGATCACAAATTGACACTGAGGTTGACTGATTTGTCTCAGTCATCATCAAGGGACTCTGGGTCTTCTAGATGCTAGCTCTGGCCTCAGTGCTGCCAGAGGAGAGGCAGGTCCTGATGGGAGGATCAGAGAGCTCTGAATGGTTCCTAGTAGAGGAGGACTACAGATGTTTTGAGATGATGGCAGAACTTTCAGACCCTGTACAGATACTTAGTCACCTGGCTTTGAGGGAGTCACAATATTCAGAACTCTGGGTTGGAGGCTGATGAATGGGGTCTGCCTGGGAAAGAGGGCACTAGGGGTAGCTAGAGCTGTGGGTAGAAAGATATTTCTTGGTTGAACAGGTCTGGGTGCTGGTTAGCAGCTCAGGGTCCTGCTGGCCTTCACCTCCAGAGGGGAGAAGCCGGCTCATGAGGGTTCTCACAGAGGCATATCTCTGCCACAGGTGAACGGGAAGGAGCTCTCCAAGCTGTCTCAGGAGCAAACCCTAGAGGCCCTGCGTGCCTCCAAGGAGCCCCTGGTGATCCAGGTGCTGAGACGCAGCCCCCGTCTGCGGGGGGACAGCTCCTGCCATGACCTTCAGCTGGTGGACAGTGGCACTCAGACCGACATCACCTTCGAGCATATCATGGCACTGGGCAAGCTGCGCCCACCCACCCCACCTATGGGCATCTTGGAGCCGTACGTCCTCTCTGAGCTGTGAGTTGCCCTCAGGAGGGCCTGGGTCCTGCCTCCTGAGAGGACATGCCACCTGGGGCAGTTGTCCCCATGTGACCCACAGGTGGCTTGCTTCAGCTCTAGCCATAGTGGGGAAACTCAACTCAGCTGCCACTCTTGTACAGGGAGGAGGCTCCTTGACTCTATAGCTGACAGTGGCACTTGGGCTCAGAAACCTCCAAGGTTCTGTCCTCAGGCTTGGCATCAGCTGGCAGAAAGGCTAAGGGGAGCCTAGGTGCTCAGGACCTGGCTGTTCATCCATCCTTTTTCTTCTTCTGCCCCATCTTCTCTGCCTCCTCACAAGCATCTCTCCTTGAATCTTCTTGCATCCCTTGTCTGTCCCATTCTTTCACCTGCTCTGAATTTCCTCTATCTCTTCGACTTCTTTCTTTATCCCTCTTAAGAAAGGCCTTCCATCCTGGCCTAGCTGCCATGACCATGTGAGCGCATTGACTCACTCTGCTCATCCCACTGGGAGGCGGTCCTGGGAGCCCTTTGTTCCGAGAGGTAGGCCAAAGGGCAGTGCACAGTTAGTCTAACTTCAGGGCAAGGAGGGCAACCCTTCCCTGGAGGCAGAGGGGTGCTTGTCTGCTCTGCAGAAGGCTGGGGTAATTCCTG
Organism: Microtus oregoni; assembly: GCF_018167655.1. Classification (NCBI taxonomy): domain Eukaryota; kingdom Metazoa; phylum Chordata; class Mammalia; order Rodentia; family Cricetidae; genus Microtus; species Microtus oregoni. Next base: position 640,659 of record NW_024543954.1, on the reverse strand, counting down.
AGGGTTCTGCATGAGTGGGAACAGTGCTGAGGCAGCCTGGGCACTTAGCTCTGGAGAAATCAGCCCTTGTTCTGGGAACTGGGATGGGAAGAACTAGGTGTGCCTGCCTAGGTCCTTAGAATGGACCCCTGTGAGCTTTGATTTAAGGAGCATTCCTGATCCTGCCACAGCTTTTGTGTAAATCAGAAAGGAGGGTTCTACAAGCAGCAGCTTGGCCACCTTCCCTAGAGAGCACATCAAGAATAGGGTTCTCTGTTTACTACACTGGGACTGGCCAGCTTGGAGCTAGGGCTAGGGTGCCAAAGAAGCAGATGGCCCATCTGACCCCCCCTTCTCCTGGGCAGCCCCCCCATCAGCCATGAGTATTATGACCCAGCGGAGTTCATGGAGGGCGGCCCGCAGGAGGCAGAGCGAATGGACGAGCTGGAGTACGAGGTGAGCCTAGTGGCTGGCCTGGCCCTTCTGCCTGGCCAGAACCTGTAGCCAGCAGGAGTCTGAGCAGGCTCACTTTCTGCAGCTCTGCCCAGGCTTGGCTCCTGCTGCCCCCTGGTGGCTGGGCCTCATGACCCTTCCCAGAAGAGAGCAGCCTGAGTCAGGGAGGGTGTGGGTGAGGTGGTGTATTCCTTCTGTCTGTGTTGGTGACTCTGTGTCCCATGCATGTGTTTGTCCTGTGTGTCCTGTACATTCTGTGTCTTGGGCGTTTCCTGATAGGGAAACCACTGAACACTTGCATCATTTAGGATGGTAAGAGAAGGGAGCCCTCAAAGCCAGGAGCAACATACTAAATTCAGAGAACGGAAACAGAAGACGTGGGGCTGCTGCGGGCTAGGATCTGAGCCAAGGTTGCAGCCAAGTCTGCAGGCGTCCCCGCTCATACACTTCAGTTCTTTATAACTCTACTTCCTCCCTACCCCTGTGGCAGGAGGTGGAGCTGTGTAAAAACAGTCACCAAGACAAGCTGGGCCTGATGGTGTGCTACCGCACAGATGATGAGGAGGACCTGGGCATCTACGTTGGAGAGGTATGGAGAGGTGTTGTGGCAGGCTGTGGCACACAAAGCCCCAGAGCTGTTCTAGCTGAGCTCTGTGGACTCTCTACAAAGCCTGTCCAGGATTTAGAGCGGCCCAGAGGCCTAACAATAGGTTTTGGTAGATTGTGGGTGTCAAGGCCAGGGTAGCTGTGGTTTCAGTATATCCAGGTAGACAGTGCTAAACACCCCACCTTTTCTCTCCCTACTTCCTTCCCTTTGGCAGATGTCTATCCAGCAGCAACCCTCCATTAGCACTATCCTACTAAAGCTACCCTTCCAAATGGAAAATGTCCCGCTGCCCAGAATATCCCAGACTTGATGTATGAAGAAGCATCTAGCTACATGCCAGCACCTAGCTCCTGCCCCCCACCTTAAAAAAGCCTCTGAATTGGGTGTGCTCTCTGTAATCCCAGCACTTGGGTGTGTCAAGTTTCAAGGTTACCCTTAGCTACACAGTGAGTTTGAGGTCAGCCTAAATTGCTGGAGACCTTATTTCAAAAACACAAGTTAGGTATAGGTAATGGTGTTTTTAAGCCCAGCACTCGAGGCAAAGGCATGTACATTTCTGTGAGCTTGAGGTTAGCTAGAGCTACATAGTGAGACTGTTTTTAAAAAAGAATGAGGGGGGTATTCTGGAAGGATGGTTTTTACTGCTCTTTCAGAGGACCTGAGTTCAATTCCCAGAACTCAAATAGGATATCTCACCAACACCTCTAACTCTAGGGATCCAATACTTCTGGACTCTACCAGTACCTATACTCATGTGCATATACATACAAAAAATAACAAATTTAAAAATAAGATAAATCTTTCTCAAAAAAGTTGGATACATAGTTCAGTGCTAGGTGCTGCCCTGGCATACACAAGGTTCTAGGTTCCTTAACACAGAAAAAAAGAAAGACTTTGCAAGAGTATAGCAGTGCAAGGGATAGAGGAAAAAAGTGTTGGGTAGGGGCTAGGGAGCTACTTCTGGTCATTCTGTTTCTCCCAAGCTGAGGGAGCAAACTGCCTGGGCCCACTGTTCTGCCCCTGCTTCTGAGACCTTGGAAGCTGCTACTCTGAGGTGAAGTGGGAAAGTAAGCAAGTCTGTTATTTGCCTTGGGAGCACCCCAAGATAAGGCTACCCACACACACTCACTTGCACTGAAAAGGACACCATAGGTGCACAAGTCCCCAAGATGCATGTGTCCTGCAGGTAAATCCCAACAGCATTGCAGCCAAAGACGGCCGGATCCGTGAGGGAGACCGAATCATCCAGGTGAGCGCTTGAGCAGGTTGCCATGCCTGCCCTGTGGCAGCCCTGTTCTCTCTCTCCATGGTCCATCCCTAGATCTTTTCTGCTGAGAACCTGGCCTTCTACCCTGGAACCTGGACCTAATCTTATTTCTGTTCTGGTTAACTGCCCTGAGTGACTCACGTGTATCCCTATCAGTACCCCCTGCCCTCTTTCCCTCTATTTCTGCTCCCCCACTCTTTGAGCACACATGCTCTTGCACAGTCCAGGCCATCCTTTCCCCTGATACATTTTGCTTATTTATGCCTTCCTAGAGTTCAAGAGCCTGTCCTTAGCACAGTCAGAGCCCTCCATTAGCATTCTTGTTGATTGTCTCCCTGGACCTCTGCAGATTAATGGAATGGATGTCCAGAACCGAGAGGAGGCAGTAGCCATCCTGAGCCAGGAAGAGAACACCAACATCTCCCTGCTGGTGGCCCGACCTGAGAGCCAGGTGTGTATGTCCACCTGATTGGGTGACAAAGGGCCCCTCAGAAGCTTTCTGTCTTGAAAGCTGCTGGTCTGTTTGACTTCACTGAGAGCATGGTCTTAGGGCAATGTGGAGGGCATTGGGGAAGCCTTTAAAGTGTTAGCTAGCTCATGTTTGTCTCTGCAGCTAGCAAAGCGGTGGAAAGACAGTGACAGAGATGACTTCCTAGATGACTTTGGGTCTGAGAATGAAGGGGACCTTCGTGCTAGGAAGCTGAAGTCACCCCCTGCCCCGCAGGTAAGGAAGGACAAAGACATGCTAAGTTGGGAGGGCAAGAGAGAGGGAGGAAGGAGAAAAAGGGACTTTGGGTGGACATGGTCTCCCAGCCTGGGCCTAGAGAGGAACAAGCCATGAGCAGAAGCTCTAGTCCTACTGCATCACACTTGTGTGTGGGAACCTAACTGACTATGTTTGTCATTTCTGTCCCAGACTGGAAATGATGAGAAGGGTGCTCCTGATGGGGGCCCAGGCTTGAGCAACAGCCAGGAGCTGGACAGCGGGGTGGGCCGGACTGATGAGAGTACCCGGAATGAAGAGAGCTCTGAACATGACCTGCTGGGGGATGAGCCCCCCAGCACCACCAACACTCCTGGAAGCCTGCGCAAGTTTGGCCTGCAAGGGGATGCCCTGCAGAGCAGGGACTTCCACTTCAGCATGGACTCTCTGCTGGCTGAGGGGGCAGGACTGGGTGGGGCTGACCTTCCTGGGCTCACTGATGAGGAGTATGAACGCTACCGGGAACTACTGGAGATCAAGTGCCACCTGGAGAATGGCAACCAGCTAGGCAACTTCTTCTCCCGGGCCTCCAGTGGCAACGGTGCCCTGGATGTCAACCGAAATGAGAGCCTAGGCCATGAGATGGCCATGCTGGAGGAGGAGCTTCGGCACCTAGAGTTCAAGTGCCGCAACATTTTGCGGGCACAGAAGATGCAGCAGTTGCGGGAGCGCTGTATGAAGGCTTGGCTGCAGGAGGAGGAGAGCCTCTATGACCTGGCAGCCAGTGAGCCCAAAAAGCACGAGCTGTCTGATATCTCTGAACTGCCAGAGAAATCAGACAAGGATAGCACCAGCGCCTACAACACTGGGGAGAGCTGCCGGAGCACTCCGCTGCTCATGGAGCCTTTGCCTGAGATCCCCCTGAAGCGATCTGCTGCGGGCAATTCCAATTTGAACCGGACCCCTTCTGGCCCTCCTGTCACCGCCCACCCCAAAGGGGCTTCTTCACCTGGAAGCCCTGCCAAGTTCCGATCACTCTCTCGGGATCCTGAGGTGGGCCGGAGACAGCACTCAGAGGAGCGTGTCCGACGCAGCACCAAGACAGGTGTTACTCTGGAGCGTGTAGTTCCCGAAGGCAGCCCTTACCTCTCCAGGCGTCATCGTGGCCAGGAGAGTGAGCATTACCAGAGCTGTGTGCAGTTGACCCCACCACGTACCCTGGAGGATCTGGGCCATGGCTCCTTGAGCTTGGCTAGTGGTCCTCGGGTGGGTGGGGTGGTGGCCGCAGCTGTCGAAGTACCCCGCATGGAATGGAAGGTGAAGGTGCGAAGTGATGGAACCCGCTATGTGGCCAAGCGGCCTGTGCGAGATCGGCTGCTGAAGGCTAGGGCCCTGAAAATACGGGAAGAGCGCAGCGGCATGACCACTGATGATGATGCAGTGAGTGAGATGAAGATGGGCCGCTACTGGAGCAAGGAAGAGAGGAAGCAGCACCTGATCCGAGCACGGGAGCAGCGGAAGAGGCGTGAGTTCATGATGCAGAGCCGCCTGGAGTGTCTGAGGGAGCAGCAAAATGGCGACAGCAAGCCTGAGCTCAACATTATTGCCCTGAGCCACCGTAAGACCATGAAGAAGAGAAACAAGAAGATCCTGGACAACTGGATCACCATCCAAGAGATGCTGGCCCACGGTGCCCGCTCAGCTGATGGAAAAAGAGTCTATAACCCTCTGCTCTCTGTCACCACTGTCTGAGCTGCCCCAGCAAGAGCCCAGTCCAGGCCTAGAGAGCCTGACCCTCACCCTCCCTTAGAATCTAGTGTGTGTCTATGTGTGTGCTTGCACGCTGTGCTCATGCACACGCCTGTATTTGTATGTGTACACAGGACTTTGGTAGTAGAAAGCCCCTAGAAGGGACACTTCTCTTCCACCTATTTCCTGCTCCCCAAGAGGCTATGTCAACAGCCAGCATAGAGGGCATACCCATAAAGGCTACCTGTGTGTGCCTGCATGTTTGCGTACAAACAGTGCTCTTGATATGTTCTTGGAGACAGGAAAGTCCGTGCAGAGAGAAGTGAGGTGGACTATCTTAAGCACAAGAAAATGTCCAGCTTCTTGCTGAGCATGGCCTCTTCCTACCCCTGGAAGCCGCAGTTCCTTGTAGACAAAGGCAACCCTGAATTTTGTGGTTTTTCTCCTTTTCTGTGCTTGCCAATAGTTGTTTTCTGTTTTGTGGACCTGCTCTAGGGGTTGGCAGATCCTTCAGGCAGCCTGACAAAGGTGGACCCCACCGAGTGCTGGCTGGGAAGGAGGTTGGGGGGAGGAAAAATGGGAGGGTTGGGTGGGAGGGAAAGGAAGGGGATGGGGAAGAATAGGAAGCAGCTGTCCTGGTGGTCTCTACTCTGAGGAATGGCAGGAAGGATCTGAGTTGGCTTTTGAGGTGCACCCATGTGACTGAGAGTGAAATCACAGGGATTGTGGGCACAGTATCCATCCAAAAAGAATTTGTTGACCCCTGGCCTATGCCACCTGGAGCAGAGCCACTTTTAGTAACCTGAGCAAGAAGCTTAGATGTTCAGGGGTTTGAGAAGCCAAACTCAATTGGCAACAGGGTAGACCTCACCTAGCCTAGAGATCTGGTGGGAGTTGGGAGGCCTGGACCCCGTGAGAAAGGAAGATGGGCTGAGTGAGCGATACCTAAAACCTCTTCCAGTGGTGCAACTTTCAAATGTGCCACTCGTTTGGTTTCTCAGTCTTGGTGAAGCTCATGTTGGGAGGCTACAGGAAACCCCTGTTCCCCATCTACATTCCAAGAATAAAGCAAGCTGCCTTTTTATTACGTGGACTCTGTGTTCATTGCTGTTTGTGCTGGGAGATGTCAGTTCATTAGTTCCTAAGTGCCCAGACTTCCACAGCAAATTGGTGGTGGGTAAGATGCCAAGGTGAATGTGAGTGGGAAATTTGAGGATCCATTCCCAGAAGCTGAGCCCTTTTGCTGAGAAGGCTGGGTCACAAGGACACACACAGCCTCACCTCCCTGCCATTCAACAACTCTGGGTGGAACTGCACATAGCAGCCTTGCTGGTGAGTAGGGAGAAGAAAGAGGAGGCTTGTAGGCAGTGGTGGGAATGGGAGAACAGAGGGCCACATATTTCTTCGGTTGCTTTGAGGGGTGTCTCCAGCTTCCTACCCTTTCCTAGTGGAGATCAAGCTCAAGTATTCCTTGGGCATTCCTCCAGCTACTGTGAGGTCTGGAATAATCATATTGTTCTCTGGCTGTGGGGATCTTAGGACCAGAATGTGAGCTGATACTGTTCCGAAGCTTATGCTGCCTTGGCTGGCAACACTGTTACTGAAAGCTTGCAACATCAACTTCACATTTAGCTAGCATTGCCATCTGGCCAGGTGGTGGAGCCAGAACCAGAAAGCAACTAATTGGCCAATAGCTGTTGCTACTTCCTCACTAATGATCAGCCAGAACATAGGTGACTTGTCATTTGTACTTCAGCAGCCAAGAGAAGCTATTGCTCCCACCTCTGGCCTTACTGCTCACCTACTATTGTCCAAGAACTGGGCATGGCAGACCCCTTAGCTTGGATGAGCCTGAGTAAGCTGCACTTACCCAGTCTATGACATCTCCCACAACCCAACCCTTCCAGAGGTTAAACAAGGATCCCCTAGGGTGTGGCCAACTGTTCCAATGACCTACTCTGAAGACTAGATAGCACTAGAAAAGTGGCTTTAGCCATACAGTGGGGTAGATTTACTTGGGACTTGGTATCCAGCTTCTTCACCCCAACCAACTTTCCCTAGTACTAAGAAACACTACTCAAGCTTTTCCTGAAACCTTGGCAAAGAGAACATGGAGGAGTACAAGGAGTTCCTGGCCTTTGTCTTTCAGGCCTTTTACATGCTCATAGCAGAGGCCTCACTAGAGAAAGAACATACTAATGGAGGTTAAGTCTGAGCTTCAAAGATCAAGCAGTATATTGGATGTGAGCAGCATCAGGCCAGGAAGCATCATGGGCTGGTTAGGATTAGGATGTAGAGTGCTTAGGGCAGCTGCACACATAACAATTTTAGCTGCTACGCAAGCAAAGCACAAAAGCACTTACATATAGCTTATGACCATCTCCAACATAGGAGCTACCACAAAGATGAGGCTGATTATAAGTTTTGACTGCTGAATTTGGGGGAAGACTACAAAAGGCCCCTGCCTTCTCTGCATGTAAAGGTGTCATTCCCAACCACATGTGCAGTTAAAGGAGCCCTCCAGCCCAAAGCAATCCTAAAGAGTCCCAGGGCCCTGCCTACCATAGGCTGACCATAGGAAGACTTCCTGACAAGAAGCCAGGTGGAAACCCAGCTCTGCCCTGGGGACTGGTGAGGTCAAGACAGATGGGCTTTTTTTTTCTTTAGTAATGACAGGGCTTCTCTGTATTCCTGGCTATCCTTGAATTTGCTCTGTAAACCAGGATGGCCACAAACTCTGAGAAACCCTGCTTCCCAAGTACTGAGATTAAAGGTGTGTGCCACCACTGCCTGGCTGGAAAGATGATCTTTTCTAAAGAGGCCTCATACTAGAAAAGAGAAAGCCTAAGCCATTTTGGCAATCAGAACAATGAAAGAAAACAGGACACCAGGGAAAGTACAATTATCCATTCAGTATCACTACTGTCCAGGCAGACAAGGGCAGCTGGATTCCCAGCCCTCCCCAAAGACACAGGAGTCCCGTGTCTTAAATGTACTCATGACAGATAGCAACTGTTTATTGAAAGAAGCAATAGAAGGCTGAGGATGCTGCCCTCAGGCCTGGATGTGGCTCTTTGCACTGAAGGCTAGGTAGTAGATCACTATGCCGATCACTGCAGCCAGCACTTCCGTGGAGACCCAAGGCCCATTCCAGGTACCCTATATAAGAAAAAGATCAAAATTACCTCAGGCGAGTGACAGGAGAGTAGACCAGCCACTCTTAGTCACTTGTTCTCAGAACACAGAGAGCAGTGATAGCCCAAAACTTGGGCTGCAGCAGATGGTAGCTTTCCCTTAAACTCACCCTGCCCCCCCCCCCAAATGAATAAATGAAGTGTGCCCTGTGTTCTCTGCTCCCAAGACAAGGCCACTTACCCGATGATCCACACTGACTGTAAACAGGGGTGGGATGATGGAAACGTCCTCATTATTTCTCTGAGCCTGCAAGGGAGGTGCTGGGGTCAAAAGGTGCTAGACAGGCTTCCAGTTAAGGGCGAAATGAGCAAGAGACAAATGAAGAAGCAGGAGCAGGAAGAAGGCTCCTGCTCCGTGTAAGCTAGACTGCTGATGGTGCAGAAGGGCAGTACATAGCGATCAGGATGGCAGGGCTACAGATATGGGGCATGCAGTTCCCAGATGACACTTGCCTTCCTTAGGAGGCTGTAGGACTCTTCATCGAAGAATCTGACCTCATAAGTGCCTGCGTGGGCGCTCTTGTGCTCCAGGCTCCATGAAACCTTGTTGGGTATTTGGCAAAGGGTGGGCATAGCAGACACATAGCAGGGCTACTCTGCTAGTGCGGGCACAGCACCATTATGAGCAGGTGCTTGAGTCTTTGATCTCTAACCCTGCTTTGAGCCATTTCCCCAACAACCCTGGATTCAGTAGCCCTTACCTGATATCGGCCCACATCCTGGCCCCGGGTTACAGGAAACTGTTTTCCACTAACGTCAGCATAAAGAGCCATGTTCTGGATTGGGGAAGGAGTGAGGACAATAAAGCAAGAGTCACATTTTCCTTCTTTGGGCACACACAGAACCCCCATTATGCTGCTCAAAGCAGTACCATGACTAGGAAGAGTAGTCCAGTTGAAGGCTATATTGGTAGGGGTTGCTATAGAAGACCCAAGGCAAATGCCTTCCACAGCCCATAGCCATGCTAGGTCATACCCATGGATACTGTCACCATCTTCCTTCCTGTTTCCCTAGAGGTGAGTAGAGCAAGATCTTCCCTATGACCAGCTTAACCTAACCCACAGCAAGTCTATTAGCTGTATACAGAAGTAGGATGATAAAAATGGCCTTGTTTCATGCCAAACGAGGTATTTAACCATAGAGTATTGACCCTCCCCCCCAAAAAGGTCCAATTTCTTTTAGATTTTTGAAAGAGTAGGTCAGGGGCTCAGGCTGGGGTTTCCAATTTTAAACTTAGAGAATATCCATCCAGACACACACGCAGGCAAACTGCAACCAGAAAGAAGATGAAGGGTCATGGGGCCTGACACTAGTTCTTTCTTCCGTTCCAGACATTCATCCAGGAAACAGTGGGGTATCTACCCACATTACTGCATGGAGGCAAAGCATACCAAGCAGGTCAGGAAAATGCTCTTGAAGTACTTGCTAGGATCTGGCCTTGCTGTGCCCTCAGCTCTCCTGCACCCTGTGAATTGGAATCCTTATTCTCCCTGTTGATAGGATCCTCGGGTCACTGTCAACTGCCAGTGAAGAGCACTGCCACCCTTATCTCTTCCCCTGCACCCTCTCTGCTGAGTCCTACTGTCTCACCTGGACCCTGTTCTTGCAAGTCAGTGAGATCTCCACGATGAATACGGTCTCTGTAGAAATGACGGCATCTGAGGTTGTATAGTAAGAAGGGGTGATCTGGGGCTCCAGGCAGGCTTCTGCTGTGGGGAAGAGGCAAAGCCAATTTGTGTGTTCCAGGCAAAAGACAAAAGGGTTTACCCTGGCTCTGCCTCTCAGACTTGGTGAACTGAGGACACACAAGTCCTTCTGTTGCTGACAGGGAGGTCTGGGAGGTGGATTCTAGTACTCGGTCTGAAGTATAATGGAAGAGACCAGTGAGAGATGTTGAGACAGGTCAGGATGGGGTAGGGAAGACTCTGCAGAGGTAAAAACATGGACGCAAAAACATGGAAGGAGCAGGAGTGTATTTGAGGGGTCTGATTTATTGAATTAGAACCTGAGTCCAGGTCAGGGAGGCCACAAAGGAGCTCACCTGGGCCTGAAGCACCCCAGAAGCCCAGTAAACCAAGATAGCCTCATGTACTGAAAACATTCTGTAGACACTAAGTGAGGTACTGGCAACACACAGGACTTTCAAAGAAGGGTCTCTAGACAATGCCAAGAATGGTCCTAGTGTTTCTAGAGAGAAGTAAACTCTGGACCCAAACATCAACCTGTTCCTGTAACTAAACACGTCTAAAGAAATGTGGTCACAGGAAAAAAATAAGGTTATTATGTCACAGGGTATTAAGTAAACACTAACTGGGAAAGTCCTCATCCAACTGTTCTCTGTGTCTTGGAACCCTTCTATACCCCGCTAAACTGGGCCTTTTTCCTGTGGACATTGTGGAGCCCCTAACAGGTTTTACAGCCAGGTTTGTCTCTTTGAGGTCGTCCTCTAACAAGTTCCAAAACACGCGTCTGGACTCCAGGTTGAGCTCAACCCCACCACAGGGAGTTATCAATGGATCTATGCACTGCTCAATTCTGCTATGAACCTTGGGAAGGATATACCAGGGCCTCATGGAAAGTCGAGGCTCTGGGCACTAAAAGCCCTTGTTCACTTCTTTGGCTCCCTCTCTAACTTGGCTCCAGCACTTACTCTGCTCCTCTGCCTGGAGTGTCCTTGCTTCCTCTCTTAGCCTGGCCTACACGGTACTGGTTCCTCTCTGCCAGCACTACTTCTCACACAGGTTATTGCCAGGTGCTGATAATCACTGCTCTTGTGCAACTACCTTCTGAAACAGGAATCAAGGACATATCACCTTCCCGGTTGGAACTGATGGCCGGAGTATGGTGCGCCTTTGGGGTACTCCCAAAAGCAGACATGGAAGGATTTGCTCTTCCAGCCGCCTGGCTGGCAGGTAAACGTGTATGTAGTGCTTCGCTCGCCACGACACGATACCCCGCAGCAGCGAAGAGCCCCAGGAAGGGCCAGACCCCAGCCTCGCGCGCACCCTTCCTCCCCCAACACCACCTGCTAAGGGACAGAGGTTCGCCCAAAATAAGGTCCGGTCAGGCCGCTACCTGAGCAGCAAGATAAGCTGGACAGCAGGAGTAGCGCCAGGGCGCCGAAAGATGCCATCGCCGCCATCGCCTCTTCTCTGCCGAAGGGAAAAGAGAGCAAGCCGCCCTGAACATGCGGAGCAGACGAGGAAGCGCGACGCGTAAGCGATCTCAACACCCAATCGTGCACAGTCCGGCTGGGCCGGGCCTGGTGACGTTGCTGGCGGCACTGACGTGTCCGCTTCCCCGGCCAGAGTCCCAACCGGTGGCACTTCCCTCCTTTTCCCCCCAACAAGATGGCGGCAACAGTGCTCCAGGCACCAGAAGGGGGCGTAGGAACCCATGAAACCGTGCGCGTGCGTAGTGCTAGCTTTTCTTATCCTGCACCCCGGACCTCTCACTGGCTGAATTCTCGCGAGAACGGTGTCTTAACGTTTTGACCTGTAGAGGTCCTCACTTTTCGTCATGGCGCTGAAGGTGGCGATAGCTGCTGGCGGTGCTGCAAAGGCAGTGTTCAGGCCAGCTCTCCTCTGCCGTCCTTGGGAGGTGAGTGGTGAATGGGTGGTGGGACCGTTACAGCGCTCACTGGGGGACTTCACATCCCATTGAGACCAGGAGTGGGGTAGCGGCTCTTTGAGTGACCTGGAGTGCAATTGGCTCTGCGGACCTTAGGAGGGGCGGGGAGAGGGCTGCACGCTGGGGTTTATTGGTCACATCTGCTGTCAGGGAGGAGGATGGCCGAAGTTGGCTCTGGTCTGGCTCCTCTAGGGAGGGGGTGGTCTGTGGCTGGTGACAGGGGCTCCGGAAGAGCTGGAAAGGTGGTTCGCTGTGGCTGAGTGTCTCCTCCCTGGTGTCCTTGTGGAAGCCCTTTTGAAGAGGTCACGTGTTCTTGCCCGCCTCGCCCTTTCCACTTGCGTTGGTGTCTGGTTCCCAGAGTCAATTCCTCCCTGGGTTTCCCTCTCTTAGACTGCTTTGTCACCTGTCCTACTGGAGGTGGAGACTCAGCCTTTACGAATGACTCTTGATCACTCTTGATCCTTCTTACAGCTCCAGACCCCCTGCCTCTCAAGCGGCTTGACACTTGATTCTAGCGAAAAGGCCAACAAGCAAACCCAAGCCCCTGTAATGAGACTGAACCAGGGTTCTGAGACTGGAAGCCGCTGGGGCTTTGCTTCCTCAACTTTCTTTTTGGGAGTCTTGGTTAGCCCATTTAGCTTTTGGTTAGCACGGCTTAGCACCAGCCAACCAACAACTAGCTCTGGGGAATAAGAGCTCTGACCTCCAGACCATGTTCCCCCACTGACCCAGAGCATGGCCTTAAGCCAATTCTCTTCTCTCTCTGAGCTCCAGTTTCCTTTCTGTCCAGTGAGGAAAGAGGACTTCACATTCTCAAAGCATTTGACAACTCTTAACTTCCAGAACTCAATGTTGCTTGCAGCCTTTTTTACTTACTATGTTTCTCCCCTCTGTTCTCTGGGGGAGGGAGTTGTATATGCTTTATGAAATTCTATTTAAAATGTGGACTTCAACTCCTCAACCTGCCTCATATTGGGCTACTTTGATTGGACAATCTGGGTTTATGAGGGAGAGCTTTGTAATCCCCTAAAAGAAACTACTCACATCTGTATAGCGCAAGATCAAGGATTTGTGTTTGGGGACTTTTCTGGGACTGGGACAAAGGCCATTGTCACATCTGGCACAGGCAGCAACTGGGACAGGTTCAGCACTAACAGTGCTGTTGCCTTCTGTAAATAGGGCTGCCGAGACTGTGAGCCACACCTGGTGCAGGCCCTTAGCAGGCTGGCTCATTGTCACAGCTGAAGCCCAGGAGGAATTCACTGCTGGGAGTTACTGTGGTCAGCCTTGCAGCTCCCAGGGACACTAACTTTGAACTAACTCTCTGACTGAGAAGCTAGTAGAGTGAGGATCGGTGTACTTTAGCTCAGCTCCATCCTGCTGGGGATTGTGAACAGCTTGTATTACCTCCTCTTGATTAGACTTTCCAGCAGTTAAATGAAATTGCTGCCTCCATTCCATGGGTTGACCAATTGCCCCTCTTTTTGTTTTTTTTTGAAGCAGAGTTCATGTAACCCAGGCTAGCCTTGAAATTGTTATGTATATGAGAATGATCTTGAATTTTTCCGGTCCTCCTGCCTCACCTCTTAGGTGCTAGGACTACAGGTGTGTGCTGCCATGCCTGACTGCTATTCCATGGATTTTGATAAAGACACACAGCCATTTCACGAGTAGCAGATGGCAGATTTACTAGATATCCTTGGTCTCCATCTGTTTCTTCGTTTTCTGATGTTCTTATTCACTTAGGAAATGGTCCTTGTCATCCAAGCACTGGGCCAGGCACTGTGCATGGTCTTGGAATGACAGGAGGGGAGGGGTCAGACAAACATGTGCTCTGTTCTCAGAGGTTAGAAAGAGAGCAGGGAGGTGATAATCAGGTAGAGTTATGTTTCTTAGATGGGTAGGGGTAAGGTATAAGTAGAACTTAATAGCCCAGGGAAGGCTCCCAGGAGGAAGGGCTATCTATACTACCTTCTGATAGAAGGCATGGAGACCCTGCAGACAAGATGAATCTGATGTTGACAAGTACTAGAAAGAAAATAAAGAAGTTCCAAGTATGCCTATGGCTGCATATGTAGTGAGGGACCTTTGGGGCTCTGGCCCTAGCAGTCAACCTTCCTAGTTCTTGGCTTGGGCCATTGAGTGGCATTCCTGCTTTGCTAGTGCCATGGTTCCTGAGCCTCTTGTAACTGTGGGCTAGGAGAACCCAAAGAAGGAGGGTCAGAGTCTACCTGAGCCTTCTGTTCTTCTGTAAAGAAGGCAATGCTCTTTAGAAAATGGCTATGTCTCTGCTATTGGTTAGACCGTTCTGCTACTGTCTGGTGGGTAAGTGGCAGAAAATCATCAGTTTACAGGGAAGAATTTAGCTGTGCCATGCCAGTGCCTCCTTGAGTATTTCTAAGTGAGTGAGGCACAGCAAGAGGGGAGTTAAGCTTTTCTGTGGAGCTGAGGATGCAGCCTCTCCCTCCAGGACAGTGGGTTACTTCTTAGCACCTAGCCCATTTGGCCCAAATGGCTTTTTTTTTCCCCCTGAAGCTATCAGAGTGTCACCAGCATGGCCAAACATAGCTGCTTTCCAGTCATGAGATTGGGGACATACATAATCCATCCAGGATGCACCATAAAGCTGCTTGCGGTTCCTTGTGATAGCCATACTAGAGATTGGTATCTGTTATCAGTCTTTCCAGAAATGGCTGTGGTTTTCTAAGTATTTTTTTATGTCTATTCTGAAGGACCATTCCCTACAGGTGGCAGTGCTTATCCCAGGGTAGTGGTGTGCTATATCTTCCTTACTTCCTTACCCATTTGCATTTATTATAGTGGCTGTGTACTGGCTTTGTAATAAGGAAAAATGAGGAAAGACCTAATGAAATTATTGCTCAGAGTTGCTGACTTATTGAGAGTATTCTTTTGCAACATTTCAAGTTTATCGGTCTTTTTCCGTGCACATGTAGCAGTAATTGACCAAAAGAGAATCCAAAGCCAATACACAAGTAGGATGGGGACATACAGTTCTGTTTTTATTGTGCTTTAGAGACAAGACCTCACTCTGTCACCCTTGCTGGCCTAAAACTTACTATGTAGACCAAGCTGGCCTTGAACTCACAAAGATCTGCTTGCCCCTGCCTTCTGGGGGCTAGGATTAAAGCTACAATGCCAGGCTGGGCATACAGTTTTTATTATGCTGATTCACAAGGGGAATGAAATATTGGGCCCACTTTGTCTGATGCTCCTGTGGAACAGTTGCTGGGAATGGAGGCTTTGGAATGTCCTAGGCACATGATAAACTGTTATTTACTGGTTATCAGTTTGTCTCTGCCAAGAGCTAGGCTAGCTCTTTCGAACTTAACATTGGCATCTGGGTTCTCTTTGACAGGTTCTAGGTGCCAATGAGGCCCCCCGGAGGAGCATTTCCTCAGTAAGTACCTCCCTTGGATGTGTATATGTACACATGCGCATATACATGAGAGGGGGAGAGCTGTACTCATGTGTTTCCATGTGCATCCAAGTGTGCAGGTGCGCCTGTATGTGGCGTGTGTGTGCGCGTGCACATGCACACATAATGTGCATGAGACTGTGTGTACTATGTGTATACATGACTGTGTTGCTCCCTGGCCCTCCTGTCCTTCCCTCTGAGGCACAGTCTCCAGAAGTCACTCATACCTCGCCTCTGATTTGTGATAGATATAGTCCCCAGGGGAATGAATCCAATTCCCTGGTCACAGCCTTGTTCCTCTAACCTTGGCTGATCCATGTCTTCTTCCTTTCTGTCTTCCCTCTAGCAACAAACAATTGTGAGTATTCTCTGAATTAGATTTGAGGGGCTCTTAGTTACTTTGGGGTTAACCCAAGTCCAGTGGTCTTGGGGTGGTGGTGGCTGCTGATCAGAAGCCTCAGAACAGCAATCTTGCCTTGGCTGACCTGTGGGATTGGTACTGGTGGGAAGAAGGGAACTGGCTCAAGTCAGGGTGCACATTGGTGTACCAAAGGGCTCACTTTCACCCTCTCCCTTCTAGCCTCCATCTGCTAAGTATGGTGGGCGGCATACAGTCACTATGATCCCAGGGGATGGCATCGGCCCGGAGCTCATGTTACATGTTAAATCCGTATTCAGGTATGGAGGGCCTGGACTTTCTTCCCTTACCTTCTCTCCCAGAGAGTGTTGTGCCACACATCAATCTGGAAGCACCCAAGAACTTTGTGCCAAGAAGCACAGGGAATCCAGAAGCCCACCATCTAGTACTTTTGCCCAAGTACCCAGTGGGGTGGAAAGCCTGCTTGTCAAGCCAGGTCTTGCATCCCAATGTTTCTCATCCTGCTAGACTGACCTGGGTACAAGGAAAGTAGCACCAGTCCTGTGGGGGTCAAGTGTGACCCTTATGTTTGGCATGGATGGGTCCAGTTTCCTCTTAGCTGGAGCCAGGTCAAGGTGGAAAGCAGCAGGGAAGAGACTGATAAAGGCTTCAGGAGAGGGTGTGGAAGGCCCTAGGTAAGCCTTTTTAGCCTGACTTTACTGCAGACACGCGTGTGTGCCAGTGGACTTTGAAGAGGTGCATGTGAGCTCTAACGCTGATGAGGAGGATATCCGAAATGCCATCATGGCCATTCGCCGGAACCGTGTGGCCCTGAAGGGTGAGCCCAGGGACCAGGTTGGGGTGCTATGTGTGATTCCTTTTGCCTGTATACTGACTTTTGTGGATCCCCATGGTTCCAATTTCAGGGATTTTTCTGGTTATTGATGACTCTTGTTCTTAGCATCTGGGTAGAAGCTTCTGTGGGCTGTTGACAGTATGGTTCTATTATTTCAATGGCCTGTGTGAGCTTGCTCAGTAGCTTCCTCCCACCTCTTTCTTCACTGAGGCATGCCTCTGCTGGAATCTGCTTTGACCCACAGATTTTTTTTCAAAAACGAAAGATCAGAGATGTAGTTTACCCCTGTGCCTGCTGCCTTGACTCCAAGTGGCATAGTCATGGACATAAGCATTCTAATAATCCTCCCTGAGGTTAGCCTTGATTGGGTGGCACAACCTTAAACTAATACTCATTTTATGAAGTTTAACCCATTTACTGCTCTGTGAAGAATATGTTAGCGGCCAGGCGGTGGTGGCGCATGCCTTTAATCCCAGCACTTGGGAGGCAGAGGCAGGCGGATCTCTGTGAGTTCTAGGCCAGCCTGGTCTACAAGAGCTAGTGCCAGGACAGGCTCCAAAAGCTACAGAGAAACCCTGTCTCGAAAAACTAAAAAAAAAAAAAAAAAAAAAAAAAAGAATATGTTGGCATTGAATGGGCCTTAAACGATCCACAGGGTGCCATAAGCACTGGGTGAAGTCAGTCTGGGAACACCTTGGAGGCAGGGACTGCTGGACTACCAAAAAAGACTTTTCTGCTTGTCATGGTCTAATCACCTTCTAGCAGATACTACCTCACTGATCTCACTGGGCCTCTGTTTTCCTTCTCTAGATATCTGGGGCACTCTGGCCCAGACATTCTGTGGCCTAGTTGGGGCCTTTTTCAGGCAGCCCCCACCTGCCCCTGAGCTGGGCATGAAGGCCTGGCAGTAACCCTGACCAAGGTCACCTTGTTGGCCCCAGCATGGACAGCCAATTTAGTCATATACAGGAATGGTCACTCTGTGGAGCTAGCTTAGGTAGTAAATGGCACGGTGTCCTGGCTAGCTGTCAAGCATATTTATTAATTTATTTAGTAAATATTTACTGAGTACCTACTATGTGCCAGGTGCTTGTCAAAGTTCTTGAAACTCATCATGGGTCTCTCTCTCTCTCTCACACACACACACAGACACACACACAGAGATACATACATACACACACATGCATACATATACATCCCTTTGAACCTCATGGAGCTCACAATGGCAGTTACATCATATAGTTCAAGGAAATATTTTGCTCCTGAAAATGGTCTTCTCCAGTTCTCCAGCTGGATCAACCTTTGGTGAACGTTCTCTGGGCCAGATAGGGGAATATGGCAATGCAGCTGAACCCAGAAGATCCCTTTCTAGCTTGCCTATCTTGTTTGTTTTTGTTCTGTAGGCAACATCGAAACAAATCATAACCTGCCACCATCTCACAAATCCCGAAACAACATCCTTCGGTGAGAGTTGTGTACATAGCATCGTGGCTCTTTGAAGAGCGGGGTGGGCTATGCTGGCATTCATGACCCTGTTACTAATTGGGCCTGGTTTGACTTTCTCCCTGTCACCCTCCCAGCACCAGCCTAGATCTCTATGCCAATGTCATCCACTGTAAGAGCCTGCCAGGAGTGGTGACCCGGCACAAAGACATAGACATCCTCATTGTGCGGGAAAACACAGAGGGAGAGTACAGCAGCCTGGAGCATGAGGTAGGCAAAGCTACTTGATCCTCTTGGGTGGACGGTGATGATTATGGCCAGAGTCATAGTTGAGAGAGCTTCAGAAACAAGGAAAAGGTGTCCCTACTCAAGGAATTGGAAAAGCCAAATATACTTAGTGATAAGGCTGCATCCTGTGGTGCTCCCATTAAGCCCTTTGTTGTCCCCTGTCCTCTTCTCAGAGTGTAGCAGGAGTGGTGGAGAGCCTGAAGATTATCACCAAGGCCAAGTCCCTGCGCATTGCTGAATACGCTTTCAAGCTGGCCCAGGAGAGTGGGCGTAAGAAAGTAACGGCTGTGCACAAGGCCAACATCATGTATGTATACTCCATACCTTTCTGCCTACTTTGAACAGGTGCAAGGGCCTACTCAGGTCCACCTGCGGGGTCTAGGGTATCAGTGACCATACTCAGGACTGTATCCTGTTGTCCCTGAGGCTCTGTGTCCTCACTATAGTGCATCCCTAGAAGAGGCAAGATAGATGGGGTTATGCTTGTTTTTCCATATGGAGAACAGGTTATAAATTAGTCCTCAGGGTTCCATGGTTCTCTGTACACCCTATTTCTCCTCTCCAACTGACTGTAGTGAGAGGCCAAGCTGGTGTCTTGTATCCCCTGTCATCTAGGAAACTGGGTGATGGACTCTTCCTCCAGTGCTGCAGGGAGGTGGCAGCCCGCTACCCACAGATTACCTTTGACAGCATGATTGTGGACAACACAACAATGCAGGTAGGTAATCAGCCCAGCTGGCCCCATAGCCTTCTGCCCACCCTTGGTTCTCAGGGCTTATACAACTCGGCTCGCTTCTTTTCCCACAGCTAGTATCCAGGCCTCAGCAGTTTGATGTCATGGTGATGCCTAATCTCTATGGAAACATCGTCAACAACGTATGTGCAGGGCTAGTTGGAGGCCCGGGCCTTGTGGCTGGAGCAAATTATGGCCATGTGTATGCAGTATTTGAGACAGTGAGTAGCCAGGCACAACTCTGCCATCTTTCTCTTATGTTATAGTTGGTATCCCACAGCCATTGGTACTGCTTAAGACTTAAGGTTTCTAAAGAAAACACAGACCCATGAGCATCCATCCCTATTCCCTCTCCCAAGCCCTGATATGCCTTCTTTTGCTGTGTCTGGGATGTGCCTTGAGTGTGTATGGCCCACAAGTAGAATCATCTGCTATGTAGTCTAACATTTTCCCACCTACCCCCTTCTTCCCTTTTCCAGGCTACAAGGAACACAGGCAAAAGTATTGCCAATAAGAACATTGCTAACCCCACTGCCACACTGCTAGCAAGTTGCATGATGCTAGACCACCTCAAGTAAGTGGCTTCTTAATGCCCGATCATGAGTCCTCTGGCCAGCCTCTAGGCCCTGAGAACCAAAAGCTTGTTCTCTTCATCCTCTAGGCTCCACTCATATGCCACCTCCATCCGCAAAGCTGTCTTAGCATCCATGGACAATGAAAATGTAAGTAAGGTTCCTCTTGTCCCACTTCCGGTTTCCTTTCCTCTAGCCCATGTTATACTAGTCTGACGAGTCCTATATGCTTCAGGCAGTGACCAGCACTGACTGTGGCCTGTAAGGGAATGGTAGTATTGGCCTCCTGGTGCCAGTTCCTTGCCCTTCTAACTATAGGAAACAGTGGGTAGCCCTGGGCCACCATAGGGTTGTGGCAGACTTTGGCCTGATATGTTCAAGCTTTCTGTTTTCCTCCAGATGCACACTCCAGACATTGGAGGCCAAGGTACCACATCTCAAGCCATCCAGGACATTATTCGTCACATCCGCATCATTAACGGCCGGGCTGTGGAAGCTTAACTATCCTTGCATTTATTTCAGCCTGTCCATAGGACCCCCTTCTCACTCTAGCACTCCTCCTAGCTTGGTGGATGGGCTCCAGAATAAAGCCACTTCTGCCCTAGAACTTGGCCACGTGCTTACCTCATGCCAAGACGCCAGTGTTTTGGTTCCCACTTTATTAAGAAAGAAACAGGTACTTTTTCCCACTCAGGACCCTCTAGGAGGATCACAAGTAGACAGGTTGAGATGCGAGCCTTGCCCCAGAATTTCTGTCCTGCCATGGGGGCTGGGGAGTGAGCATAACAGCACCCAGCAAGGTAGGAGAGCAACTCCCACAGGGTGATAGAAGTTGCCTGCTTTCCCTCAAAGCACTGAGAGCTAGGGCAAAACCAGCACAGTCTCTGCTGTCGATAGTTCCAGTAAGATCTAGGGATTAAGCCAGGGGTGCTGGAGGCAGTCAGCAGCACTGGCCCGTTTCTCAGGGATGTACTCCATCATGGGCAACAGGAAGGCACTGAACTGTGTAGCTTGCTCCAGGGGCCACTCATACTTCTCTATGAGCACTTCGTATAGGCCCCAATGTTTGAGGTTGTGGATATGCCGCAGCTGTCCTGGGGGGGAGTGGGCGGGGACACAACATTAGACTGTGTCGCCAGGTAGGCTTGTTGTACCCAGTGTTCTCTCTGTCAAATCAAGGTCTCTGACCTCCCCTCTGCTCTCCTAGACCCTGTGGCCTAAGCCTACTTGGTCCCTACCCCTGCGGTTGAAGAACTCCCGTGAATAGCGGCCTGAGAGGGCAAAAGCTGGGGGGATGTCTCCCAGAAGCTCCACGATATGAGCAATGTGGTCTGTGGACAGAGAGAATATTGGGTGTCAGGGTGGGGCAGCTGGAGATCCTAAAACCAAGGCCAGGGTTTGCCTCCCTTACCCTCATCACGACTGTAGTCTTCTCCAGAGTGAGGCTCAAATAGATAGTCGCCAGTGGCCAACTCGAAGGCCTGGAAGGGAAGAGAGAAGTGAGGCTGTAGCAGGTGGCTGACCCTAGGCATGGAGGAGGGTGGCTGGCCCTAGACCTGGAGGTAACTGAACTAGCATACCATGCATGCTGTACTCCAGATGTCAGCAGGGGGGCCATACTCAGCACCAATCAGCACCTCCACAGCCCTGTACTGCCGAGTCTGAATGTCCTCGGTGAAGTGTTTGTGCTGGAGGAAAAGGGAACCCTGGGAGCAGGAGCCTGGGTGCAGGCTAGCCTGCCCCACAGCCCACATCTGCTTCTGGTCCATGCACCTGAGCTTCATGGAGCTCACTCTATTCTTAAGAGTTCCCCAGATGTTACAAGAGGAACTGTTTAGGTGACCTGAGGGTAGCCCCTTCCTAGTAGCTCCTGTCCCTTGCCATGGGCATCGTTCTGGTCTGGCATGATTCTTCTACTTCTGCTTGAGCAGCAAAAAGTAGCTCTCAACTATAGTCAAGGAGACTGTTGGCTATTTGAATTGTAGGCCGTTCCAGAGGCCTAGGGTAGGGCTCCCAAGACCAAGCACCCTGTCATCCCAAAATGCTCAACATACCACCCAGCAGGCGTTGCCCAGGTCTGCAATCTTGATCTTGATCTTGTCTGCATTTTGGGGCTCCAGGAGGTTCACCAGGAGGTTGGAAGCACCAAATGGTGCTAGGGAAAGAAGAGAAGGAAGAGAGACTGATCCTAGCCCTATTCTTCCTGGTCCTGCCTATCTACTACCCACTGTTCCCACACTTACTGCTAGGAGACAGGAGACCCCCAGTCTCACGCTGGTTAGATGAGCCTGAGAGGATGGAGCAGGAAGCCGTGGAGAACAGAGACCCTGAGAAACCTGAGGTCTGTGAGCTGGGACTAAGGCTGCGGTCACCCCCAGGTGCAGGGGATGAAGAGGCTGGAGAGGGGCCAGCCCTGGTGCCCTCTGGGTGGCAGCCTGAAGACGAGGTGGAGCCGCTGCCCTGCTCTAATCTTGAACTGGAGTCTGGGAAAAAGGGGCAGAAGGCCATATGAGCAGAGGCCTGCATTCCACATGCATGCTTAGTGGCCCAGTGCCCTTTTTGACCCCTCACCCTCAGCCTGTACTGCGACCTCCATGGCCTCCAGCCTCTGCAAGTCCCGCAGCCGCTCCTCCAGCAGCCGCTTCTGTTGCTTCCTTTTGCGCCTCATCTTCTTCCTCTTGTTTTTGGACAGTTTACCAGTCTGCCACCAGAGTCAGGGTCACCTACCTGGCTTCCCTGCCCAGCCCTGGACCCCAGAACTAACTCCTATGGGCATCAGGAAAATGGTGCTACTACCTTTTGTCTCACACTTAGTCCCAGCCTCTTATCCGTTTCTCTGCCTACCCTCCTACCCCCCTACTCCATACAACTTTGTGGGTTTGGGGAGAACCTAGTGGACCCGCCCTAAATTGTTCCTTGTCCGCTTCTAGCTTAGATGAAGTGGTCTGAAGCAGTCATTTGGGAAAGGTACAGTATCCTTCCATTGAGGTGGGCGTGGGCCCAGTAGTCACCAGAGGCAGCTTGGAGCACTTGACCTACTCTGTGTAACCACTCTTTTCTCAGGTACCCAGCTTTTTAGAGGGGCCGTTGCATAAGTTCAAACGGTATAAACGGTGTGGCTGAGGAGCCGAGCTCTGAGGACGTGTCCTTGTCTGACGTGGATGGGAAAAGGGGACAGGAAGAGTGGGGGTGCCACAACTTACCAAGACCTCCTGGGGGGCGGTACTGACTAGGGATAGGGATCGAGGAGAGAAAAAAGAATAGTAATTCAGGGATTGAGGCCCAGAGTTCTGGTGCCAGTCCCCACACATGCTCTTGATACCTGTGGAACGGGATGGGGGCTGAGCCCCTGACTGCTGCCACTCGGTGGCTTCAGCAGCCAGGCGCCTGATGTAGGCATCTCCGACACACAGTAGGATGTTCTCAGGCTTGATGTCCGTGTGAATGATCTTGCACTTAGTATGGAGGTAATCCAGACCATGTAGCACCTGGAGAAAGCTACAGCTGAACCACAGCAGCCACATCCAGCCAAACTGGGCAGCCTGGGACAGCACCTACCTGCCTAACAATGCTCTTAACACAGGGCACAGGCAGACCCTGGTAATTGGACTTGATGATCCACTTGAGGAGCTGGTGACCCAGAACCTCTAGCACCATGCACACATCTGGACTTGGAGTGAAGGGCAACCAGCGACACAACTAAGGCACAGGTTTACCTGCCCTCCACCATGTAAGCACCTAGCCTTCAGCAGTGCAGAGGTCAGAGAAGCAGGACTTTCCCTGGACCATCTTGGTGACTACCACTGTCTCAGTTTATTATTTATAGTGTTTCTGTCACCGGCAAAGATGTGCCAGTTGGGATGGTACCTTTTGTCATCCTAGAGATGCCTCTTAGACCAGCCTTAACTGTTCTGCCCAATTGTTCCAAAAGGCCTCAAAAGCAGCCTTTTATATTTAGGTCATTCAGCAGCATCCACAGATAATCATCGTCCACCTAACTACCTGTGTTCCCCTGCTCAGAAACACAAATGCTCAAAGGGCATTGTTGGGTTGCTTCATGGGCTATCCCTGCAAGGGCTGAGTCCCATGGTGCGGACCGGAAGTCTGAATTCCTTCGACTGCCCTATTTCTCATCCTTTGAAGGATACGAACTCCATTAACTCCTGAGATCCTGAAGTCATCAATGAGCTGAACAATGGTCTCTCTTTTGGGGTCGCTAGGGTCACTGTCCCGGACCTGAAACAAAAAGGCAAGGAGCCACAGATGGCTCCATCCTGTTCCTCACAGCTGCTCAGTTCCCCTAAAGTACTTCTGGCCCCCTTTCCCAGTCCAGCTGAGGCCCACTTAAAGAGAGGCAGCTGCCTCTTTCAGATCTCTGCCCTCTAGGTTCTCTTGGCAGAGCCAGCTGGAGCCTGCCCCCTCTGGGAGCCCCGCCCCACTGCAGGGCCCCATATTGCCAGGCCCAAGGCAGTTCAAGAAGCCGGGAACACTAGGGGAGGTGCCTCACACATTTCAGGAGCTTGATCTCATCCACAGCTGTCTCTGTGTAATGTCCTGCACTCTTCACTACTTTCAGAGCCACGAAGCGCTTGCGCCTGTAATACGGAGACCCTCATAGGCTGCCAGCCTTTGCCAGACTCACGTGGTCATGGTGGTGGCCCCAACCAAACCCACAGACAGATACCAGCCACTCACTGAATATCCCAGCAGAGCCAGACGGTAGAGAAGTGGCCCCAGCCTAGCTTGCGCACCACGTGGTACCGCCCATTGAACAAATCACCTATCTTCACTGGGTAGTAGCCACCTGCAGAAGGGAGCCAATAGATCAGAGCAGGACGTCTCTCTCTCCTATCCCTCAAGATAGCCCAGTCCTGCTGACCATCTGTCCCATGAAGGGCTTAGTCTCTGGGCACCTTCTTCCTCCCAGGCTATACCAAGCCCCTACAGTGGTAATCTGGCTGACCACGTGCAGCCAAGGTCAGGCCTTACCCTTGCAATAGTCCTTGGGGTCTTCCTGCTCCTCATCATCAGAGCCCAGGAGCCCCTGCAGTAACCGAGGTGCTGGTGTGGCTGGAGCTAATTCAGAGCCTGAAGACTCAGGCCCACAGGAGGTCTGAGAGCTGTGGTGAAGAGGGAGAACATAGTGAGCTCACAAGGTGCAAGGGACTTCAGTCTCCCCAGCTTGATCATACCTGCTGCTGCTGCCACCACAATCCACAGCACCACTACCACCAGCACTGGCACTCATCCTGATGTCACAGCCCAAAGCTCTCTGATGCACTGGCCCACTGTTTCTGTGGGACCCAGCCGTGGCAAGTGCATTTATAGCCTCTGCTGCTGACCTCACCCGCCTTTATAAATAGCCTCCCAGCTGCTCAGCTGTGGGCAAGGTATGCAGCGGAGGGAGGGGCAGTGCACTGATGGCCGCCTTGGAGATCCCAGCCCCTAGGCTGAACCCCTCTGTTTCACCCACACTCTAGAGACAGAGGGGACCACCAAGTTGGGATTATGGCAGTGACTCAGTCCCTAGACGGATTCCCCACAATCCAGGACCAGCCAAGGAAGACACCTACATGGAGATGGAGCAGTCTGGAGCTCCTGCACCCTAGGACTGTGGTGAAAGATTCCTATGAAAGAATGTAGTTGACATGGTGACCAGATACTTAGGCTGAGCTCTCTCTAAACGTGGCATGTCACTTGATGCTTTCTTGAACTTCCCACTTAACCCATGTGAGTACCTTTCTGGAGGTGACCCCTGGCAGTCCCATCTGAACCCCACTCTTTGTTCACTCTCAGCCCTGATTCCAGCTTTTTTGTGATTCACAGATCTTCCCAATACAGGTGGGAGCCCAGATCTTCCTTAAATGTTGCTGAGCAAGGGTCAAACGCGAGAGCTAAAAACAACTCATTACTCCCATCAGAGGCAACCAGCCCATCAGATCACTATTGACTTGTATAGCCTCCTACCCTTAGCTCCAGAACTGGCCACCTCTATCTTAATGACTTGATGTGGGAAGGTCATCTGTCTATCTGTTGCTTTCATTGGTTAATTAATAAAGAAACTGCTTGGCCTGATAGGTCAGAACATAGATGGGTGGAGTAGACAGAACAGAATGCTGGGAAGAAGGGAAGTGAGGGCAAACACAATGGAGCCAGCCGCCAGGTCAGACATGCTGAATCTTTCCCGGTAAGCCACCACCTCATGGTGCTACACAGATTATTAGAAATGGGTTAATCAAGATGTGAGAATTAGCCGATAAGACGCTAGAACTAATGGGCCAGACAGTGTTTAAAAGAATACAGTTTCCGTGTTATTATTTCCGGGGCTAAGCTAGCCGTGCAGGAGCTGGGCGGGACAAAAAGCAGGCCTGTTCACCTCTCTACTACAATGACTTTCTCCACCAAATTTGCAGGTACCTGCCATGGGCCAGCCAGCTTTGCCACATCTACCAGGAGAACAAAAACCCTGCAGTTGTTGACCATAAGCTGCCTGGTAACCGGGGGATCCTGTGTCTCCTGAAGTACCAGAAAGCATTAAGTCCCCAGAAACATACAGGGCACACTGGACAGCGCTATATGCTGGCATGCTACAAAATGCTAGTACCTGGAGAAACAAGTGAGATCCTTATTTGGAGTCTATAGTTGTTGCTGGGGGAGTTCCAGCAAAGTGGGCAAGTACTTTTGTGCTTTAGAAACCCCATTCTGGGACTTGGGAGAGTCTATTCAGTTGATAGAGTGATCCCCAGTTTGTATGAAGCCCTGGGATTGATCCCCAGCCCTTCATAAACCAGTTGTGAAATGTGCCTGTAATCTCAGTACTCAGGAGGATCAGAAAATCAGGGTCATCCCCAGATACATAGCAAATTCAAGGCCAGCCTGAGATATGTGAGACCTTATCTTTAAAAACAAAAATGGGTTGGAGAGATGGCTTAGTGGTTAAGAATACTGTCTACTATTGTCCAGGTTCAATTCCCAGAAGTCACATGATAGCTCACATGTCTGTAATTTCAGCTCCCAGAGGATCTGACACCCTCTTCTGGCCTTCCTGGATACCAGACATACAAAGGATGTATAGTCATACATACAAGCAAAACATCCACATACATAACATTAAAAAAAACAGTTTGAGAGGGAGAGAGTCCACTCTAATTGCTTCTAGATGAGAATAAAGGGCAAAAGTGGAGCTAGGAGGGCTACCAGAAACTTCTGAAGGAAGTGGAGGGGGCTTGGCAGTGTTAATGCTTATCCCAAGATAGACACGTTGTCCAGTGTCCTATAAAAAGAAAGAACTGACCAGGTAGTGGTGGCACACGCCTTTAATCCCAGCACACGAGAGGTAGAAGCAGGTGGATCTCTGTGAGTTCGAGGCCAGCCTGGTCTACAGAGTGAGTTCCAGGACTGGCTCCATAGTTACTGAGAAACCCTGTTTCGAAAAACCAAAAGAGAAAGAAAAGAAAAGAAAAGAAAAGAAGAGAGAGAGAGAGAGAGAGAGAGAGAGAGAGAGAGAGAGAGAGAGAGAGAGAGAGAGAGAGAGAACTGGTATGGATGGGGCTGGCATAGATGGAGAGGACAGCCTTTCTGCAGGGCCTGAGAGGTCAGGAAAGGAGAGACAGAGCAAAGTATGGAAGGCTTAATTACTTCTTTCCCCAAGAATGGCAGATTACAGCCATTGCACCAAGGGCAAAAGTGAATAGAAGAAAGGCTTGTAGAGAAGCCCTTGCAGAGCCTGGGTGTGTCTGGGGAGTAAACCCTGCTATTGGGAGAAGTAACATCCTAGATCTAGAAAGTGGGGATATGGTGGTTCTCCCACAACCCTCGCTCATCTCTCTCACCTCAGCCCAGGGGGTACTGAGAGTTCACACTTGGCAGGAAAAGGCAGGGGTGGCAGATTGGAACTGTTTTTTTTTTCTTTTAAAGATGTGTTTCTATTTTATTTCCAGATGTGATTTTCCAGCAAGCAATTAAATACAGAGGAAAAGAAAGCAGAGATAATTATAAATTAGAAAGAAGCCAGGTGCGCGGCAGTAGGCACTCCATATAGTCTTGCTGACCCCTCCTCAGTCACTGCTTGGTCAGGGTCATACAGCACTTTGTTGGTGGATCCTGCTCACTGTTCTATAAGTTGGCAGGTCTCGGGTGACCACTGTGGCCCTCATTCACAGGTCAGTCACTGTGTTCTCCACCAGGGCAGCGATTTGCTGCAGGCGGCAAGCCAGCTGCATCTTCTGGGCCATGGGGTCCTCCTCCAGGGCACTGATAATCTGTCAGGGCAATAGAGTGTACCTGCTTGAAATCCCACTCCCCTGCCCATCAGCCCAGGGCCTTTCTAGTCCTTTCTCCATCTCAACAAGGGTCGGGGTGATAAAGTAGGAACTCTCCTGGAGACCTGTCCAGGGAGGCCCTGGTGGAAGCCAAGACTACTTCCCAGACTGGGCCCTTTTCAGCACAGGATTGTTCCCTTCGTTCCCTTTATTTGGATTGGGCCACCCCCAAACCTATCCTCCCATCAGGGAGATTCTGTGGGTCATTGTCTTAGCTACACCTCCTCCAAATGCCTGCCCTCTTTCCCTCAAGGGTGCTCTGGCCTCACCTGGTCATAATACCTGTGGATGTGGTTGTAAAGTTCTCGAAGAGCCTCCAGACAGTGGGGAGCAGAGGTGTAGTTCTATGGGTAGTATGTTGGGGGCAGTGAGTCTCTTATCTCAGACCTCAAGACCCAAGGCTCTCCACTCCTACTCTGCCAGTTATTCTCCCCCTAAATGTGGAGGACTAGGTCCCCTGAGCCAAGCCTCACCCCAGAGAGTTCAGCCAGAGCTGAATTCATCTCCTGATAGCTTGCTGGAGAGCTCTGATGAATGTCCGCATAGTACCTGGAGAAGTCAGCAGGGTTAAGAGCCTGTATCCCTGATCCCCAGCCCCAAAGGCTCCGATACCTACTTCTCCACCATCTGCTTGTAGCGAGGGATCTCCCGGGCATAGAGGAGTTTGTTCACTGGGGAATCCTGCTCCGAATAGAGGAGGTGAGAGGTGTAAATGGGGAGGTAGGAGAACAACCTGCACCACCATCTCCTATCTCTACGATGCCATCCCTCACAGCACCCAGTCTCTGCACTGGGTTTTCCCCCCAAACTTTTCTTCTATTTGCCTCTGGTGCCCTGCTTATGCCCTCACCCGGCCCACTTTATGCTCCGAGACCATGCAGGAGTCGATGAAGGTCTGTGCAATGACAGCCAAGATGGCATCCTCGTTGTCTGACACCCGCACATCAAAAATGAGCTGGGGGTTCTTCAAGGCATTCACCCAGAATCGCAGCAGTAGGCTGGAGGTATAGGTCAGGTGTGGAGATGAGGCCTGGCCTGCCATTGTGGCCTCCTCCCCTCGTACTTCAGCTCCCCACTCCTCCACATAGATGTCTGTCTTGGAGCTGGGGACCTAGGTAGCAGGGAACTTAGGCTCTGTTTTCCATGGGAAGCTATCCTCATGGCACATGAGCCTGAGCTTGGACCTTCCTATTAGTAGTCCAGGCTGGAGAGTGAGAGCAGAAACTCAGGGTGATGCTGTGAAGTCCGAGTTTCTGTCTTGGACTTGCTACTCTGTCATGATGAGGACATGTCCCTCTGAAATTCAGTAGACCACCCATACAGTGGGAAGGAGAGAGGTCAGCAGGAAAGGTACCTGTTTGTCTTCCAAATATGCAGGGTCTCTGGATCTTCTATGCCATGTTTCTCTGCCAGCTCATCCAGGAAGTCAAATAGGTACTTAACAGCAATAGGCACAGGCCGGTTCACACTAAGAATGGCCTGGAAGGTGTCATCCACAAATTTCTGCAAGGTTCCCTGCAGGCATGTCATGAGGATCATGTGAAGGCAGGGTGTGAAGGGGGCTAACCCCTGCTCCATCAGAACCACACTTCCTCCTCAAGTCAGTCACAATTCCTTGTCAACTCTGCTCCATTGCTAGACTCCCCTGGCAGCACCAACCTTCATTGAAAGTAAACGGGTGAGATAAATTTCTGGAATGGCCTTGGCTCGTGCCCGTTCTCGTTCTCGTTCCCGGAGGCTGCTGCGCCGCACTTTGGCCCCTTCTGGCTCCTCAGTGGCTTTCACCAGGTGCCAGAGCCGAACACCACCCTCCTCACCATCTTCCAGCATGGGGGTGTCTAAGAGCACAGAAGTTTGATCTCAGTCCAATGCTCCTGCCCTCAATATGCAACCTATGATGATGGAGCCCATACTTCTCTTGTAATGGAGTAAGGAAAGAGCAAGGGGGGAGAAGGCGAGGGACAAGGGAGAGGTTGCTCAGGAAGTTGCTCATCCTGACATCCCATGCATCCAGAATTTCCACACCTTGGTTAAGCCTAGAGATTTGACTATCCCCCTGGCAAGAAGGGGTGGGAAACCCAAGTGAAGCACATAGCATGGCCAGGATTTCTGCTGCTCAGCCTGGTACTCTAGTGACTCTAACCCTGGACCACTCCAGCACTGCTGGTAGTCCTAGCAGATGGGCATGTCTGGACCAAGGAACTCACTCTCTCCAGAGGGGCAGCCCGTCTGGCCCAGTCTCTGGGAGACAGTACCACAATTGTGCAGCTGAGGAATAAGCACTACTGTTGCTCCATCTGGAACCTGCAGGTGGGGAATGAGAGCAAAGGGGCGCCCTGCACATGTTAATTCTGGAGACAGCCCCTGCCCCTCCACCCTGTCGGTGCTGCCCACCCGCACCTTGTAGTGTTGCAGGGTGTTGAGTCTCTTCCAGTGGTTTTGAGTCACAGAGGTCAAGTCCTCATCCGACAGGGTTAGGTGACCAGCTAGTCCTGAGCGCCACTCTAGAGGGACTCAGAGAAGCCCATAAGCCCACAGCCTGCTTCCTGAGTTCCTCATTAGCAGTGGCTGAGCAACTGCAGGTGTGCTAGAAGCAAGGGGTAAGCAGGGAGTACAGTTGGCTTTCTCACCAAGGTCTAGGGAGTGCACCGAAGGCCTCTGGGAGAAGGGGGTTCCCTTGTAGACTTGATCTAACATCTTCTCCTTGACTTGGGTTATGGTGTCTGTGTCAAGCACCCGGGCTGGCATTCGCTGCACCTCGCTGCTCTCTGCTGCCCCACAAGTCCCAGGTCCCACTAGTGCCATAAGGGTTAAAGGCCGGAACTCCACATCCTCTCGTAGCAGGTGGCTGTCATTCAGAGTCCGTTTTGCTTTGCCTGTCACAGCGTCCACAGGGCCCTTGTCCACCTGGTACTTGATGGCTCGGAAGAGCATGTACAGTGGCTCACCAGCCACTTCCTACAACCATGAAGATGTGCCAGACATTAGCCACAGGGCCAGTGGACCCAGCAAAGGCCAGCAGAGGGCATAGTGGCCCTGGGAGAGGCAGTTAACAGCCTATAGCAAGGATCTAAGCAAAGGCCAGAAAGCTAACCAGGCCCCTGAGCTGGGCCCCAAGCCCTTTTTGTCCCTGCTCAACAGTCAGCTGGAGAAGGAATACAATGCCTTCCCTTATCCAGCACTCTCATGGATCCACTGAGCAGAGAAAAGGATCCCATGACCTGACCTTTATCTGATGGCCACCCCAAGTCTCAGCTGGGGGCCTTGGGGGATTTGGGTGGCAGTTATAGAGACCATAAGCAGACAGAAGTTCTTAAGTGCTGGGAAGGAATGTTAAAAGCACCGCTCACCTTTAAGAAGGCATAGAGACAGATGGATAGCCAGTTAGTGAGCAGCTTCTCTACCATTGTCTCCGTCCTGTGTGAAGAAGACCCCAGGGCCTTGGTGAGGATAATCCTAAAATCCTCTCTGACCCTACTCCCGGAGTTCCTGGCTCCCAATCTCAGGGCCAGATCCCACTCAGTATATATTGGGAATGGGTCAGAGGTGAACCCCTGCCCCTGCCCCTGCCCCCATACCCAGTTCAAAGCCAACCTGCGTAACATGAGCTTGGGGTTCTTGTGTACATAATGGGCTGCTAGGTCGCAAAGCAGAGTTCTCATGATGTCGGTCAAGTACTCAAGCTTGCTGTGCAGAGCCAGGGACAGCAGTGAAGCCACATGGCAGCGATCTCTCTGGGAGAAGCTTGGCTGCTCCTCCAGAGTGTGGATGAGCTAGACAGGGAGTTGGCATTCACTCCACAAAACCCCATACCCTCCCTATTTCTGTAGTTAGGTCTTTACTGGAGTCTGGCAATCCCCAGCCCCACCTCCCTACCAGCTGAGACTCCCTTGCCCTGTGGTCCCCACCATCCATGTGGTTCTCACTGTGAGAAGGAAGAGCTTGCTGTTGAGCAAATTGGAGAGCTGTGTGAGGCCCTGGCACACGGTGGCACGGCAACCCTCTTCCCCGGGCCCTTCAAGCCCCGGCTGCAGTGGGCAGCCTCCATGACCAGGGAAGAAGGCACGCTCAGCATATGTCCGGTAATCCAGAAAGGGTATCCCACTGGCCTCTAGGTCACTGGTGAGGTCTGTCATCTCAGTCATCAGGTCTGCAGGCCAGACCCATCAAGATGTGGGTTCAGGCCTGGTGGATGCCCTGTCCTCCCACCTGTACCCCCACACACCTGTGAACTCCTTGCGACACTGGTCACCCACACCAGTCTCCAGGTTCTCCAGCTGCACCAGCACCTTCTGATAGTCTCTCAGGGCCTGCTTGCTCTTGTGCCTGGATCCAGAGATCAGGCATCAGCCACAGGCCCAGAGAGACGTCTGGCCCGGGACATGCCATGTGCTGGAGAGGAAGCAGCCTTACCTGTACATGAGTGTGAGGAGGAGCACTGCGGCAATCAGCACAGTAGCACCCAGGCTCAGGCCTACCTGGGCCTCCACAGGGAAGGTGGACATCGTGGGCTCTACTTCGTACTGGACAGGGCCCAGAGCCAGGCGCACATTGCCCATCTGTACCTGGGGGAGCAGAGCTCCTGAGCATGGGCCTGCTGCACAGCACACTGCTAGTCCACCAGGGATGGACTCACACTCACCACAAACTGCGGCAGGGTGCCTGAACCATTGGTCGGCTGAGGGGCGAGGTGGGGTGGCTCACAGTACAAGTGAGTAAGTGTCAGCGTCTTCACCAGGCACTCTCCATCCCCAATGTGCACCCGCACCTCCTCCTTGCTGATCCCCAGGTTGAGGCCCTCGCCCTGGGACACATAGCAGAAGCCTGAGCTTGTAGGACTCCCACCCCCATCCTCCTCAGGATGGTGAGTGCCCAGGCAGTGGCACACCTACCTCCACATCCAAGATGTGGCCTGGCTTGAGGCGGTAGGGGTGAGTAAGTCCGTCATGACTGAGTGGAACCAGGCGAGGGTTAGGCTGGTACAGAAAGCCCTGGCCCCCACTAGCACTGGCAAAGTCTACTTGCATGTTGTCTAGGGCAAAGAAGACCCGCTTTGGGAGGGCCCCGTCTGGCACCGCTGGACTGTGGCACAGGAGGAGGCTAGATGAGTTGACAGAGCACAGGGTAGAGCACTGGAGGGGCAGGGGATACAGATCAGTGAGTGGTCTTGGTACCCCCTCCCCGTCCCCTCCCCAAGCATTCCCTGGGGTTGACCCTATTCTCTGCTTGCAGTGGTAGGGGACTCACCTGTAGCACACCACTCTCAAGCTGGATACAAGCCTGAGGATCGGCAGCAGGGGCACCACAGCTCCTCCTTGGGTTTACATCCTGGCCCTGAACCCCCAAAGCCTTTACCTGGTCCTCATCCTCCAGCCACACAGACAGCAAGGGCTGCCACACAGCATCTAGGCCTATACCCCTGACTCGAATCAGTCGTCCACCCCTGTGCCAGGATACAAGTCAGAGAGTTGAGAGGATCTGGAGTAGCTCAACCCTAATACCCTCTCTTTCTAGTTCACTGCCGGATGGGTAAGTACTCACCCCCGGAAGCTGACACTAGGCTCTGCTGCCACCAGCTGGGGATTGGCAGTATATCGAAATGGGGGTGGCGAGCAGTTTGCGCTCAACATGGCCAAAAATCACAAGAACTGCTGCTTCTCCTGGCTCTGCTTGGGGCATGGTGTGGCATATGATGGCTTCAGGACACACAGGCTCCTGGCTGCAGGGGAAGGGATATTCTCACTTTGGGCTCAGCCCTAGACCTGGCCCAATCCTTCAGGAAGAGAACCACTTCCCTCAGCAGGGGCAGAGGTTACTAGTACCACTTCTTTTAAAATTTCTACAAAGCCTTGAATCCACTGCCCCATCGTATAGGACGATCCTCCACTTGACAGTGGTCAGGCCTGGAGCAGGTGACCTGGGTTGGATACTTACATGAGGCAAGGTTGGTCACCCACAAAGGCACTGACGTTGCCTCCTGTCTGGAGATACTGCCCATGGATGGTGAGCTGGGTGCCCCCTGACTGGGGGCCCCACTGAGGACTCAGGCTCAGCAGGACAGGGTCCTGGGGAACAGAGTAGGTTGGGGTAGACACAAGGCCCATCCTCAAGGCTCCCAACTTTGACTTATTGGTTTCTTGAGTCAGGGGCTTCAGTTGACTGTACCCTACTTCTTGAAGTGCTATGCTCTTCTTCCGCCTTTTCTGCCTAGGCTATCTCCCCTCCTGTATGCCCCTGCCTTTGCCATCACCTTCTCCCTCTTGAGGCAGTTCACAAGTTCTAAGATCTAGGATCCAGTCACCAACTTGGGGTACTTCAGCAAAACTTGCTCTAACCCTCATACGTTCACCCTGGGCTTTCTACTCCACAGTAGTCCAACCATGTGCCAAGGGCTCAGGCTAGCATCTGGGGGTATCCCTACTTTCTCCACATCCTCTTCCAGGGCTGCAACAAGTTTTGCGTGCCCTTCACCCTGGGCGTCTGCTGTTCTTGCTTCCGCTCTGCCTACCTGCCTCCTGGACAGCTGACAGGGACAGTGTCCCTGTCATCACAACACTGCTCCCAGCTTGCTCTCCACTGAGATCATGCAGTTTCCTTCTTGGACACAGCAGCAGCACTTCCTGCTGCTCTTGGATCTCGTTTGACATCTTTTTAAAAAAGATGTATTTACTATGTATACAGTGTTCTGCCTGCATATATGCCTGCACACCAGAAGACGTGTGTATCTCATTATAGGTGGTTGTGAGCCATCATGTGGTTTTTTTGAAATTGAACTCATGACCTCTAGAAGAGCAGCCAGTGCTCTTAATCTCTGAGATATCTCTCCAGCCCCTAGTTTGACATCTATACATAGTCCTTCTCCCCACCATATTAGGACCATCTTAGGGGAGTTACTGACCTGGTAGACAAAGTGCTGGGTTGAGATGCCAGGAGGACGACTCTTAATGGTGACTTGGACAGGCCCAGCAGTGCCATTGGGAGCAGGAGATGTTATACACACAATCCTGGTGAATCAAGGTCCAGTTGCTGGTTCAGGCCCTGGGGGAGCCGGTCAGGGGCTGCCTGGCCTGCTCTTCCTCTACCTTTAATTTCCTTTTTGTGCTCTGACTTAGGCCCTCACATGTCTTGACTGCAAGCCTCCCCTCTCTCTGGGTAACCAGTTTCTGAAGACCTACTCCGGAGAGCATCCCTACCCTCCCCAACCTGTTGAAGCGCCTCACCGAGCAGAGATGCGGTAGAGAGAAGGGTCAGGGTTGCAGGGCTGGCCAGCCACAGTCACAGCATTTTGCACATCATGAAAGGCCTGGCCCAGGTTGGAACCTAGGATGGTGATAGCCAAGCCACCTTCTGGGGGACCAGTCAGGGGTTCAATCTGTAGCAGAGAAGGATGGTAGATAGGATACCCCATACCCACGGCCCACTCTGCAGGGGTGGTGCCCAGTCAGCCAACTACTGGAAAATGTCTAGACCAAACTACTAGGTACTGGGAGTCCTGTAGGGATAGCCCAGCCCATTAGGGGGCGTGTTCACCTTGGGCTAATGTTTACATATAAATCTGGTGGGCATGAACCCCGCTGCTCTCTTTTTTTGTATTTCCTGATCACCGCTGGATCCCTGGTGTTGTAAGCTATCCCTTCATTAAAATTTGCTGTTTCATATTAAGTTAGCCTGGCTATTACGCCGATTACAGTTTGGCGCCCAAGGTGGGAAAAAAAAGGGGGATTAACTGGTTTGATGGGATGATTGGTATTTGTGAATTACTGTTTTTAGAAAATTGTATTGGTACTGTTTCTTGTATATTGATATATTAAATATTGAATGTGAGTGTTCCTACCTCTATTTTTGTATAAGAGTATGCTTATAACTTTGTCTATATTGTATTGATACATTTACCATATTACAATGTACATTTCTACCTCTGATATTATTTATATAATAACATTGTTTACATTTGATATGTAATGACATTGTTTACAGTTGAAGATCATTGTCTTCATATATTTCACAGTTGTTTATTCTCTTAGTCTTCAAGTTAGATAGGTATTGAAAATTAATCAGGTCTTTTAGATACATAGAGATTATATTTAGTATAGATAGTATAATCTTCAGCCTCTTCAAAGAGCTGTAGAAAATGGCCTCTAATCTAACCTAAAATTCTGTGCCAACGAGACACAATCACTCCTGACGACACCACTCTACTCCCGAGAGAGAACGTTGAACACCAAAGACACTCCACTGGGAGCTTGTCTTCTTGGCAGAACTGGCCTTTGGGTTAAGAAAAGCACATACCTCAACTACTGACAAAGATACAAAATATCCATAAGTGGATAAAACAGGATTGTCTTATCTTGCCAAGACAGGGTAGGATAGTTCTAAGAAAGTTCCTTGCCTTTAATAATGGTATGTCAGTTATGTTAGGCCTTAGCCAAAGTTGGTTGACTCAACATTGCAAACGAGACT
Source organism: Microtus oregoni (assembly GCF_018167655.1). Taxonomy (NCBI): domain Eukaryota; kingdom Metazoa; phylum Chordata; class Mammalia; order Rodentia; family Cricetidae; genus Microtus; species Microtus oregoni. The sequence goes on along the minus strand of NW_024543954.1, from coordinate 604,610 downwards.
TTGGATGATTACCCAGGTAGTCAGTTGTCTCTGTCATTTGTTGTACATTTTGGATATCTCTCGTTTGTTAAGTAATATTAATTCCCTTCTCAGATCTTTGACGGAGTTAAAGATTATATAATTGTAGTTACTCTCTACATTATTTAGACTCATTGAAATAGAATGTTTAGCAAAACTTTTGTTCTCAATATTGTTTGTTATATTTATTATTTGTTACTATTGTATATAGTTGTATTTGGTTTAGTTCTGTCTTATTTAGACAAAAGGGGGAGAGTCCAAGGCAAGCAGCTTGACATGGGGGAGTATTGGACAGTGGAGGCAGGGACCTTGGGGAGTGGAAGCCAGGAGCTACAGAGGGGAGAGTCTCACCACATCAATGGTGGGTGTAGGGCATATCTGTTCCACAGCATCTGGTGGGCACAGTGGCCCATAGCGGCAGGAAGGTTGGCCATCACCACACCACAGACAGCTTAGGCTTCCATTGGCTGCCTGGCAATGGCTGCAGTCAGGGTGACCCACGGTACAGTCATACAGAGTCACTGGGGAAAGTGGGGCAACATGTTGAGCCACTGCCCATGAGTCTCATATCCTGCCCCCCCACCTGCCTTGTCACTTCAGGGCTCACCATGAAGATCATGGGCATTGTCCAGCCGCTGGATGTCACCTCTGGTTACATAGATGGGCACTGGGAGCTCCCGCTGGGACATAGACAGGTGGAACTATGGACAGAGGGTAGGATCAGGCTTGACTCCCCGGCTTGGGACATCTCTGCCTCCTACTTTGTCCAGAGCACCTCCTTAGAATGGGCATGATTGTCCTCTATATCTCTAAGCAGAGAGACAGAGGCTGCAGTCACTCTGCTCCCTGATACATGCCCAGGGCACCCAACACAGAGTGGGTTTTTGTAAGTAAAGGTAAGAGGAAGAGGGACTAAGCAGAGGTGGGGGGTGTGTGGGTGTGGGTGTGTTTGAGTGGAGTGGGGCTGCCTAAGACATCAAGCAGCCTTTTACCTGCTGAGCCTGGCAATGAATGAGGCCAGAGTCCCTGGATATTTCCTCTAGGGAGGCAGGTAGCTTCTGCAGTTTTCCCGGCAGCTCTAGCCAGCAGTAGTATAAGGCAGGCAGACCCTGAAAGATGCAGATGCCATAACGTCAGGCTGTAAACACTGTCTACTCTCCCCTCATTTATGTCCTCATTCACCTGACTACTCACTCGGAAATAATGAAGGTTCTGAATGTGCAGGGCTAAATGGCTCTCCCAGCCCATGGGCACCAACTGAGGACTTGCTAGGCCCTCAACCTGGGGACAAGCCCCTGGGCCACGAACCTGGATGTCCACCTAGGGAAAGGACAGCCTTAGCCCTTCAAAATTGCATGGGCTCACTCCTGGGTGAGTCTGATTCCGTCCTGCTGGGGTGGCGTTCTGGGATGATCAGGTGCAAAGAGTTTGCATGTTGGTCATACCAACCTCCTGGGCACTGTAGACAGTCTTCTCACCCTCTGGGCAGTGCTCTCCATATACACAGCGGCTGCTCTGGGGGCACCAGTGGCAATGCCACAGGCTGCCCACACAAGTACGACACCTGGAGGGGCAGGGCTCTCAGGCTGTATACCATCTGGGATTTCCACCCTTACCCATCAAGAGTCAGACCCAGGAACTCACGGGGCAGCCACTTCCAAGGCCTGGACGGCGCTGCAGTCATAGAAGGAGAAGGTGGTGACAGCTACAACCACATCCTCAAACATCAGGGCCAGAGGCAAGGTGACATGATCTGCAAGGGGACAGTGGTGGCGGAGAAGGTCTTGTAGCTCCTGCCTGCTCCAGTTCCACCCTAGTACCCTACTCAAAGGTCCACTCACCTGAGCCTGGAGGGTTAGGTGGCACCTGATCTCCAGGAGGGGTGACACAGACCACATGGGGCCCTTCCACCTGAGCAAGACTGTCATAGTCCCCAAAAGAACAATGGAAGTATTCATCCATAGCCAGGGTGGGCAGCCGGGGAACAGACAGAGTGACCTATGACACATGAGAGGGAAACAGAGTGGTACAAGTGGACAGGAAGCAGCTGAGATGGTGTTTCCACAGACAATGGCCACACTGGCTGAAAGACCAGCAGTGTAAGTGCCTCCTCACCTGGCCCTGTTCCTGGCGTGGGTGCTGGGCTGGTAGCAGGCTCTGGATGCGAAGGCAGTAGTTGTCTTCATAGCTCCACAGCCACTGGTTTGGCTGGGCTGCCCGTCCACACTCGCCCCTCCGAGTACACCTGCCAGGCAGGAGCCCATTGGTTCACCAAGTGAGTCTCAGGCTTCCTGGCATGGGGTTTGGAGGATGCTGGCTGGAGCACAGTAAGGAGGAGGCATGAAGGGAACATAGGACTTCATGGCCAGGGTGCAGGCTTTAGCTTTAACTGGGAGTAAGAGGAAAACACTTCCTTCCTTTCTTTTCTTTTTTTTTTTTTTTTTTTTTTTTTTTTGAGACAGGGTTTCTCTGTATAGCTTTGGAGCCTGTCCTGGAACTCAGTCTTGTAGACCAGGCTGGCCTCCACCTCACAGAGATCTGCCTGCCTCTGCCTCTGCGCTGCCACCACCCAGCTGACCTTGAATTTCTAATCTTCCTGCCTCTATCTCCCAAGTGCTGGGATTATAGGTATATACCACCAGGCCTAGCATATATGTGCTAGGGGTTGAACCCAGAGTTTTGTGCGTGCTAGGCAAACACTCTCCTAACTGAGCTGTATTCCTGGCCCACATTTCAGGTTTACATAAATGAGTTCTGGGCTGATAGCTCAGGATGGAGGAAAGCTGGAGTGAACCAAGGAACACCAGCAGCAAGTCACAGGTCCTGGGAAGGGTGTCAGCGGCCTGGCCTGAGGTAAGATTACTAGAATGAGAGGTGAATGGTGACCCAATGAACTGAGATGGGATTAGGGACCCCAGCAACACTGAGCCAAGTTGGCACACTTTACAGTTGCTTCTGTGGACAGCTTCCTGACTCCCAGCGCCTGTTGGTTCAAGTCTGGGCTCATGCTTACCTGCCTTGAAGGATGCACCAGCCACACAATGGGTCCTTAGCCTGGAGACAGGTGGAGCAGTTGGGGAATTGAGGACAGGCTGCCACAAGAATCCGATCCACCTGAATGGGCAGTGAGGGAGAAATAAAGATGGGTTACAAAGGCTCAGGTCACTTAGAGACATTCCACTCAACCTCAGAGACAGGCCTTACCTGCTGGGCAGTCAGGACATAGAGGTGGTCTCCACTACTGTCTACCAGCAGGTCAGGCATGATGGCTGAGCCTGGGGACCCCACTTGCTGGGAATGGTATATCTGGCCTTGGGAGCTGTTAAGGAAGACCTGGACAGGAGTGCAAAGATAGGACTGGGCAGCTCTGCCAAGCCAAGGCCAGCTCTCTTGATGGCTTAATGCTGGCCACTGAAGGCACATGCTTTCCTGTCTCCTTTATAGAAACATAAAGACTGTCCGGAAGTAGCCTGTTCTCCAGAGTCAGATGCCCCTCCTGCTAGGCCATCAAGATATAGCCATGCCACTTTATCTCATTCAGGGCCCTCAAGGTTAAGCCACTCTTTAGGAACTAACAAGGCTGGGGCAGCAAAAGGTCCCTGGCTGAGGTTCTTGAATATCCGGCCATTCTGCCACATAAGAAGGCAGCTATAGAGACAAAAAGTTCACTGGGAAACAGGGTTTGTTTTAGAGAGACTCCTGAATCCAGGCTACTTCTGAGCATCAGGTCCTCTGGGCCTGTTTACATATCGTCTCCACTCACGTTCAGCACCAACCCCATTGGTTAGAGAAGGCACAGTTGCCTGGGGGACTAGAGCAGGAGGTGGATCCTACCAGATGTCCAGGTTCAATGAAGCCTTCTGACCCACCAGTGGGACACAGCTGAGCGTGTCCCGAGCCACAAATGGCAGGACCACCTGGACAAGCAGCAAAGCCAGGCGCAGCCTGCAAGTGTAGAAGTCATCCAAGAACACCCCCATGGGTCAGGATCTCACCTTATGTAGCTGGCCCTGGGTGTCTCCCAAGAAGGCTATTGTGTGCCCATCTGCCTGGAGAGCAGCCACTGCACTGATGGGCTGGCCCAGCTGTAGTAGAGGCTGGGCCTCCACGGCTTGACGGCCTGCGATGGGGCTGGGGGTGTGTTCATCACCACAGGGATATGACTCAGGGGAGTCCTGGATAGGCAAGGTATAGAGAATCAATACCCAGAAGCAGCGGGCAGGCCCTCCCCTGGGAGCAGACAATATCCCATAGTCAATAAGATAGGAGTTGGGAGGAATCAGGGACCAGAGCATCCTGGCCAGTATGGTCTGGAAGGCTGGTCCCCAAGCATCACAACATCACAATTTGTCCCACAGAGGAAGAGAGATAGAAAGAAACAGGCTGAGAGCATGTTGGAGCTTGGAGACAAAGCCCTCTGATATCTATTGATATACCTAGCTAAAAGGTTAACCAGGAGCTATTCCTGGAGAGCACCCATGTCCCATATCACAGAGGAAGAGGGCTGGCAGGGCAGAGCAAGGAACAGAAAGTGAAGACAGAACCCCTTGTCAATATTTGGGAGCCAGGCTCTCATCACTCACAGGAGGCAG